>NC_142616.1:27266447-27591947 GCF_059453375.1 Lepisosteus platostomus
TCGTCAGGCTTTCTCCTCCTGCAACATGTTTTTTTTTTAAATTGAAACATTGTGCCCACAGGTGTGGGCTGCAAATCATCAGGTCCCTTTTCCCACAGAATGCGGCACAGCGCCAGTGTTTGGTGACACTGCAGTTCTTTTCAGCATATGTTTCTCTAATTAGAAAATTGCTTTTTTGTAAACACTGACCTCTTGACGAATGTATACAAAAACAACTGTCGATTCCAGATGGCTGCATTTGTGAAATAGCGTACGAGTGTCTATAGAGAGGGGCGCACAAGGCGTTTTTTAATTTCAGATATATTGTAATTGCCTGTCAAGCAGTGGAATAAACAAAGTAAGTGCAACAAGCTTTCTGTGCATGTGATAAGAATGTTGTGTTTGCAGTAACAGCTCGCATATCCTTAATCGTGTCAATTGTTACAAAAAGCAGATGACCCTTTCATCTGAGTATAGTGTTTATTACACAAAAAATCTCAAAGGTTGCAGGATAGTGCCTCTTAGCACACGTCCCCCATTCTTTATCAAATGGAGATAGAGATGATGGATGTCCACATTACAGCCACCTTACAGTGTGAACATATTTTTCTGACAAGTGAAAGAATATGGCTCTGTTTTTTTTCTTGTGTCTTTTGTTTCGTAACAAAGAGCAGGAAACCTGCTCACAAATCTGCTGTAAGACAGGCTTCACTTTCTTTGCAGACAGACAATTATCTGCAAATTTTAAGGGTTACTCTATAGGGAAGTCATCTGAACTGAAGGTTGTTCAAAGGTGGAACATTGCAAATCTGGTAAGTGAATTAGAATTTTGTAAACAAATTTGCAAGCTTTCGTGTAAGTGTAAGTTTGTGAAACTGTCTCAGCTGAACTACTGAAAAGTGATATCAACTCTGAAGTCTGTTGTATCGATACCTCACCTTGGTAATGTCTGTGTTTAATTCCAGTGTAAATGTGATGTTAATTCTGGAGCAGACCTGATTAAGTCCGCGATTTTTTGTATTGACAGTCTGGTCGCCACTTGGGTTAGTCTTCTTGCATATACACTAACATTACAATTCATGAGGAGAGGATTTCATGTTGGAAATGTTTTATGCTAAGTTTCTTTGTTAATAGGAGGATTAACCAGCATGTTTTGAGTTCAGCAAATTAAGTAAACAATTTAAGATATTAAACTAACAATATAAACTTCCACCATTCAATCTAGAGCTGCCAAATGAGATGAATAAAACCATTTGCGTAGAGATATATATTTGACATATGCTGGGCCTGCCACAATTAGAGCAAATGCCATAAATCTGGGTATGAGTCAAGTTTAATGCAGTTATTTAGTTTAATCAAAGCCACCACAGGGAGTTCTCGGCTTTAATACTCTTTTTTTTAAAAGGGAATATGGATTTGCAATTCCTTTTATTGAGAACGCCTGTAAAATTTAAGAGGTTACAGCCTGTACTTGTGAAAAGTTTTTGAAGCATCTTTTTTCCCCATGTTTAGCACATGTCAGACTTTTGTGATTCTGACAGCAGCAGTGCACACACAAGGAAACGTTCAGTGCTGTGGTGTCTCCAGTAATGTATTGAAGCACTGATTGTTTTTCAATAGGCTGTGTCTGGAACTGGGGCTAAGAATCTGGATAGGCAGGCCTGGCACACATCTCCAGTATTGCAGGCAGTATAATAGAAACCATATACATTACAGCAGTAAAGTAAAAATCCTTTTATTTTAAACCGAGCAAGGAGACACATAAAAAAGCATTCATCACCACAGTATCTTTTTTGGTGTTTTTTTCCTTCCTAACAACAACACAACAGATCCTTCAGAATGAGAATTTAAGAAACTCAATAGGTGTGTTGTATTTTCCTTTTAGGAAATATAATTTAGTTTTTTTCTCTTGGGAAAAAAAAACCAGCAGCGAAGCATTGGGGAACAACCACTATTAGCATGGCCTGTAAAGTGAAGCATTTTAAAGACATACTAAGGAAGATTTTTCTAAATAAAGTGGAATCTAAATATAATACCAGGAGAAGTTATTTTCCTCTAGGTTCAGATTGTTACGTGTCAGTGTGCATGATACAAAAAAGCAGCAGGATTGCCTTTATTTGCTGTTCGGTCAGATAAATATATTTTAATGGGTAAAAAAAATCTATTTTTATCAAGTTGTTAGAAATATTTTTGTCTCGGCTGACATGTCTAATCCTTTCTGCTCACTTGTGCTGTTGAGCTGAGGAGCCAGGCAGACAGCGCCTTTTGTCTGTGCTCGCAGGACCTGGATGGAACAGATGGAACAGGTGCTCTTCCTTGCTCTGCTCCTGAGAACATTTGTGCAGCATGCGAGCTGTGTGGTCTAGCTGAGGAAGAGCTGACAAGGGCCTCGAGACTGGTCATCCCTTCACCCAAGAAGTGGATTAGCCTCTTTCATAACACGTTAAGATAATAGGTCCTGGCACAGCTTTGTGGTTTGCATTTTTGTTAACTGCAGAGGCACTGTGAGTTGTCCTGTCTCCCTGTGCAGTCTTCCACTTACCCATGCTCTTTCTAATCTCAATTATTCAGTCATTTGAATGGCTGATAATTGTTTATGTGTTTTATGCCCTTCCTGTTTAAAATCGTCCATGGTTGGTCTTTTTGACTCACCACTGTGTCCCCTGCACCAGAATGGGGTGAGAAGGATCTTGCCATTCTCACCTCATCAGTCATTCCTATTTCTGTTGGAAAGCTTCAAGCTCACGAGTACCGGCAAGCCCCTGCAGTCAGTGCAGTCAGTGTTGCACTGAGTCACTCAAGATACCGTGACTCCTGGCCACCCAACCCTGACAGTACAGCGGCAGTCCTATACTGCTGCTTAGGGATTCCCAGGTAGAGTCAGCTCATGAAACAGCTTGGACTCCAACTGCTGATATCTGGACAGCTGAGCTCCAAGCAAGTATCTTTACCTAAAAAATGTCCTTTCACCATTTTTTTAGGAAATGAAAGCTCTGGCATTTAAAAATGAACTTGGATTAAGATCCGATTCACAATGTTATCATTAAGACTGATTAGTTTAGACCTTTAAAAAGAAATATTGAGGAAAAAGGAAAAGACCAAACGTCTTGTCTGGGTGAGCAATTGCCGTTCTAATGCTCAGTGGAAGTGTATGATTCCTAGGCTTTTTTCCCAAACTGAATGTATTTGTATTTGAGACCCAGTGACCTTTTAAATAAAGGTGTGCTGGCAAACTTCTTTGTCAGGTTTTCTGTGTCTGGCTCCTTATTCCACAGTTTAAAAACAGTTTACTTATAGACTTCTTTTACTGCTTTGCAGGCAGGTAAAAGACATAACACAGTACACAATACATTTAACATAACATGAACCCCTTCAAGATGAGGAAAAACAAGTTAGCAGCTTAAGAATCTTCACAATTCAGAAAAAAATGAAGAAATAGGGTCATCAGTGTATGAGATGGATACATAAAATACAAGCATGATAAAAAACAAAGTAAAACATGCAATCATTAGTTCAGAACAAGCCAGTTAGTAGCCTTGGAAATAAAGGATAACTTAGATCTGCACTTCAATCTTGGCAATCCTGATGGAGGAAGCTATGGTGGCCTTTTACTTTTGTATTCCTCAATACAAATGATTGAGTAATTATGTGGTAGTAATGCCCTGTCTAGGGCACTGGGCCTTCTCCATCTTTTTTTAAACATATTATTATATTAACTTATGTTTATTAATGATTTCTCATCAAATAAATCCATTACTAATGATGACAAATGTCGTCCCCCCCCAGTTTGTAGTAAGGAAAGAAAGGTAAATAAAGGTAACAATAAAGAATAAAGAATACTGTATACACATAACATTTATGTTTACATAGACATATGTAAACATCCAAATTAACATTTTATGTACACATGTGTCAGTAAATGCAGTACATTATGCAGTGTATAATATTTTGCATGTGGAGATTACCATTGGGAATTAAAAAAAAGTAAATAAATGAATGAAAATGGGGTTGTTTATCCATCCTTTTAACATTATCTCTTAGATTGACCTAAATGGCTAGTATGAATAGGATGAAATGTTTGCAGGTTACAGACATCTCGCCTGAGTTTTTTAGTGAGCTTTATGTAGGCAGTTATCCAGTGATGGTTGTGGAGGAACAGTTTATTCAGGTATTTCAGGGTAGATTAGGCCAAGGTCCATTTGCTCAAATTCCTGCCCTCTAGTCATTACACAGAGCTATCTGAACAATCTCAGCTATGAAATCCAGAAGACCTGGTTCCTGAGCCACTGCCAGCTGTACGCCCGAGCTCATAGAGCAGAACTGTTACAATACACTGAAATACAATGAGACTTCTGCATGAGACTTTTCCACATGGGCTTACTCAAAACCTTAAACTTCAATTGTAAACTTAACAAAACTTCAGAAAACTCAACAAGGAAATTGTTTAACAGACAAAAAACCTTGGTAGTGATGAGAGCTGTTGCCAACAATAATTATTTTAATAATTATGAGACAAATGGAAATCAATATATACACAGTACAGGCCAGTCTAAAAACAACATTTCAATGTGGCCTTTAAAGCTCACTTCACTCTGGAATAATTCCTGCTTCTTAACACTGAACAAGCAGGACTCTTGTACAGGTCCAAAAGGATGGATGAAGGAGTGTCGAGACAATAAAATCTGTATGATGGCAATTGTAGCCTTTCCACTTTGATCGATATGCAGCAGATAATCAGGGTGCCTCTGCTGTTCTAGCTGCAAATGAAATGCACAAAATACAGAAAGCTGAGCCCTCGTGTGCTAACTGCAGATGTGGACTTTTCAGAAAACTATACCCATGGATTTGCGGCATGTTGAGCTCTCCCCAGACACTTGTAAAAACCGGCTTGGAGGCTTGTTAAACTTTAATATACTGTACAATAACTGTAATTGACTGGAATTTTTAGGTTCCTAGTCATGGTCTAATTTATTAAGACCTATGAATGTTTAATGACTAAATAGTTCTGCAGTTGACACGATCTAAATTACATTATCTTCCTTTATTCGCAGGAGCTTGCCAAGTTCTGCCAGGAGCACACCACGCACTGAAATGAGAAAAAAAGATGAAATTATTTTTTTTGTCTAGAATTCTGGTTGCTCGTTTAAATGATATACGTCAAGTCTATATTGTATAATTTTGTAAATATGTAAACATTCTATTTATTAACAGCAGGGTAGAATTATATCCGTTCATACCCAGATTGTTTTTGAATCAAGACTTTATCAGAATTCCTTCATTTTGTTGTTGGTTAATAACCATTTGGTGTACCGCCAGAGTAGTTTTAAGCTAAGAACTAAATCATAATTGTAAATCTTATATTCTAACTTTGGGGAGATCAGCTTTTCCTGGTAGCAAAACCAGTCTGTTCTAAAAAGAAAGAATGGATTAAAATATCTTACTGATATTGTTCAGTGAACGAGAGGGTATATCTGAATAAGGTGTCTCTTTGTAGTTAATATCAGATTCTGCAAAGTTAGTCCCCCTTGGTAAACAATTGAAAGGCCTTCAATGTTCATCTTTAATAGCTGTTCCACAACAATGCCTGAGGGGAATATTGCATTACACATAAATAGATAGAAATGTTGTTAATGATTATAGGATCTCTATCCAGTGTGTTGAGGTCATTACAGAGCTTTCTTAACAGATTCCCTGAGCATTGTCATGGAGTACTTTCTAACAGTACATTGCACAGCGGCGTGTTAAGTGGTAACGCATTTTCCCGAGGGACATTGGAGCCGAAGTTCGATGCGATGCAAGGTTGACGCAGTGTATCGATCGTTGTATTGTTTTGTATTTGATCACATTTGTTGATACACTCTGTTCAATAGTTTTGTCTAAGTTAGAGTCTAAGAGTTGTCATGTTTGCAGTTTGATTAATGAATGCATTTAATTCAGAATAAATTTTCTTGAGTTGCGGTGTATATAAAATAGGGTAATTTGGATGGTTTCATTATTGAAGTCATGCATATTCAGCCTTGTGTGTAATTAATAGATGTGTGATTGCTTCAGGTGTGACTATTCTGTGCTCTGCTGCATGGTCATGACTCAGAGTTAACTGAGTCTACATATGGGTAGAGGTACTACAGCACTAAAACTCTTTTTTGTGGCATATGCCAAGTCTTCATCTCTCGAGTGTTCACTTGGCACAATTCAGTATTCTTACATGGTCTTTAAAAGTTTGATATGAAAAGGCACAGGCATTCGTTGTTAAATGTTTTTAGCATCCTGCAGATGTAGGTCTGAAATGTATGTTTTATAACTACCATATCTTGTAGAGGGTCTTTACCAATAGTTCTCTCCATTGGTAGTCCTAGTGAGATGTGGTAAACTGATTAACTGGGATTAATCACAGTTAAAGTAAACCCAGAAGGATAGCCTTCTAAGTAATATGCTTTCTAGATACAGAACTGTGCCAGAAGAAAGTCAGCTGAGATAATACATATCCTTTATCTTATTTATGTTGCTGTTTCTGTCAAAATGCTCCCTTTTTACATTCTAAATAGCAAATTGTAATAGCCTACTGTGCTGCTCTTAAGTCACTTTCAATGTGTTTTATGCTTGTACAGAACCAAAGGTCAGCTGGCTGTAAGCAGTGTGAAGGTGGAGTTTCAGCATCTAGCATCTAGCATCTATTTCAGTGCCAGCTGGAGGAGCAGTAATGTCCTGTTAATGGGCAAGTGACAGGCCCCTGGTGTGGAGAGAGCCTGGCCAACTCTGGCTGACTGACCTCACTGCTAGGGCAATCCTCGATAGTGGGCTAGCTCCAGAACCCAGGCTTGAATTAGCAGTGTTTGCGTCATAGAGCTCAACCTCTGCTCCAAGAGAGCACCCTCACCCCCTATCTATCTGCTTATCTGTTTAAAATTTACAGCTGTGGATTTGAATGTGACATATTCATAAATTTTTATTATTATTTTTATTATTTTTGATAAAATTGCTGAATTTTGCTATTCAACCTAGGATAATGACAATTTGTGGTCAATGTGGAACATGTATTTGGGCTTTTAAATAGGGATGGTTTTGGAAAGAACATGGCCATGTCTGTTTTGTACTAGGTGCATGACCAGATAGGCAGCCTGAAGAAAGTTTAAAAACAGTTAAAAACAAGAAGGGGCCATTTGCTAGCCTTCTAGTCTGTTCAGTAGTTAGTAGCTAAATAATACACAGATCTCATCCTTGAAGGTGGTTGGAGTTCACTGAAACTCAATATACAGGATCAGCAGTATTTCCAGGTATAGCACATACCTGCATTCGCTAAGGTTTCTGTTTTCCATTGTTCTGTTTAAATTCTGCATTACCTGCCTCAGTCTTATCATTTTCTGCATCATGGATTGGTGGTTGCAGTAACATCCAATCAGAATGGAAATGTATCATCTTCCTTTAACAGTCAGGCCTAATTCTGACAATTGACCCACAGGAAGGATGGAAGCCAGTCTTAGTAGAGCTCTTGAAACTCATGTTCACAAGGGAGCAGATTTAATCAAGATGATACCTGATAAGATCATCATGAGTGACTTCATGTGTTTCAAAAGGAAATTGAGGACCATAAGTAGCTACACAGGCTTTGGACACCATGGTCTTCTCATGCCAAGCAGAACTCCTTACTTCACCACACAAGCGCTGTCCAGCTGTTTAGGGCTGGTTTTCTTTTAATTCATTTCTCAATTTACATTGCTTTTAAGGTCAGGAAAGAATTTGAGAAAACAGTCATTTTCAATTCTACGAATCCTAGAGTCTCTGGGATTAACTTTATCGCATTTGGTTGAATGGTCTAATCCAGCTGCGCTCGTGGTTCTAAGCGAAATTGAATAATAAAAATTGTTTTCTGAAAGAAAGCAGTGGCATTGCTCCAAGGTCTAAGCGCTTTCAGATGCTAGGAGATCGAACATGCCATGCCATTGGCTGCGGGCTCCTGCCCAGTTCCTGTGATCTGTTCTCTTTAATCCCAGGGTGGGCTGCATGCTGTGCCATCTGTACATTGCCTGCACCTCTCAGACTTTGCACCAGCACTGCAATAAAAAAGAACCGCACAGGCAGCTGTAGCACAATTCACCTGAATATGTACCAAATGATATCCCCGAGAAAACATCTCTGAGATGAATCATCCAAGAATGCTACTGTTTGGCTTTTTAGTCTGCTGAGCAGTGATGCCATAACAAATTCCTGGAAAAGGAGTCACTAATGCTAGCATCTTAAAATGTTTTTTTGGTGTTATTTCAATATTTTTCATGCTACGAGTAATAAACTGTTTCCTTCTTTAATACCATCACAGTGTGTGATGTGCTAGCTGTAAGTGTTTGCTGTGGTGAAATATATTTGAGAGTGTTTGATCCACGGAGACATTTTCAGGAAGTTGAGTTCCCCTGGGGCTTTTCCTCTAATGCATTTCATTTTCATGGATTCATATTGATCAGAAAAGCTTGAAAGTGAAATGAAAAATGCTTTGATTCTCAGTAGTAGTTGAGTGCCCCTAGCTCTGTCTTGATCTTTCTTTTCTGTCTTCCAAAAGTAGTTTCCAGGAAAACAAAATATATTGTCTTCAAAAAGATAAAGTTTATCCTTAAAATCCAAAGCCTGTTAATCCCCTTTCTCCCTGAAACTATGTAGATGACACAAAGGGGAGATTTTCCAACACTAACGTCAGTGTTAAGTAACAAATTATTATCTACTATTGCTGTGGCATATTCGCTAGAGCATCACGCATGATTTCCTATGAATTTCATTTACAAATTTAAGTTAATTAATAAATATATTAATGAATGGCAATATTGCAACTATTTCATATGTTTGTGTGCGAATTTAAAAGGAAATGTGTATTAATTACCATACTTTATATTTTCTCCTGAGAAAAGGGTGGTTTTAACCAATGAACAAGTATATAACAAGCCTTGCAACAACATTTGCTGTTTTTAAAAAGAAAAACCAAGTAATGGTGTATATTGCTCATGTTGCGATTAACATGCCTCCACACCATGCAAATATATAATGGAAGAGATTTCATTATGTAAACACAAAAATGATTTGTGATGCATCATAAAAAGTCTGAAACATAGTCTGTGTGCAAGTTTCTCTGGCTCCTGCCGTGATTGTAAACTTTTGACACAATCCACTGTAGTCACTCATTTCAGGAACCAAATATTCTGAGTGGCAGAAAGGGTAGTGGGTGCGTGTCCCATGTCGAGCGCAAGGTCCTCTAATAGCCCATACTGGGCAGCAGCAGTGTGGGGGGGCGGTGTTGGCAGTATCTGCGTGGAAGAAAGACCTGGCAATCTACTTCCCTATCCTGCCATGGAAACTCTATGGATAATGATGGTGGAACTGTCTATGGGGTCACCATGTGTCGATACCGACTCGACGGCACTCAACCCCCACCACCACTACTGATGGTGATGGGTCGGGGAATTGTTGGTGGGGTATTGTTTTGGTGTTTTTTTTGTGGAAAATGCTATAATAGAAAGAGCAATCCTGCGGCTTCTTGAGCGCTCTTTTCTCCTAGGTTTGATTCTGGCCTAGAGGATCTTATGTGTGGAGTCTGCATGTCGTTCCTGTGTAACCCACAGACGTTTTTTCACTAGGTGCTTCAGGTTTCCTGGACCTCCCAAACGTTTTGGACTAGGTTTGATTAGCATTTTTCAACTACAGCTTTGCCATTTCCCTACAATGCGCTAGTGTCCTGCCCAGGGAGGGTGCAGTCGTGTATGGTCAGTCCTGCCTTCCGCCTGTGGTTTCCATGATGCTCACCAAGGCAGAGTGGCTTTCTGGTAATGGGTGGATGGACCTGCATTTTAATAAGATCATCCTTGTAGCTGTATGCAAATCCTCACTTAATGCAATGTTATACATCCCAGCGAGTGTATGCATTGCAGGTGCAGGTAGCAGTCCTAGGGGATGTCCCAGTACTCAGAAAAGTATAAAAATAATGAGTTGGTGGCTTACTCACCAGTTACATGCCTGACCTTATGAATAAGTAAATATGCATGCGTGACCATGACGACCTGATGTCAAAAAGAGATATAGATAAACTGTCTGCTTGCAGTAATACAGGAACACTGCAGCACAATATCTAAAGGCAGGCGGAAAGATTATAGGTCTTTGTATGGTTACATACTTACATACCTCATTCATTTCCACTTTCTGTTTACCTTTTGGAGCCCATGCCTTTTTAAAATGCACATTAATCTTCTGTAATTCCTCTTCCTGGGATCATGGCATGCCATACCGGCCGAAAACAAAAAACTGTTTCAAAGAAGAGGTTATTTGCATACTGAATTGTAGATTAAATGAGTCAGATAAAAATACTGTAGTACCCGTACTACTGTAAGGTACATGTACAAAGTACAAAATGTAGTCCAATACACCCAAACCTCCTTATTTGCGGGGGACACTTTCTATTTTACTGCCATTAACTTAAAACACATATAGTGTGAAAAAGCACTCCTGTGCCAAATATATACCATGAGTATAGCTAATGCACTGTGGAAATTAACATACTGTAAATGTACCAAATAACAGAAGAACATATTTTTTTGTTATACGATGAGATACGATGGGTATGGGTAATCGAATGCGCGTGGATTTTGAATTGCGGAGACAATCTGAGAAGCTTTGGGCCTCTGAGAATCTTCTAGAAGCTTCCAGAACGTCTCTCACACCAGGCTTGGCCTGTCGTGCGGGACTGCAGATGAGGAAGAAGGGGTGTACCTTCTCCATCCTCCTCTTGTAAGACCCCAGCCTTTTCCAAAGCTTTCAGAATCACGTCTTATGTACAGAGGGAGTCGGTAAAGGAGGGGTGACATCTAATGGGGACTGACAGCTTACGACTGCTGCACGTCTTGGCTAGCTCTAGTCAGTGGATTCGTTTTCTGTCACAGTGCAATTGATGTGTCCTGACATGGAATGATTCTTATCTTTGTTATTAATTTTATGACTTTCTGTAAGAAAGTTACCACTGTAACCAACAGGCGCAGCCTTTGAAGTCACTTGGTGGTGACTTGAAACTGCAGGTACAGCTCACTGTGCAAAGAAGGAACAGGGTATGAGATCAGCAGGGTGACAGCATTAGTGAGACGCTTTATCTGGCTCGAGTGATGTCAGAGGGAGCGGTGGAATTAAGAGGGCTTTATTTAGCCCATAATCTCTCCTAGTGATTGCCCAAGCGAGTAAAATGTCCTGGCCACAGTAGGAAGGGATAAACCTCGGGATTAGAGCAAACCCCCACCCTCCCCCCTTTTCCTACCTTTTTCCTCTTATTTTTTCACTATCGGCTCCAAGCCTAACACAAGCAGAGACCCCGTCGCTCCGGCTGCTATGGAGTAGTAAGGCTGGGTTTACAAGGTGCGTTGTGTGTGAGTGCATGTAGTGTTCTGTTTCCCCCCTCAGCGGCTGCTAATGTTTCCAAAAATTAATTATTCAAGGATTGCCTACTGACGGGGAGCCACTTGATAGCACGACCTCAAGGGAAAAAACAAAAATTGAAGCTGGAGATCAGGTGAAACGATACCTTGTCTTTTCTTTTTTGTCTTTCGTAATTTTTTGATGTAAGTGTAACCGAAGACTTGAAAGAAAACACCCTGCCCCCTCCGTTTTTTTTCTCTTTAAAGCCGTGTTCTTTTTTCTCTCCAATGCCTGTTTCCAGCAAGCACACGGGTATCGGGCGCTCTCAGAGCTGGGACGCTGCTGGATGGTATGAGGGGCATTGGGACGGGGAGAGTGCCTACAGTTACCAGCCCGGGGCAGCTGGAAGGAGGAATTCTTTGACGTACGGGGGTGACGGTGGAGGAGGCTGGTACGAGCCAGCCCTTGGGGTACGCCCGGGTGACCTTGAGTTGAAGCGGGACCCCTACTCCTACCAAGACTCCCTCTACGAACAGGGCTACCCCGAGAGGCATGACCGGCGGCCCCTGAGGAAGAGCTCTGTGCCTGACCTGAACAACCACTACGACCGACACGCCATGGCAGCCCGCAGCTCTCTGCCCCCCCAGGATTACTACCAGCATGACCCCACATTAGCAGCCCGGCCACCTGAAGATCCACGAGGCTTTTATAGAGGGGAGCAACACCTGCTTAACAGATCAGCACCGCATTATGGGATGACCGGTGGGGGCCGGACAGCTTGGGATCAAGGACAAGCTAGGCCTGCTCCTCCTCCTCCTCCCCCTACTGCTCATGAGATGAGCCGTATGTACAGGGATCCTGCCGCCGCCAAGATGATGCCAGATGGCCAGCGTGTTCGGAGCAGGGACCCTTCTCCTGGCCACTACGGAGTTGAGACCTCCTCTCCCAGGTATGGAGCTGAGCCACCCCCTCTCGGTGGCCGCTCTGTCTACAGCGACATTAACGGGCGCCCTCTGGACCCCAGGCAGCCCACGGCCACCTGCCTAGTGGTGGACCCAGCCTCTCAGGGTATGGACGGCAATCAGGGGAGCGCCTCTCGTGGAATGGGGATCAGGCAGGAAAGCCCATCGCCGTACTGCTCCACAGCGGGGCAGAAAATGCCCTACGAAGGCTACGACCTCAACCCCGGGGTGGCTGCGGCTGCGGGTACTCCTGGCGCCACAGGGCCTCCACCACACCCATCTCAGACAGCCACGCTGGCGGAGCTGAAGAAGAACGTGGACCGAGAGTTCCTGGCACTGCTGAGGGCGGAGGGGCTCTCGGAGAGCACCATCACTGCTCTGTTGCAGCAGGGCTTCGACTCCCCCAGCCTGCTGGCCGTCATGGAAGAGAATGACGTGCGCTCAGTGGCCGCCAACCTGGGCCAGGCACGGGTGCTCTCCCGCCTGGCCCTCAGCTGCAAGATGGAGTTGCAGCGGCAGCACGAGGGCCCCGTCACCTCCCAGCAGCAGCAGCAGCAGCAGCAGCAGCAGCAGCGCGTACGTACACGCTCCAGTAGTTTCAGTCACCGCAATGACCTCTACCTGCAGCAGCAGGGCATGGATGCCAATGCGATGCAGCAGCCGCCCAGTGCTCTTCATTCCGTGTCCCCCAGAATGGGGGAGGTTATGGGAAGGAGGCCCAGCAGCGCCCCCTCTCAGCATCTTTTGGAAACCACCACCTATGCTGGGGGTCGCTCCCCTGGGGGTTTCCCCATCGGCTCAGGGGGATACAGCAGTGCCTTAACCCCGAGCCGCCCCATGTCGGCTTACTCCCCCCAGCAACAGCAGCCGCCGCCGCCCAATGCCGCCCCCAAGACGGCATACTCCACCACCTACACTGTCCCCATGGAGCTGATGAAGAGGGACCGCAGCCACCCGCCTCTGTCGCCCATGCTGAGCCCCCACAGCAGCCCCCAGCTCCTGCGGAAGGGTGGGCCTCAGCACGAGACCTCCATGATGCCCATGGGCCCCACCTTCCAGGTGCAAAACGTTAACGTTGCCAACCAGAAGATCACCCGCCGCACGGGGCCGCCCGTCATCGTCTCCACCATGGCATCACCTGACTCAAGTAACTCTTTTACCACCTCTCCCCCTCCTTCCTCCTCCTCGTCCTCCGTCGTGCCCCACTTGTTTAGTGAGTGAGTGCCTTGCTGTGGTTGTGCCACCTTTGTGCCTCATTCTGCTTCTGTCTCTGTTGTCTTTTGAAAGTGGGATTTCTTCCAGGGTGAGATCTAGTAATATCCCGGCAGAAGGGGAAAACAGGGATTTCTCCGGTTAAAAACTCAGTCGAGTCGTGATGCCGTATGCCGTATTGTCATTGGAAATGGGTTTTCCTGCTGTATGATTCTTGTGTTTCAACGTGGATTCTTTCTCAGCTTCCTACAGTTAAAATCGGTTAAAAACTAGTGTTCTGTTGCCTTTTTCCATTAAAACACGCTTGGAAGTTGAACTCCAATGTGATATAAATTAGCTTTTAAAGCTATTAGATTTTGTTTTAATTATGTATATATGGCACTCCAAAGCTGAGTGCTTGAAGGAGCCATTGGTTATGATCCCTGTTGAACTGCTTTGATGTAAATTCACCTCGGCTGTCTTTTAAAAATTTTATACATTTTTCCATCTGCATTCTTTTTGGGTTTCATCGTGAATTTAGTCTTCAAAATTTTCACAGTAGCCTGGTTTGCATTTATGTGCATATTAAATTAACTTGACCCTAATTCATGTAGCAGCTGTGTGAAGAATGGTTTTGGCAGGTAAATGTGTATATTTTTTATTGAGCTTATTTTTCCTTATTACAGTTTTGAACAATAAAAATGCTTCCATCTGATGATGACAGTGTCTTTTTGATGCTGACACGGTTCAGTGTTGCAGCATGCCCCCAGTGTAAATGTGTTCTGTGCATCTGGTTTTCCTCTAAGGCACTATTGATGTCTCACTGACTGCAGCTGGGGCCATGAACTAGGTACTCAAACGTAATGATCGTTATTTGGAAACGTTTTCTCGCCTTACCGTCCCTTTCATTATGACTCAGTCAGACTGACAGAGTTTTAACATTATTGTGCACACTGACTGGCTGCCTTGCATGGTTAGTTTAGCTGGCAAGAAAAGAATCTATGCTACAGATTGAAGTTTTTCCAGGCCAGGATAATGGAGCTTTATTTGAGATTGGGTGATTTTCTGCCAGATAAAAGATACTGTATCGTATTTAGAATGTGTGTTTCCTTTTTTATTCTCTGGTACTGAGCATTTTTAGGCTTCTCACGAATCCTGGTTTATGGCTGCGTATGTTGCACACAAAACACTTGATGCCTCGATGCTTATGGAGTTAGTTTATTATTTTTGTAGAACTAGAGTATAACTGCTGTTTAGCAATAGTAGAGCAGAAGGGTTTATGAAATTTCTATTAATAGGTTCAGAAATTACAGTTTTGCTTTTATTTGATTTAAAGTATTGCCAAAATCTTTGTACTTGTGTATTTATGTAAGAGTGTTTTGTACATTTGACTATACATGTATACATTTGGTGGGATTTAGTGGAATTTAAAAATGAGGTATAGCGTTTTCTTTTGAAGAGCTCTGGTTATGTACACTTCTCAAAGGTTGGCAAAATGGAAAAAAAAAATAAAGGACAAATCAGAAAAACAGATTTTTTTTTTGTCTGGGCCACAAAGCATATTGAAGTGTTAAATGTTGAGAAGGGATCTTGTCAGACTTGGAAAAGTGATCAGAAAAATATCCACCACAGTATATTTGCGAAACTGTTCATGTTATACAGTAGTTCAGCCATGACAGCAGTGTTGCTAGGTAAATGGGCTGCCAGTCACCATTTGAAACTGCTGTTGTTATGAACAAATTTGATTATTTTAATTGCATAAATTGAAGCTGCCGGGAATTTGCAGTATTACTTTGAAATGCTTGTAAGATGTAGTGCAAATATATTTTTCTGATTCTTGTTAAATATTTAGTCAGTTCAAAAGTAAGTTCAGAAGACCATTAAGCATTTGTTTAATTTAGCAAAATTAAATTAAATTAAGTCCACTTTGGATGTCATCTAAGGAATGGGTTTTTATAAAACATTGCATTTTGAGGTGTACCACAACAGTGTGATCAATCATAAAACACAGATATGAGGTGTTGTAATTATTATTATTATTATTATTATTATTATTATTATTATTATTATTATTATTTTAATATATCAAATTCATAAATTACCAACAAATGATCATCTGTAGACTCATATGTTAAGATATGTTTTATGAAGTACTGAAATATGACTTTTTGTTTTAAAATATTTCAAAAACGATGCAGTGCGATAGAGCTCTCCAAATGACATGGAAAAGAAATGAAGGCAGTTTTTAAATGCCATGACCTCTCTTCCTGTTGTTTTTTGTTTGGTTTTTCAAATCAGTGCCAAATGTATCTGTTGTCTCCAAGGTCGTGTGGCCCGATTTACTCAAGTTAAACATTCTTTCAGCACAACAAACTCATTTGCATGATGCTGACATTTGTTGCTTCAGTAATTTCATCTGATAATGGCCGGTTTGCAAAGCGGATCTGAAAGCATATTCCTTAATTGTGTGTTGCTAGGCAACCTGGGTTTTGGTCGTAATCACAGAAAGATTATCTTCTCATTTAAGTAACTGGGAAAGGTTTAGCTGGAGTGGGGACCTGTGGAAATGGCTTTCAAATTTGCATTGTGTACATTCTTGTTAAAGGGGAACTCTTGGCGGATTTGACAGGGAAACAAAACAAAAAAGGATACTATAGCTGTTTTGACTTCTAATTTAATGTGTCAGAATGACACAAGAAATGGTATAAGTGGATGCTAGTTTTTAAATAGTTACTAATCATCACCAGGCAGACTTTTTTTTCTCACAAAACCTGTTTTAAAGGCGGCTTAATGTGTGGTTTGACTGCACCTTGTTTGAATGTTGTAGACAAAGCTGTAGGAAGGAAGCTTAGCTGGCTATATTTTTTAATTGACAGATAAAAATTGTTTTACACCAGACCTTTTGTAACTGTTGTCGATTTTACTTCATTTTTTAAGTCTAGGTAAGAGATTTTGTTAACCAGGCATTTGTTTGAAGCATACAAGAAAATCTGATTATGTCCAAAAACGTGGGGTGAAATAGCCAGGCTGAGTACCACACTGTACAAAGTACAGAAACAGCAGGTGTGGAATCTTCTCTAAAGGGGCAGGGCACAGAATTAAATTATCGCAGGCTCCAGCGGTTGGATAAAAACATAAGCAGCTCATTAATAATGTAATTAAAGGACTGAATTGAACTGCTTGGCTGCAGTTCATCTCTTCCTAATGTGGGGTGTGGATTTATATTGGCCATGGATGTGTCAGTCAGCCACATGGGAATCAGCTCAGGTCAGTATCGCATGACGCAATACCTGCTGCTAGGTGACGCCCAATGTGATGCCTGTTTATGTGTTTGTTTGGTAGGGTGTCGGCATAAGGCGAATTACAGACAGTCCTGTGTCCACCAAACAGCTAGCTGATCACCAGCAGAATCTTGAAGGTCTCGTTGCGAAATAAGATGTTAGGTCTTTGCTGATTCATTTTAAATAAATGAATAAACGAGATTTGCGCTGTTGATAATAGAGCAAGTCAGCTAAGTGAAGGTTTTATTGACAGTGTGAAACCACACAGCCTGCCACTGCAGAATGCCTTGCTGTGCAGACCAGTGATAACTGAGAACAGCTGATCAGCCTAATTTGTGTCTTTATTAAGAGCAAGCAGGAGCCCGACAGCCATAGAGCAAAAGCAACTCGAGTTTTGGGTGCATCTTTCACTGTGCCTGACGTGTCTCTCATTCCTGTAGAGCAGAGTTCCCCAGCTTCTTTAAGCACAAGATCACTTATTGGGTTTAAGTCAAACCCAATACCTACTCCAAAGAAAATGTAGGATGACAGGCAGTTTAAATAACATAATTTATGTTATGTACATTTAAAATCAAGTATATTTATTTGTCCTCCACTCACCAAGTCTCAGTGTAATGCCTGTGAGTACATGTTTCAGTAAGTGCTGTGAAGTCTGGGATGCATTTTGCAGATCCATCAGTTGAGCATCTGTGCGGTGTTGCAGTACTTAAAATTATCTTAATTTGGAACATTGCTGTCTCATAAGGGTATGTGGAACCCAAAGCAAGACTTTGCTTTACTGTCCCTTAACCTTTCAGCTAAATAATCACTGTTCATCACAATTATCTAAATATATGGTCTACTGCTTTATAAATTAAAACCCAGTGACATTCAGGAGCCTCCACACCGATGTCTACTTAAAGGAGTGGATTTCAGAGAAACCTGACAGTTGTCACAGAAAATCACAGAACCAGTTTCAGTACAAATATATTTGCGGTACTGATCATATGTGACAGATCGCAGTTCAGCTATTTCAGCTTTACTGTAATGGCTGTAGGGAACCCAAAGTGAATCAGCTACACATTATCTGACACCCTACTGCACACTTTGTTCCTCAGTTTAAGTAAAGTGACGGTTTCAGCTCTTAACTATCTTTGCAAGCCCATCTGTAAACTGAACTACTTACATAAACAGTTAGTTCACTGTAGGCCAAATCAAGTCAGTAAACTAAGGACTTAAACAAGTTGTGCTGCATTGAATTTAGTTGAATGGATTTTTATGATTTTGGCAACAACTTTTATTACATGAAAGAAGTTGTTTGACTTTGGTAATAATTGCAGTGGCATTTGACAACTGAGGTAATATTAGGAAAGTTTCTGCAAAATGCTAAAAAGTCCATATGTTTCCACCAAGCATGACTGGTGCCACACCAGTTGCAATGGAAACCAACTGGTTTCTTGTTTGGAATGTTACTCTGTATTTTACTTCTTAATATATACTGCCCTTTCAACTTTCTATTTGCTAATGTTCTCCCAGAGTATGACTACCAAACACTTTAGAAGCAGTCAGTTATGATGTACAATTTCTAACTATTGGACACTAGACTTTTCTGAAACCAGATGTGTTAGTCTAAATCACAAATTCCATTATTCAGCAGCTAGAGAGGGACTTACTGTCAACCAGTGCAAAAAAAGTATTCTTCTTCTCCTAACTGCCAGTCAATATAGGGTCAAAGGATTTTTCATAGGACTCTAACCTTCATTAATTTTGCTTTCAAAAGATGTTTGCCTGGAACCATTTAATGAGCTCTGGGTTAGTCTGAGGATAATTAAGATGTGCTCAGAAGGGATTGATTGATTTGTGTAAAATGCTAACAAGGCACCCAGCTTCTGAAAAGACATCACAACACTAGGTTCCATCATCCTCCGGTGGTGATAAATGGTCTCTTTTCCCGTGTGTCGTTGTGCGGAGGGGGAGGGGGTGGAATTGGGAGTGTGTCTCCTCCCCGCCAGATGTCCCGCTGTGCTGCAGAAGTGCTGGTTCTGATCAGATGTTATCTCAATATGACAAAGGCTGCCTTTCCTTTTCAGGACTGCAGCCATACGGAGGGCACAGCGTGCTCCTTGTGCCCGATTTGGCAGTCTGTCGCCTGTCTCCTTTCCAGCTCTTTGGGGTTGGGAGGGAAAGGGACAAAAGCGAAAATCAACTTTCTAAGTCAGAGCTGTCTGCATCGTGACGCGTGGGCTGTGGTAGTGTGTCCCCAGCAGCACATAGGTTCTCTCTAGTGATGTTCCATTAAATCGAGCTGTAGCAGTATGACTGCAGCGCTGACAGGCTGCTCCGTTTGTGAGTTTATGATCATGAAAGTGGAATTACTCTAGACAACATCTCATCTACCATCTGTACTACAGAAGCCTCTTTCTGAAATCATCACAGACTTGCCCTACTATAGTCCAGTCTGAATTAAGTCTAATCCTACTGTACAACTACAAAAGAATACGTTTTTCATTTTTTGTTTGTATGTCTGTGACGTTATATAAAAAAGTAAAGAGAGTTTGCAAAAATAATCTTTTGACCAATCTTTCTCTGCTGGTAGTGTAAAATACCAATAGCTGCTTTTTTAAGAAGCCCTCAGCTGGTGCCTCAACCACCTGTTTCCAGACTTCCCTATATGTCATTACACTTTTCCCCCGTTACCCTGGTGACAGTCTTATTAATGAGTCTTTGGGTAATGTAATCAGACAGCCTGAATTATGAAGATCTGCAGAAAACATGACTCTCTTCTGTGCCCTGCGTAGTTTGCACGAAACCTGTTGTATTTTATCAGTAGAAACAAACTGATGAGATGTACAGCAATGCCATACTACAGTATCAGAGAGTAGCTGGGACATGACTGGTGTGAGGAAGTGTCTTTAAAACAATAGCATGGTTAAAATCTGGGAAATATTCTCTCATTCTATTAAATATGCATCAGTACAATGTGACTTGCGAGGGCCTTTTTGTTCTACAAACCTCAATACCAGGGGTGTGCCCTGTATAAATTGTTAATCTTTGCAAATCGATGCATTAGGATTAACTACTCTGCAAACCATCTTGAAAAATTAATGAATTAATAAATCAGATGGAATCATGCAAGTACATGTCCTGATAATAGTTCGCCCTGGCTGAGTTCTCCCACACTGTCAGACTGCCTAACTACAGACCTCGTGCTGCCAGTGAATACTGGACATGCTGTACTAACTGTAATCTTCATGCCAACAGTGTGGCCAGGAACCAACACAGCTTCTACCCTGGTCTGGATGTAGAGGGAACAGGATGCAGTTTCTTGTTTTAGAATGGCTCCACTAGAGCTGGGCACTTAACTGAAAGCTGTCGATGCCTAAAACTGAAAATAAAAGCTGTGTCATTCCGCAGTAAGGTTAGGGAATATTTTCTTTGTGTTTGTTCATTTAGAAACGAGCAGGGCTTGATTTTCCTCAGAAAACTGCCCTAGCAGTGATTCCTTATTTATCTCATTCATTTGTACAATATGGCTTCCATTAGCTGATATATGCCACTAGTACTAACTTTCACAGGTGCTGCTGTAATAATATGGTACTGTATGTACCTTACTGATACATGTGGCAGCTTCATGAAGAAATGGGTTTATGTACCTTTTCCTCTGTGAATATTCATGGCATGAAAACACATAACTTCTGCTATCACTGTATCCTCTCTCATATCCAGCCCCCTAACGGAATGCTAAAAACTAGTTTCCTGCATGCTGCTAACTTATACTGGGAGAGACCTGCAGCTGAGAGGGTTATTAAGGCTAGTTAAGGTGGCACTTCTGGGAAATTAGCAATGCATGTTCTCCTCTACTTCTCTATGTGGGTTGTTAACAAAAGGATTCAAATCCTACAGTGGTTCATCCAGCATCTTTCATAAAAAAGGATAATTGAACAAATATCAGAAATGGTATTTAAGGAAGAAGTGCTGACAGCTCCTTCGTTTATACCACACTGTAGTATTTGTATTTTTCCTCTGTACTCTCAAGTTTCTTTTTTGGACTAAATGCAAGTTTAAAAAAATTACCATTCCTCATAAAATGTGTGTCACTGCAGTCTGCAATGGTACGTCTGCAGGGATTCTCCCAAAATGGTTTCAGATGCAGATGGAAGTGAGGGAGGGGAAAAAATAGTATGAAATAGGGCCAGGACAGCTGTGTTTTTTTTTCTGTCGTTGTGAAAGTCGTGAAGCAGGAGCTGCATTTTTCTCTCACACCTCTCCATCTTCCCTTTGTCTCCTATCTCATTCTCTGTGCCAGGCAGGTCACCCTGAATTATTCATGGCCTGAAAATGAAAACCTCATGGATATTGAATTACAATTCTAAAGCAGCTGGGCCAGTTTCACGTGTGTGGAATAGAACAGAATTGCGAATTGTCAGAATTGTCACGAGAGGTATCTTTGTAAGATTCTTTAAAGTTATTTACTTATTACATTTGTTCATATCCATTTTTCTCCCTGTTAAAAATATATAGAAATCACTGGCGAAGAGGAGATCATGTGTTTTGCACAACAGTATTTTACTCCATCAACATTCATTTGCTGGTCAGAAGAGTCAATTTTAGTAATTCAGCGAACTAGGATTGTGATTGTGATTACCTAACATTGTGTTCCTTTTTCTTTGACATGCCAGTTTTTTAATAATTTCCTTATTTGTATCCGCTTTCGACATAGACCAACACACCATAATGCAAACCCACATCACATCCACTCAAACAAATTCTTAGTTACCCATTCATGAACAAAGGACACAGCATTTCAAGCCTTAGTTAATGACCACTTATGTAGTGATGGTTAGTTGATTTGTTTTCATAGGTAAGGTTCAGTTGCATATTAATTAAACTAAACATTAGATTTATTAAACTGTTGTATGACTGAATACATGACCCTCTTCTAATCTAAGGCTCTTCATAGTCACTTCACAATGTGACGTTTTACTAACCGATGTGAAAAGGATCTTTAAAGTACCTTTTGCCAAGACCTTCATTATTATTAATTTTACAGCTGCACGGTGATCTTATAAAAGCAGAACGTTTGCAAGAACAGACATGCTATGATCAAAGATGTAAAAATGTTTAGAGAGGAACCTTGAAGAGCCTGATTTAGGGAGCTAATGCAACCTATACTTTGTGGTATGCTTTTAAGAGTATGGTTTTCCCTTACTGAATGATTTATTCCTTTAGCCTTGTACTCTGGTGCCTCCTTATTTTTGTCATGTGAAACTCTTAAAAAATAGCTACAGACTGTGTATCTGTGTGACATGGTGGTTAGTACTGGGGTTCATTCTGGTCTGGAGCACCTTTTGTGTGGAGTTTGCATGTTCTGACTGCATTCATGCGGGTTTTCTCTGGGTGCACTTCTTACAACTCCCAAAAACATCTGGCATTGTAGCTAAACTTTCCCTTGCACTATAATCTCCCCTGCCTGGAGTACATCTGCTGCAATGCCAGTTTCAGTATACTTGGAGGAGGATTCAGGTGAATAATTTTAAAAGAGGTTTTGTCTCTTATTTCTTTTTTATTCCATATGCACTCAATTTTGAATCACCTGTTGTTTTAAGATTCAGCTTTCCAGCAGTGACGTCTGTAATGCACAGAGGAAATGAAGGTCATTAGATCTGCCTCTCTGATCCTGCCCACCAGTAGGAGCCATTCCGTATTCTCCACAGTCCCTGGTAGGAGCATTAGTGCCAACCATATGAGTGGGGCAGTCTCTTACTGGCATTGCTTTAATACTGTAGGTGCCCAAAAAGTATTGGTAGTTGCTCTTGGCACTGAGAGGACCTGTGAGGGCTAATGCACACCCTGGTCCTGTTGGTTTGCCAGTTGGGAAATTCTGGCTAGTGACACAATCCAGACTCAAACTGGCAACATCTGAGCCAAACAGCTCAAACCGCACCCCTAGCAATCACTTTTTCTGGCCGAGAACCCTGGATCTTCATAACTCCGTGTTGATTACCAGCTTTTGCTTATTTTCTCTAGAGTCATCAGAAGAAGTGATGGAACGCTTAAGGCTGATGTGGTGGTATGTTTTCTCATGTGTTTGCTGTTTTTTTTCTGCACAACTCGACCTTCTCAATAATTTCTGCGCTCATTGAAATGGTCTGACAGCGTGAGGTAATGGCAGCTTTGTGTCCCCTGAGATATGACAGTTAATGAGTAAAGAAATTGAGAAAATAGACACATTGTTATTAAAGTGCAAAGGGCCGTGTTATTGTTACTAATAGTAATGAAAATGTCATTGTTAAACCTCATCTTTCTACCTTTTTCTTTCACCCATTTCAATGGCATGGCCATGGACAGAATGCCCTCTCTGTTACATGTGGCATGAACAGGGGATGTCATGAAATACATCCCATAGATTCAGTGCTCAGCACTCAGTGACACAGGTATGGTGCCCAGCTGCTCCTGTGGCCGCAAAGACCAATGCCTGTAACTCTGCAGGAAAGAAGACATCATGAACGTTCAGTAAAGATCGTGTACACTCGCAAGTCTTTTCACATTTCTGGTCTGTTGATCAACAATTGAAATCGTTCCGATTGTGAAAGAAGCATCATTTGTTGATTGCCCTTCGGAGTCAATCCACAGTCCTTTCATTACCCTGAGCCTTTGCTGTCTTTGAATGCATGTATGTGTGAAAACATCTTTGAATTTGACCTGCAGTAAAGGAACTAAACATCTGCGGGTCTTTGTGTGCTTAGACGTTTGGCTGGTGCGCACACGGAAAGATCAGGGCGGTCAGGGAATGCCACGTTTTGTTCCTCAGTTACATTAATGGCTCCCATCCCGTGTCGAGTAAAAGTGCCCCTCTTACCCCAAACGCTAATCTCGCTGGTGCTTCCTGCTAATTAAACAAGACAGCTCCCATCTTTCATGGGAGGGGATGACTCCTAAACTGCATTTGGAAAGCCTGTTAAGAAATCAAATGGGAGAGGGAGCAAATGCGTTCGCTGTCGAGATCTTAAACAGCGTTGCTCCCACTGTGTCTTTCAGTTTATATTAGTAAACAATTAAAACAGATTGATTTCAGGAAAATGCCTTCATCGTGTAACAATGCACTTTATTTTCGACTCCAGATGTTAGGCTGGTTAAATTTGCTTGGAGAATACTCTTTTAACTTCTAGGAACTGTAGCACAAACCAGAAGTAATGTATTTTACAGCAGTGGCTTCAGTCATTTCTAGTATTCTGAGGTGTGTTCACTGAAAAACAATGCAGATCAGGTTTCACAGTTGTGGATCCCGGTGCATGTTGTTCACCTCTGGCGAGAGGGGGGATTTGTGTCGACTAAGGATGTAATTTCAGCTTGTGACTGGATAAAACAATCTCTTCTCATGGCAGAGTGGCAAAGCCTGGTATGATAAAAGCAATGTTTTATGTAATAATGATCAGTGAGCTGTGTTGCCTCAATGCAAGGGTTTAACTAAACAGAAACCCAGTTATTTATTATAATAGGGAACAGCTGTGTCAGGAGAGCCTGAAGATTAATAGTTGCATGGCAGTTTTGTGAGACGGGGGAGGGGTGTGGTAGCTGGTAATTCTCTCCCGCCTGTGCTGTGTTCTTTGTAAATGCACGCTGTCACCCAGTGACGGGAGCAGGGCTGGCGTGTTTCACACACTGCGCCACGCCAGATGGCTCCTGTCACAGAGAAGGGGGAAAAGGCGAGTTCCCGAAAAACTGAGCAGTGGCACCACCCAGCGAGACCCCACATCTGGAGCACACCTGCAGCAGCAGCGCCTTCTCTCTGTCCCTCCTCTCCTTCGTTTCCTCCCTCCGTTTTTGTATTTTTCTGCGAGGGGAGGAGGGGGGTGACACAGGCAAGCAGCATTTGGCTGGTCTGTGATTTGTGGCTGTAATTCGCATGTTTTCGGCACATTTTGTAGCCCTCTGGGGTGGGGAAGGTGCAGGAGGAAATACTGTGGAATGATCTAATGTTATTCCTGGAGGGTCTGTGTTGTCAAAGGGGTCCTTTATTTTTTCTGATTTTTGGCACAAATAGTTTTTTTTTTGCATGCCTCGTCTTTGCATTTCCTAAATTCCAGATGATCTGTCGTGTCTTCCTCTGTGCAAACGAAGTGTGGAGAAGGGCCTCTGGTGCCTTTCAGATCTGCATGTCTGCTCTGTAATCTGCTTATTTTTTCCCTCCTTGCTTAAATAGGAAAGAAAAGACTCCAAGTCAGTATTGATTTGATTTTGTTAGCTGGCCTGTGAAAGGATGCCATGTAAATACATCCTGGGTTTATTTATATTGGCTGCTGCCAGTGCAGGTGCATCCCAGTGGGGCTAGCACTTAAACAATGAGAGGCTCACAGATAAATATGCGGTGGATGAAATAAAGCAGATTTTCCTCTTTTCAGTCCAACAGTGTCCCACTGAGGTTTTGTCTCTCATTTCAAATGGGATACTTGCAGGTCTCACTTAGAAGAGGCAAAATGCTTTGCTTTCCACAGCCATCGATGAAGTATAAGCATTTGTATAAGCTGAACTTGAGCCGTCTCTGAATTCTAGCTTTCTAGCTCCACAAATGCCTTGTCTGGTGTGTTTCAGGATAGGCTTGTGTCTTGGTTCAGGTGTCTTTGTAGCGGGCTCAGGCGAATCACTAAAATGACTGTCCCAGGGCAATGCCTGTGTGTGCTCCTTTGGCTGATGTTAATATTGAAAATGTCTTAGGGCTAAATTTGAAACTGACTGTGGAAAAAGCCTTTGTTGTTGCATAGAATACAAACTGTTGCATGGGGTCACTTGTCGAGTTGTGCTGTTGGAGTTGATATACAGTATTAGGATCTTTCGGGATTCAGCCTGTCTGTGCTATAGAAGGGCCGAGTGGAATGTGTGATGCTCCTGTGTCTCCTGTATTGTATAAAGCGGACAGAAAATGGTAGGATGGAAAATGTTGCATTTTTTATTTTTCTTACAGTAGAATCAGTAGTGAGACCCAGAAAGGAAAATTACAGTTCCTAATTAAGTCTTCCAATTCTTATTTGATGTCTTTGAAAAAATAGGTGTGAGGTAAGTAGCAAATTACAGGTTGAAATAATCTGTTTTCTTTGCCAAGTTTATGAACATTGTTGTCCTGTGAGCTTGAACATGGGTTGATTTTCCCTAAAGGTGAAAGGGTAGTTTTGGATAAGAGATATTCTGACATTCTGATGTTTTGAGGCAATACAGATGGATGTGTGTTAAATGCAGTTCTGTTTGCTTTGATATTGTAACTTTATTACAAGCTTTGAGAAGAATGAGCTCAGTTTCAAGAAAAAACAGCAACGAGCACGTGAGGCTCGTCAAAATATCTGTGACATCCCGGGTAACTATCCTACAGCTCACTTTGTGGAAAAAGTCACAACTGGATTGTGGGATGAAATCCCTCTGAAGGTCACTCCTGTCTCCAAGTCAGAACGCTGCAATCTAAATCTCACGCTCAGCAATTTAACTCGTAGGCAATGGACTCTTGTGTCAAATTGGTTTTCAAGGCACAATAAATATCATCCCAAAGTGTCCCAGATGGTGTGTTATACCAACAGGCATGCCTTACTCCTGAAATAGGAAATGAGCAGCCTTAGTGGCTGCTAATTAAGGATATTTTCTGTCCTAGTTGTCTCTGGTATCTATGGGATCACATAACGAGTGTAAAATTACCTCTGAAGCAAGATTCTAACACTCATTTAAAAAAAATAATCATTTTAGGTCCTTCTCTGCATAAGGGTTTGTCGCACCCAGTGGCTCTCAAGCAATGTCCCGCAAAAATGGCTGCCGCTGTCACAGCCCGTGAAGCCCTCCATATGATGAAGAACACATTGTTAAGTGTTGCCTCCGCTTGTGGGTTTAAATTTAGCGTCGACACGCTAGCCGAGCACATTGTGTGAACCATGACGGCTACTGTCGGTGCTGCTGTGGGCTGCGGCTATTTTTAATAATTCTCTGTGTGCAAATCCCCCAGGCCATGCAACCAGGAGATCCTTTAAGAAGTGCAAAGGACATCGTATCATTGACGTCACTTTACGAGATGCCGGGTGTGAAGCCAGGCTGTTTTAGATGTGCTCCTCGGGTTGTGAAACTGCCGATGTGCACAACGCTGCTGCTCTACCTCAAATCCTGCAAGAGTTTGAGGAGGATACTTCACTCATCCCTGCAGAGCTTGTCGGACGTAACTGCGGCGCCGTATGAATGTGCTACAAGGCGTAAGCCATGACCTGCACAATTGATCCATGTTGCTGGTGGAGGTCTGATTGCAAGGGGGCGAAACAGATGTGCCTCTGAATATTTCTAAAGACAGATCCATAATGACAGTTCTGTAATTGGAGGTATTTGCTGTGGTAGAGCTGATGTAAACATGTTAATGCATTTGAGAGGGCAGACTGCTGAGAAAGCATTAACAAACAGCTGTTCAATATGGGTTGAGTTGCTTTATTTATTTTTGCAAAATACCAACTTCTTCCAATACGTACACTTGCCACCAAATTTTCAGTGTCTGTATTTTTGTAATAGTACCTAATATCCCTTATAGGTTTTGATTAAATACCTACTGAAACAGAAAAAAACACATCAAAAGGATAGAAATGGCATATCTTGAGAACAATCTGAAGAGGACTGCAAAATTGCTGTGGTCTGAGAAAAAACATGATCTTCAAATTTTATGTACGGTTCATATCATTATACGCAGGGTACAAGGGGCTCAGCAAGGAAGAGGTTAAACCACAAGAACGCTGTGTCCTTTCTGCAGCTGCTGTCCCGTGATCATATCAGTGATGTGAAATGCCGGCTGTTTAACTGTTCACAGTAAATCAACTAAAAATGGGGTTGGGGGTCGCGGGGAAGCTGCCTTCCTCTCCCACTTGCCCTCCTGCAGGCTCTGCGTTTCACAGTGCACTTGGTTAGTGGAGTTTTGCAGTGTAGAGTAATGGCACTTTTTGTATCTTTTTTTTTTCTGCAAACATTTCACTTACTGGCCTGGTTTCAGTCATTACAGCCCTCCTGCAGCTGGGGTTCTGTGTGTTCCCTGCCGGGGCCCGGTGCTCCACTGCGGGATGACCGACATCATGGAAAACAAGGAAAGGTTGTTTCCATTTTCTCTGCAGCCTTAAAGTAGCACTTAGAGTTACCATTGTTTTTTTTTTTAGATTTCAATCCTGTGTTAGTCTGGAAATGCCACTTTAAGCCTCTGCTTAAATCTTTTAGTGCTCCCCCGAAGAAGGCAACATGCTGTCTTCACAGCAGGGAATGATGAGAAGAGGTTCCTCAGGATAAAAAGCCCTCCTTCCGGTACCTCTCAGTCTTCAGCATGGGGCTGGTTAGGAGGGCTTCAATCGGAAAATGTATGAAGGGTCCTGTGTGGCATGGGGCACAGATCACCTTCGTGCACCCCTCTGACCTGTGACCCAGCTGACAGGAGCCTGCCGAGACTGTGGGGTTCAGCTGCGATCCCGGACTCGGCCGGGTCTGGGGCAGCTCTGTCTGATGAGGTTTGCTGCAGAAAGGAAGTCCGTAAGCAGGGAGGTGGGTGCACCCAGCAGGTAAATGGCTGCAAGGTCACTCTTGCTGTGGCATTCACTGTTTGCTGTCTTACAGAGCAATTTTACACTCTCCTGCTTTCCCCCCAAATTAAGGCAATCACCCACGCCACACATTTTTTCGGGCAGTAGCCCTGAGACAGTCAGTCAGGCTGTGAACGTCAGAGATGTTGTTGACTCTTGCTGGCTTTTTTGAGATGTTAGTATCAATGCATTTTTAAAAAAACATGTTTCTTCTAAAATACAGATCTGCTATTAAATGGTCGACTTCCAAGTATCTTTAGAGGTCTGTGTGATAACGAGGCTGACTGCTGGGGGACTGTTGCACAGGTGATACGAGAGTAAGAAAAGGGAGGGGTAGGGGCGCAGTTCATTGTCAGGGGAGTGTTTATTTGTTGGTAGTGTGAGGCAGGGTTTCTTTCAAAGTCGTACTTGTCAAAACACTAGGGGGTGGAGGATGTTTAGTTTGGAGAGAGAAAGCGAAAGAGGAAAGAGTGCAAGTGGGTGAGAGTGAGAGAGACAGAAGGGGCTGGCGTTCTTAAAATGCTGCGGAGGCCAGATCAAAAATGAAAAAAAAAGGAGAAGAAGAGGAAGGGGGAAATGTGTGGAGCCTGAGTGAAACAAATCCAACAGTGACTTGTACAATCCCCCACAGCACTGTGCCGCATCTTCTGAAGCCTGGGCAGTGTTCTTAAGAATTCTTTTTGCTTCCTTTCTGTTTTGATTTTTTTTTTAAACACACACAAAGGCTGGGAGAGAAAGGCTGCGATCAGTTCGAGAGATCCAGCCAAGTGGGGAGGGAGTGATTTAAAGAGTTTACGATACAGCTGGAGTGGAGTGCGCGGAGCCGAGTGGTGCCGGAGCGCAGGCTATTCTTCACAGCCAGATAAAAGGGACAAAAGCTTTTTTCCTGACCCTCTTCCATCCGTTCCTGGGGGTTTCGGGATTTTTTTTTTTCTCTGCTCCTCCTCGAAAGGGGTGTTCTGTGTGAAGATGGTGCAGCTGGGGACAGAGCGTGGGCTTGTTCGAAGGCACCTTCCCTAGCCAACAGGAGCGGGACTGAGGACGAGAGAGGAGCAGCGGAGGGAGGGAGGAGCGGGGGGGATACCCCCAGGGCACACGCTGAGAATCTTCTTTTCTGCTTTCTTTTTCCTTTTTTTTTTGTTTTGGCTGCCATGTGTGGTTCGTAATCAGAAGAATGTGGAGACAACATTTTCCAGGCAAGGGGCGCATTTCCTGTTTTTTTGCTGTTTGTTTAATAAAGTCTGGGTAGAAGTGGGGGGGGGTTCTAGCAGCCGATGTATTCATCTGTTGTCCTCACTCCCCCCCATCTAACACCAGCACCAGCGTTAACGGAGTAATTCAGTACGGAGAGAGAGTGTCAGTTTGTGTGCTTAGCTAGTTGATGTACTTTTTTAATATACTGCTGTAGTGGAGGCTTTTCTGTTTTGAAGCCTTTTTTTCCATCTCCTCCACTTTCTCTCAAAGCTCCGTAACGTAGGCAACCGAGATTAATAAGAATTAAGTCCAGTGTTTTCCTGCTGCTGTTGACGCCTGCTTTTGTTTCTGGCCCCAATTGTGCCGTGGAGATTGAACCTCGGCGGGCTGCACAAAGGGTGCCATTTAGCAGGGAGCACTCTGATTTTCTTGGCAGGGGTGCAGTTGGAGTGGCAGGCTGAAGGGTGGTGACGGGGTGGACCAGACTCTGGGAGGACAAGCGGGCTTTGTGTGCTGTGGGGTGTGTGTGTGGGGGGGGGGGGAGTGAGGGGGTGGAGACCCAAAACAAAAGGAGCTTATACTACACTGTACTTCAGTCCCGCATCTTGCACTGTGACATCATGTGTATGTGTGTTTGGTGCTCATGTGTACGTGTGTGCTTGAAGTCTGTGCTTTTAGGACACTGAAATGTTCCAGCAAATGTTGGCCAGGTTCCACGATTAAGGGAGGGGAACTCCCTAGAGGAAAGAAAGATTGTCAGAGTCCTGTTCAAAACTGTATATTGTAGCATAAGTTCTGAGGCTTACTTGGAAGTAATACTACACCTGTCTGTACGTGCGAATCTGTACCCTCACTTTTTGGCCAGTCTGGCTTAATTTGTGACTCTTTTGAGCTTAGGTGGTGTCTTGTTCCGTTGCCAGGTGTTGAGGGCAGCCTGCAGCCCGCTGTCAGGAATAAACACACTACTGAGCCACCCGCACCGGCGGCTTTAGGAGCTTGTAGTTGCTAGGTAACCAGCAACAGCTGTTGATTCTGAGGCTGGGGCCTTCTCTGTTGCCTCGGCCTCCAGCAGGGAGGAGAGGTAAAGAAAACAGCATCAATAAAACCTCTTTAAGCTCTGCTGGGACTGACATCATCACATTATGGAAAATAATTCTCATTTCCTTTTTTATGCTTTTATTGTTCAGTGAACCACAAGACTGTATCACAGACTATGTAATTGTCTGGTGGTTGAACTGACAGCATTTTCTAAAATCAGGTTTAATCTGTTTAATAACAATGTCCTGTTTTTTTTCTGTAACAGGACTACGGTGTTAATTCTGTAGGTGAAGCAGATTTGAAATGGCCCTTTTTAAAAAAAAATCCAAAAACACTTTGGCTTGGTTGAAAGATGTGATTGTGCCAGGAAAAATAAAATAACACAGGATACAGACTTCATTTCAGGCACCTAAATAGTGAAGTATCTAGTTTATACTTCAAAAGGCTAAGATACGTGTTCAACAGCCATTTAGCTCTGTTAAGATATTTTCTGTAAAGCAACAAAGAAAAAGCTTTTACAATAAATGTTTTATGAAGCTCTGTACACATGGCTTGCCTCTTACAAGTTTGGGAGTATTCACATCTTGTTTTGCATTTCACAAAAAAAGCTTTTTTGGATAATGAGGCATTCATTCTTTGTGATCTTACTTTTAATGTGGGGTCTCACTGTGAAAAACTCATGCAGCCCATGTTAGTCTACACCACTTAAGGATGGGAAAATCAGCTCTTTGATTGCTTAATTTATCTAATTATAGAGTTCAATTAAATAATTAAGGTGCTTGTCATAACAAATCTCGGCAGTGGAATGGATCGGAAAGCCTGTTTATTGAGAACTTGGGCTCCGTAAGCTGTAGAGAGTGCCTGGGGAATTGCTTTGGAGTGTAACCTAAGAGTCTGATGGCAGTGCTCTTGCCAGTTTGCCAGCAAATATTTGCCTGGCTCCTTAAAGGAGGATTCCTAGCACAGCGTCATGCTCCATTAAAACCTGGCATTGATCAGTCCTGGAGGGCAACAGTTTCACCAGATGAGAATCTGAAATATCACCCACAAAATTCAACATCAGCCTGGTTTTTCTTTGTAAGGGATAGTGAGCTCCCTGTGGAAACTTTCAATAATTAATTTGCTGTGTGCATAGAAAAAAAAAAGAACATTTTTGAATTAAAAGGAAAAGCAACAACTGTATAAATAAAAAGGTATGTGAAACAACATGTTGATTTGCGACCAAGTGCACTGCTTGTTTATTAAATCTATTCAAATCGCTGGAGATCACATCATCACAATGATGAAAGACCCTTGGGGGTAACCAGGTAGTAAACAACAGCAGCTGCCGCAATTTCAGCTGAACATACAGTATAGTGTGTTCACTGTTGCTATATAAAGGCTAGGCATAATTAAAGTGGAGTGTTAAATTAAAATGGATGAAATTACAGCTGTTGCTTGTTTTCTCAGGGATGGCCGGATAAAATTCCAGCATATTTCTGGAAAAAAAGAATCAGTTGCACAGACCCTGGTTTGGGTTTAATTGAATTGACTTTTATCATTCCATGTTTAAGGAACTGTGTGACAGTTAGTAATGAGACTCACATGTCGCCAAACTGTGTGGAAACGATTGCCCAGCTAAACTCCTGGAAGTTGCTTCTCGGAAATTGTATTCTGACACCCATTTGTCTGACTGAACTGTTCCAGGAAGATGAGGCCCAGGACTGTGATAGATTGACAAAAGGCATATTCCTCTTAAATGCAGGCTTTAGGATCTGTAAGTTAGAAATGTGCCGTTCTTACAGGTCTCAATACGGTGGAACTGTTTAGTTTTTCCTGGTTTGTTTTTTGACAGTGTTGATGCTTTTAATGTAAGATTTCATTGATTTTCTCATAGCATTACATGACTACAGTAATTCTTCATGTCATGGTATGTTTTTGTTCCTTTAATTGGCTTTTTTTCAATTGTTTTTTTTCACAGTTTTATTTTCTGCAAGATGAAATGCACTTGAGTTGCTCTTTGCATGCACTGTATATCTAGCCAAATGGACCATGGAAATCAGGATAATGCAAAACTTAGGGACCTGTATCTACATGCAACTGAAACTGGACTGACTCCACTTTGAGCTGTTGTGTCACCATTTGATGCTCTGCTCTCTCTTGCATTTACAGGTTTCCAGCCCGTGCTAAATGTTGGTGTGAACATAGTGGAAAGGCCTTTGAACAGGCTGTGTCTCCAACTGAGTGTGGCTTTCAGCTGCACAGGGCAAGAGTTTAAGACAAGAAATACTCTCTGCATTTGAACTGAGAGTGAAAATGCTGAAGTAGTGTCACATAATCTCAAAAATGTTTTGAGGACATACCTTTTCTGGCTTGTAGTGCTTTCTACAAGCAGCTCTTGGCGTTCTGTGTGTACAGCAGAATATCTTTGTTCCTTATCAAGTAAAGAGCAAGATTTTTTTCAGTTGGTGGTTAACAAAATGTATATAGCTGACAGATTCTGGTGGAGACTGAGAGTGAGGTGCAGAGTAAATAAAACAGCATCTTCTTCTTTCTCCCAGGCTGTGAGGCCAAAGTACTGTATGTACTGTAGAGCATCTTATGAAAGAGCTTCACCACTGCTCTCTGAAGTATTCTTTGTTATGTAAGACACACTTGAATTAAAAAAAATATCATGGTAAAAGTCCCCTCCTGTAATATTTGCATACAGTATGAATATTTTGATGCGATTTTCAGTGGTCAGTGGCAGAGTGCCACTTTAAGCTTTATACTGTATAAGCTTTAATTATAAAGCTTATACAGTACAGTGCTGGGTTGAAAGTGCACAAAGTGCTGTCCTTTTATACAGTAAATGGACTGATACTCGTACAGTACTCTAGCCTGGATAAACCAAAACTATTTCTCTTCCTGTGTTGTCTTCATGCATTTGTATGTGTGGGTGTTTGTGTGGGGGATGTGTGTGGCAGTTTATCATTTTCCCATCTGTCTCTGAGGCAGAGGGGATCAACTGGGATTCACGCCTCAAGTCCTGCAAGGTTTTTAATGTCATAAAGAGAAACTGAACTCTGTTGTCCAGCATTCTGGTTTCACAATACATGAAGCGCAGGGGTGTGAATGTTGCTGTTAAACGGCTGTAGAAGTGGCTTTCAATTTTGGCTGAGCTCTGCAGTACCAGTTAGCAGAGAGCATAAAATCACAATTTCATATTTCAAAGTATGTACTGTACCCACATTTGTGTCCACATTTCTTTTAGACTAACAGTACCAGGATTACAATATCTGCCATGCTGAACACTTACACGATTTGTTTTTAAAAGTGGGTGAGCACCTTCTGAAGTGGAAAGCGCTGCAGCTGCTCTAGTTAGGCTTTTTTCAGGGCCAGCTCCTGTTTCCACTGGCAGAGCAGGTCCAGCAGGACTGACGGAGAAGATGGGAAACCTGATGCTGCCGGGTCTGGGCAGCCGGGGAGTACGGCTGGCAGGGGCCGTCATAGGGGTGAAGTGCGCAGTGCTGAAAAGGGGCAGGAAGCATGCGGGCCTGAAGCCGCTTCCTCCTTTTGAACGGTATCGTGCGTGTAGATCTTCATGTAGGGGTTCGTGGCTGAGGCATGTGAAAAGACCCACCTGGCAATCCTGTATGGAAATGCCCTGTGCATGCAGAGGTTCCCAGTGTTTACAGCTCAAGAACGTCAGAACATGATCAAGGTGACAAATGAGAGGTCATTTCGTCTGTCTAGCTCGTTTGGTTGCTAGCAGCTAATTGATTTGAGGATCTCATCCCGGGATTTCTTGAAAGATGACACAGTATCAGTTGTCTGGTTGCTCTTCTTTGGACAGATTCCAGAGCACTCTTCTTTGGATAGACCATTACTCTTTTTTGTAATGTTGTGAACAAAATTTGAGCAAAGGGTTCTGTATATCTTTGTAGTGCATTGTACAATTTTAACACATCTTGATTCAAATTCTGCACCTATAACTCAATGCCGATTCAAATTCTGCACCTATAACTCTATATCCTAACATTCTGATGGATTGTTATTGCTTTTTCATGTTATTTAGAAGATGTAAATGATTTATCAACATAAACCTGAGTCTTTTTCATTGGTAGCTTCTTCAAGCTTGGTATTGTTTCTCATCTTATATTCCTAGTTTGTTTTTCCTACCTGCATTAACACTCTGCAGTATGTTTTCATTAGTTTACATTGTCTACATTGAACGTCATTAGCCAGGTGTTTTTACAGTCCATATTTTTTCTAAATATTCTAAAAAAAAATATTTTATGATTTGTATAGTGTGTGCTAGCTACATGGCCATACCAGTAAAGGTTTTAGAGACTAAGTTTAAAAATGACATCTCTGCTGTTTAAGGTACAAAAGGTTCACATGAAATGTAAGTTTCCAACATTATATTTTATTGCGAATGTCTCTTCATTTATATTTTATATTCAATTTAAAGAAGAAAAACACCAGAGTGTAAGTTTATACATTTCTCATTCCTAAATGTAAAAGTCCATTAGTAAAGTTAAATGGTTATTGCAATATAAGTCTAGCAAGTGACAGAACAGAAGCTCCCTTTTAGCGGTCTTGTGGGTTACAAAAACAATCTCTGGCTTTTTGCTCTTTGGTTAGTCCACTCCACAGATCCTCTTAGTGGCCATTATTATGCTTTCCCTTCTTGAGAGGAACCTGTGTCCTGTGATGTAGTCTGAACAAGATTCAACCATCTGTTGTTCCTTAGGTGACTGCTTAAAGGCCATATAGAGAGCCCTTCAAAATGAAAACATACAGTAGTCTATTTAGCTTTTCAGACTGATCGTTAATTACACTGGATCTCATATACAAACATATTCAGGCTGAAACACCTAAAAAAGACACTGTGTTTTAGGTTCCAATATCAAATTCAAAGATCCTAGAAGAATTTGTTCAGATCCCGGCTTTTTTGTGTAAAACCAAATTCAGCGGTATTGAACGATTGCTTTAGAAGTGGAGATCGCTGTGGTAAGTTTGTGTATGATACACAGAATTCATTTTAGTTTGCTTGTTAACTTTGAATTCTCTCACAACAGAAGATCTGCCTTCTGGTTTTGTGAAATTACTGTGTAAATGGGGATGTGTGGTTCGAAGCTGGGAAGTTCTGGAAAGGTCAAAATAAAATTACAGTCTAACCATAGGAACTGCTCGCCATCAGTACTTCCAAAGCATATACTGTATATAGTGTGGAATTCTCTGTGTTTCAGATCTGAAGAAATGTTTTATGTTTCAAGGCAGTAAATTAAATATTACGTCATTGCTGTTCTGATATTTGCTTGTTCTGTTTTTATTTTATTTTGATTTTAGTGCATGGTTTTTATAAATAACAGTTTATACAACTTGGCACTTTATTTTCATGTGCTCAGGGAACATTGCTACGGTCTTCCTACCTACAATAGACGTTTATTCGGTTTTACTGTAGTAGTATTTTGCTGTAACACAGATCATTAAGCTATACCTTAATACATGCTCCAGAGCATGTCTCCTTGACATGATAATAATCACTGACTGCCAATCACAAGGCATTGTAAGATATCTGTAAAACTGCGAGAGAGGTTGACAATGCAAATAATACCTAAAAAGGGTAGATTTGTTCAGACGTCTTCAAGAGAAAGAAAACTGAGAAAGAGAGTAACAAAAAATAAGTACACTGAGAAGAGCTGGACAAGTCTAGCAGGCAAGAAGCATCTAATCCTCCTTGAAACTTTGTCTACCATCATGGTAGATCTGGTCTTTTGACATAATAGAGCTCATCACTGTGATGTGGCATTGTGTATGCCGTTAACCAACAAGCAACTAGAATCCAGTTCTGGCAGAGGAAAAGCAGAGTGTACCGGTCACCATGGTCCATGGTCACCATGATGTTTAGAACTGTAATGGTCAGTGTGGTGTAGGATATAATGACACACAATGCTATAATGACACTAAATGCAAAGTTTTTGTTATGTGAATTGGCTTGTTGTCTGTTTATGTAAAGTAATGTCCTTTTTCCCTTCTTAACTTTGCTTATTCCTTTAAGATGTTATTAACTCATGCTGGACTTCCTGGCTTTTCCCCTAGTTAACCCTAGATGCAGGAGAAATACTACATTAGCCAGCCAGTGGTAATCCTGCAAAAGGTAGCCCCCTGTCCAAGTTAATTGGTTGGAGAGAGTTGAAAAGAGAGTGGAGACAGAGGAGAACACAGTCTGGAAAGGCAGGATATCCGGGGTTGGTCTGTCATCTGTTGCCATAACAATACCCCAGTCTCTTTTTGTGCATGTATTTTTACCAGCAGTGAAAGATGCTGTGTTTGAAGAGATGATGAGCCAGTCATCCCTACCCCTGTCCTTTACTGCAAACTCAGACATCAAAATGCATGGTAAAGACTACAGCCTGTGATAAGTAATTAAGGGCAGATCGTATTAACATACGAATAGGCTGTTGGTCATGTAGTGTCAGGCAAATGTAGATGTCTCTGTATAAGGTACTAAGATCAATAATGTAGTACTCACATCCTCATTAAAGCCCACACTTCTTCAAAGATGGGGTTTGATCAAACATTTGCTTTAAAATAGTTTGTGTTTCATTTTTATTTTTTTTCCCTCTGTTTTAATGAAACACCAAATTGAACAGCACGCTAAACTGCGTCACTGCGGAGACAGAAAGAAAGAGAAGAAGAAATGCGGTTATAATCTCCGACAGAGGCACAGATGTCACTGCCTAAAATAAAGTATTTTATAATCCTGCCAAAGCCAGTTAAGTAATCACCATGACAACAGAGGCAAAGGGAGTACCACACTGGCGGTTCCAGTGCCCTGCTACTTTGCAAATGCAGAGCCACAGTGATTCTTTTTTATGTCATTGCCTCCTTTTCCCTCCTAGTATCTCATCTTTCACTTCAGGCAGTAATAGTCAGGATATCAGGGCTGACTACTGATCCCTACTGGTGGTAGAAGTTTGTTGGAGTGGCAGCGTCTTTGTGGTTTACAGACCATAAGAACAGTTACAAGTAAGAGGAGGCCATGCAGCCGATCTGTTCAGTTTGGGTGATTAGTAGCTAATTGATCCAAGGATTTTTTCCGTTTCTTGAAAGAGCCAGGGTATCGGCTTCAACAGTGCGACTGCGTAGGTTGTTCCCAACTTCTTAAGGAGCCTTATCATTTTCTTCCTTTGTCTGTGTCCAGGGGTACACTGGGCTTGTTCAATGACAGAACACTGTAGAATGAAGCCGTGCAGCTCAGTACATTAGAGCCTATCCCCAAGGTCTCTTTCTCTAACTGTCTTTGCCCTCCTGTGCTGCCACGCTTTGCTCCACCAGAGTCTGACACTTATTCAATGGTGGTTAGTTCACTTAAAGGACCTCCGCAGGGCTAATAATGTCAAACAAGCTAGTGCCTGTGATATGATAGCTCCTTGCTCTGTACTGCTCACACAGGAGGGGAAACATGGCTGCTGAATGCCTGTGTTCAGGGGATAGGGGGTGCTAACCTGCAGCAGCCCTGATAAGTTTGATGAAGTAACTACAGTTAAGCTGTGAGCCTACTGCAATCATTTACGCTTCTTTGACCCTGCAGCGGTATCCTGAAGCGTGCACGTATGGTTAGCATGGTTTGTGAAAGTGGTCTTAATACAAAACATACAGGAGATTGTATTAAAATTGAATGAAATGGTTTCTTAAGTGTAATATGGGAATACTGCAGAATATTTCGGTTGGGTCAAAGTGGAATGACTTTGGAGTGACTTCCTTGCTTTTGGCAAAATTAAAGCTGTCTTTTTTAAGAGAATTGTTTCCACCTCCTTCTCCCTGTTTTTCTTATCTTTAATGTTGTGAATATTGATATGCATTTAGGTTGGCTTGTTTGTGGTTTTCTAGTTGCAATACATTGTCCACCAGACTCCTCTGGTGCAGTACATCAGTGTTATTGCTGTGGTGCCAAATACAGTTTAAATACAGTGGTATGTCCCAATGCTATGCTGGTAGAGAAATGCTATCAAGCTGGTATGATATCATGCTCAGTATCTGTTCCTGACATCTGAAACACTGTGCAATGAAAAAGTAATACATTTAATAACTGTCTGGCTTTCATTCCCTGTGCTTCTAGTTCCCACACAGTAGAAAGTCCTATTAGTGCGCTCTATTGTTCTTCTGCCTTCTGTTTTTATTAGTGTTAACTGTGCACACTTCTACAGTGTTCTGGGAGCAGGACTGTACTACACAAATAATAAAGAAGCTCATGTTCCTTAATGAACCACAAGTGCTTTTAATGCTAAACAGCTTGAAGGTTTTGTAAAGAGCATTGGTTAGAAAAATATCTTTCTTCCACTTCAGAGTAACAGGAGGGTGGTAGCCGAGGAACAGCTGCTTCTGCTGTGACATCTGTGGTGATTGGCAGGAGTGCCAGGGTTTGTTTGCTGGTTAGCAGTGCAGCGCGTCAGAGAGATTTGTAGAGAGTTCTGTTCCAAACACAGTTTAAATGGTGTGATGGTCTGGTGTTGATGGCCTGAGTGTTGGTAATTGATTGCTATTTAAGGAAGTGCAGGGTGACATCAATGACAGGAGCTCTCAAGCTGTTAACAGAACTTTGCTAATTCTATGCGAGTCAGGCTATTGATTTATTGACTATACTCTTCATTAAACCCCCTGCACTGATAATAACAGCAGTACTGTAATCTTCATAGTCGGTAAAATGAGTAACCAAGTCACCCTGGGGTATCGGGCACGTTACAGCAGCTCCTTCTACCCCTCCGTAGGGTGTTACTAGGCCAGTGTTGTGTGAATTTTCCACAGGGTGCAGGTAAAATGTCTTGTTTTGACATGAGTTGTGAAGTGGACAGGCTACTTTTTCTGCACCTTGATTATATCCTTGAGGTGATGCTCATTCTTATCTCCACCCTCAAAGATACGTTACCTTCACTGGCGCTGATGAGCCATGGGTAGTCGTTTCAGAAAATGTTATTTTTTTCAGCAGTTTTCTCTCTCCGTTTTCTAACGTCATACGTTCTGCACAGGAGGAGACAACTCTTCTAAAAAGTACTGTAAAAGTAGTTCAAAAAGCAACCGAATCATGGTAAGGTCATACTGTATGTACTGTATGTCACAATCCCTTTGCCGAGTGTCAGGTGCTGAAGTCTCTGCAGGACGTCATGGCTCTGTGACTCATTGCCTCACTCTCTCTTCAGGTATCCGACCCCAGATCATGAATGGCCCCATGCACCCCCGGCCACTGGTGGCACTGTTGGACGGGAGGGACTGTACGGTAGAGATGCCCATCCTCAAAGACCTGGCCACGGTGGCCTTCTGCGATGCCCAGTCCACACAGGAGATACACGAGAAGGTAACAGGCAACCACCCACACCGGACTCGACACAAACTAGGAGGATGAGAGAGTGTATTTTCTCTTTCTGGTTTGAGGTTAACAGCTACATACTTTAGTGATGCGCAAGTTCAGTCTTGCAGCCAACCTGTGTGTGGGAATGTGATGGCTTCTGGGTCAACTTATTTAAAATGCACCTGTCTGTTGTGTGAAAGGTGCAAGGCATGTCAAGGGGCCGCCCAGCTCATTTTACCCACGTGGTTTAACTGTCTCACAGGACAGTAATGGTCCTAGTCCTTTCCAGCTCCCATTATAGAGACTCATCTGTATTGTGTGCCTCTGTTGTGAGACCAAGTTTCTTCATTGAAGTTAATAACACAAGAATATAAGAAAGGTTACAGACGAGAGACCCCTCTAACTCTAGTTCGATTGTTAACAGCTAACTCACCTGAAAATCTCATCTGGCCGGTTCTTGAAAGGCACCAGAATATCGATTTCGACAACGTGCCTGAATAGCATATTTCAGACATCCACAAACTTCTGTGTAAAAGGGTGCTTCCTTTTCTGTTTAAAATGTACTTCCCCTTAGTTTCCTCCTGGGACATCCGGTTTGTGTTTCACTGCTAATTCTATAAACGTCTGCAGGGGTGATTTTGTCTCTATCTTTGAGGATTTTTACAGCTTATCTCAGGTCCTCCCATAGTCTTCTCTGTTTAAGTTTAAAAATGTTCCCTTCTTTTAACCTGTCAGTGTAGGACATTTCTTTAAACACAGAAGTGTATCTGGTGGTTCTTCTCTGGACTGAAACCAGAGCAGCAGTACAGTTTTTGAAATGCAGTGATGAAAATTGTTCACAATATTCTAAATGAGCGCCTTCTAATGTATTGTATAATTTTAACATAACATCTCCTGATTTATATCCTGCACTCTTTTGCGCCCACAACATTTTATAATCGTAGTTCATCTTCTGCTAAAATTCTGTTGCCCTTCAGCTGATCTTCTAGTTTACTTATCGTTTCTACAACCTCCTTGCATGATATAGAAGCAAGACGTAATAGTCTTTAATTTCTTGGTTTGGTTTTGTTGTCATTTATATGAATGGGTGCTGCATTAGCAGTTGTCTATTCAACAGGTATTACTCCTGTCTCGAGAGACTGTTGAAAACGGTTTTGTTTTGTAACAGAATAACATTGGTTGTATCCTTAAGTGCAGTTGGCAGAATATCATCAGACCCTGGAGATTTGTTAATCTTCAGTACTTCTGATATCTGGAAGACATGTGCCTCTTCTATATTAAAACAGATAACTTCTTCTTTGTTCAGTGTGAGACTTGTTGCCAGTTTCTTTTGTGATAAACACCTGAGTGAAACATGCATTTAACATATCAGCCATTTGCCTTTTCTCAATGAAATGTTTCACATCATTATCTCTGCAACACTTAACTTAATCCTTTATTGTTCTTTTGCTGTTGTGATTCAGAAAAGTCTTACTTTACCCTCCATTACAATATTTATTTCAGTCATGCATTTCTGTTATTTATTATTCCACGTGCTTGCAATTTACAGTAATTCTTTTTTTAAACCAAATTATCTTCCATTTTAATCATTTTATAAACTGTTTTCTATTTATATTGTTCGAAATTGATTTAATTGATTATATTGTTCTTAATTGATTTATTAAAACATTTGGGCCAAAGCATTTTAGGTTTTGATTTACCTGGCTGGACTTGTTTGACAGTGTGGTGTTAGGTGGGGCTGTCAGGATAGACTGTATTTATATTCCTTGACAGTCTGGGTCCAGCTCCTCTTTGCTAACTTCTCTGTGATGTTGTTTTGAAAAGAGAGGCTGCACATCTCCATGAATTTGAGATAAGCTGCAAATTACAGGCCAGTGGTCTGTAGACCTACTTTAAGGTGGATATTTCATAGGATTTTTTATGTGCAAAAAAATATTGTTTGCATATAAATATTTAATCCCACACTGATTCAGAGAAGTCAGCCTTCTTTTGTATAGGAAATGTTTCTGTACAGCTTCTTGCAATCAGTCCATCTGCCTGCAGTTGACACCATATAAGTGCCACCTGCCCATTTCCTGGACAGCAAACTGTCTCACTCACACACAAACGTTCGTACGGTACTATAATGCAAACAGTGCAACTTAAATTTTCAGCTCCGTGAAAATTAGATAAATTCTGTTCTTTCTCCAAAGTTTAGTCTCGTCTGTCTTGTAGACACTTCCTCTCAGAACATATTGGTTGTTATACTCCAGTTAAAATAAAGTGGATTCGTTAGGATTTAATCATATTGGGTGCCAAAGTATAGCAGCCCTGTATCACCAGCTTTGCTGTAATATAGAGCCTCATAATGAAAGTGGAATGTAATTACATTGTGCCAGCTGACATCAGCTCTTTATTGCTCTTCATTTGGCAGTACAGCTGTGCTCAATGCCTGACCTAAAGGGCAGGCTGTTGGGGTGGGGGGCAGGGTTTCTACACTGCCAAGTACCGGAACCACTCCACCCTGAATGGGCATGAGGGGTGAAAAGAAATGTTCGCATAGATGTGTTTGTTCATTGACCTCGCAAAACACGGTGTTTTCTTTGTTTCCTGCTTCAGTTGTGTCATACAATTTGGTGGCCATTTGATGCTGCCTGGTTTCAGTCCATATTGGTTTCCAGTGCACCTTGATCTCTGCAGTGATTGTGCAGGTGGGACTGCAGGATAGGAGCTGCACACAAGGCGAAATAGAGCTTTCTCAGCAGTGGCTTCTTTCTTGAAATCACGTGATTGTGCCACATCTCAGTGTTCAGGACATATCACTAACACAGTAGTGTACAGCAGTTGTAATGTCCAGACAAGCCCATGTCAAGGAAAGATTGCCATTTTGCACTTTTATTTTGCCTAGGGGCATTTACTTTGCCCTAGTTCAGCTGGTCATGAAAACGGTGTCTTTGAGTTGCAATTTTGGAATGTAGAGTTTGTGTTTACCCCATTCTGGGTTTAAATGTACCCACAATGCTTTATACAAGGCTTGAGGTCAACAGCACAGTGTTTCTTTTCACTAAGTGGTCCTGTTGTTGTTCTTGTGTGTCCTGTGCAGGATTAATGCTTGAAAAAGTAGAGAGTATTGCTAATGCACTGCGCTTTAAAACAGAATTTCATTATGAGCATGGAGTTCAAGGAGGTGAATTGCAGAAGTATCAGCTTTTTTGTGGTCATCACTTTGTATTTATCAGTGCAGCTTGAAGTATGAGGCTCTCTTCAACAATTATGTGGTTTTCACATGCACGCACAAACATGTCTATATTTCGCTGTTTCTGAGGATCTCTCACAGTTTTTTATTCAGTTTTTATTTTCACTTCTGTACTCCAGGGAAGTGAACGTCGGAACAGGATGACAATAGAACGAAAACAAATGAAAAACAAATATTTTAAAGATGTGAACTGGTGTAGAAAAGGTATTGGACTTTGTGGGGATGTCTGCAAAGAGTTGTTATATTTGTGGGGAGATTTTCTCAAATTTAATTTCCACTGTACCAATTGCTTGCCTATACATGTCAAAAGGCTATTACATGGTGTGCTGATTTCAAGATCATGCCAAGCCTGTTTCTGCTTCTGGCTAGCTTTAAGGCTGCTGACCACAGGAGAATCCAGATCAACCAAGAGAAAGACAAAATGAGTATTGTGGTGAACTGTAAAACAGTAGACCCTTGGTTTAATGGGCTTCGCTTTAACAGACTTTGGGTTTTAGCAGACCAAATCTGCTAAAGGTGAATTTTGTCTGTAAAATCAGAACGACCTCACATTCCCTGGAACAGGGAAATGCACAAATAATTTAACAAGGTAAAAATAAATCCTACATAGGTTTAAAATGTGGGAATATCAACGATGCCCTGTAGGGGTATGTCTTTTGCATCTGATGATTGGTGTTTCTGTTACGTATGCTTTAGGGACGTTTATACAGTATACTTACAACACATGGAATAAAGGGCTTGTATATTTATGATAAAAAAGGCACAGGAACAATCTTCAATGGCTGTGTTTATTAAAAAAGTCAAAAGAACCAGAAAGCATATATAGTAAATATATATTTTTCGCATACGAGTATATTTTTGAGCTTGTGATTCAACAGACATTCTGCACTAACGGACACCTCCTCCCCACTATAAGTGAGTTAAATTGACAGTTTCCTGTACTAGATTTCTGATGTTTTTAGCTTGGGGTCTAGTGATTTCTGGGTGTCCTCAGAGATGGTCCAGGCAGTCCCAGGTAGAAAGAGAGAATTCATCACAGGTATAACACTGCTAAATCAGTAGTCTCATTCATTTGGTCTGCATTGAGTGTACTTTCATAGATTTGGTAGCCTGCAGTTCTCCTGTTAATATTTTTTAATGAACTCTAGCATTATTTGCAGTAATTGCAGAAGACAGTATATTTTTACAATAGATTAGGAGTCTTTTTTTAACAAGATTTTTTTGAACAGGATCCTCAAGGGAGGAAAGTTGAGCACATCAACTTCCAAACGTTATAATTTGTTTTTCCAAAGCAGATGTTCTGATCCAGGGCTGTGTTTTGTGCTTGATTCTGGTTCTCTTTATTTAAATTGAGCTAATCCTTGCAACAGTTTATTCTCTTGACATAATGCTTGGTGAATGCATGAAAAAATAAATAAAACTGTGCTTCTGAAAAAAATACCTATTAAAATTAAAATGCACCTTTTACAAGAGAGAGAAGAACTCATTGAATATTTTACCTTTATCAGTTTTAATTAATTCCACTGAGCCTGTGGCATTGACAAGGTGTGTGAATGAAGACCTCCTTCTAGCCCAGATACACTGAGGGAGAGAATGTCTTCTATTGTCACTAATTTAAAAAAACAATTCTGGAGAATCAAACTAGGACATCAGAGAAACATCATCCAGAAAATCTTCCTTTCAACTCGATGAAAGGGGAAAAAATTAACTTAGTTTGGGTGTAGACATTATTTTCTGTCATTCTTCTGGATGTCAAGAATAATATTTTTAAACTTTTAAGTCCTGAATCATCATAAAAAAGATTTGTTCAGATTTTCCATTAAGCAGACACTGCATTCAGAAATTATTTCTCTTGCAAAACATTTCATTGCGTTAGTCATTATTCACAGAGGGATGCTTTGTCTACAGTAAATCTTGCCTTTGGCAAATAACACAAGAAATGAAATGAATGTGTAAGAAGAGCTTTAACCTTGAATTAGCATCTACCAGGGATTCCTGGGACAGAGGTCTAATAAAAGCTTTATGGAAATTCACAGTTAATCTGACAGGCAAAGCAAAGCTAATATAGTTAGCTGGAGGAGAATTTAAAGCTGTTGTTTACTGAAAGCGCTTGCTGGTGTTTGCTTAATATCTGGATATCTAGATTCTTATCAATCTCTGTTTTATGAGTTTAGTTGTCTGCATTTAACCTTGTTTGCAGAGAGTCGGAATAGACTATTGTATTGCTTTTAACGTTTTTTTATGCTGTTTTCTCTGTATTAAGTAGTTACAGAATGCTTGTATGTGTGTGTTAAGGATTTACGAGGGTATGCATTTCAAATTTCATGAGCTGCACATACCCTGGAGGTGATCTGCCTCTTTTCCCAGGGCTACTTATGCCTAGCCAGAGGGTGTAAGAAAACCTCATATTTGAAACAGTGGGCAAAAGCACAGTTTTATTTTCATAGACACAGATCCTATAAGCTTCCTATAGAGTAATACATTGGTTGATGAGTCAGCTTTTCCATAATGCTGGAAATAAAAGTGTGAGGTGAACCTCATTTTGAGCACAAGGATAATTGGGACCTCTGAATGACCCCCGCTTCCATTCTGGCTTTGCCTCTTCCAGGTGCTGAATGAGGCAGTGGGAGCCATGATGTACCACACCATCACACTCACCCGCGAGGACCTGGAGAAATTCAAGGCTCTAAGAGTCATCATCAGGATAGGCAGCGGCTACGACAACATTGACATTAAAGCTGCTGGCGAGCTGGGTAGGTTCCCTTCATTGGTATGATATAAAAAGTTGTATATTTTATTTATTTTATTTTTAGAAGGGTTGCTGAGCTTCTTTTTTTACAGCCAATTTTCACCCCTTTAATATTCCACTCATTGTGTTCAGACGTCTTTAAGCCCAGCCCCTGTTTTGTTTTACTCAGAAATGTTGTCACGCATCATTTTACCCTACCCTTCCTCTGAACTTAACTCAAGTTGTGAAAACCAGTGCAGGCTCCTCCTCCATCACTGAGTGTTAGCGTGTTTTCCGCACTGGAATTCTGGGAAGACTAAGCTTCTTTGGATGGAGCCAGGTGTCCAGTCCCTCTGTCGCTCCCTGGTGTAGCAGATGCAGAGAGGTTCTGACAAATGGAGGGGATTTAAACTCCCACGACCAAATGGGCTATGGAAATCGAGACATCATGTCTCACTGCGCGTTCCCAAACTCAGCCCCCTTGTAACCGCCTGTCCACAAGCATCCCGCTGGGCCTGGGACACTGAGAGGAAGGAGGAGATAAAGAACACTGCTGGAGCTTGTCCCTGAGGGAAAACTCACTGCACAGGAAGTTTGCTTCCTAAACACAAAGCCAGTGACTTTCATCAGCATAATATGGCTAAAAAGAGCATTTAAGAGCAGAAGTACAGTATCTTATAAAGAGAGGGATAGAAAGATTCCCCTCTGGCGTCCGAGACTCGTCTGTCTCTGGGAGAGAGAACGCAGCTGCAATGCCTGTGTACCGGCTGTGATTAATAAACCCTTTTCTGAACATTGGAGAGCCATTGCCCGTGTACATTTACAAGCAAAAGCTGTGTTAGGTACTCGATAGTAACATCAATAACCTACACTGCATGTCAAAATAAGAGGTGGATGGTGTCTGTAGGGATATTGTGTGGAGTCCTACATATGTTGATGGGAGGCTGCTGTGGATCATTTCAGAGAAAAACCACTCAACAAAAATGAAACCCTTTATGCCAAAAAAAAAAATCACTGAGATCAATCACGCCTCTCAGTTAGCTGAATTCTCCGAGTTGCTGTCAAAAGACTTTGATATAGACCTGGATACTGAATACTGGGATACAGAGCCAGCTGACATTTTAGACATTGATGAGTAATTGAAATGCTGTTTGTGAGTGTGGCATGAAAGACTATAACAAAGAAAGAAATAGAACTTGTATTACAGGGGTGAGAGTGGGGAAAGTGGATAGTTTTCAGGCCAAAACAACAGAAATGGAGTGTGTACATATTTATTCAGAATATAACAGGCCATTTTAAAAATATATATATCACTGCCATCATTTCTATCCGTTTCCTTCTGACAGAAAACAATACATAACAAGAAATCCTTCGGGAGTCATGGCTGGCCATGAAAACATTTTTCTGTAAACACTTTGCTTTCCTGAGTCTGGCCCATGTGACAGGCGTGGTGCGGGTTTCTGCGGGCTGTCTCGTAGGAATCGCCGTGTGCAACATCCCCTCGGCGGCAGTGGAGGAGACGGCCGACTCGACCCTGTGCCACATCCTGAACCTGTACCGGAGGAACACGTGGCTGTACCAGGCCCTGCGCGAGGGCACGCGCGTGCAGAGCGTGGAGCAGATCCGGGAGGTGGCCTCCGGGGCCGCCCGCATCCGGGGAGAGACGCTGGGGCTCATCGGCTTTGGTAAGGGAGACCGTACCCCCTGTCCCTTCCCCTCGCTCGCCTGCCCCAGTACACATCCCAGCGTCAGTCTTTGCTAGCTGCGCAGTTAGGTTTTCAACCATTTGTCAATGGTCTTCATAATATTGAACTGTATGAAGTATATTAGATATCTTGCATAAGCATGTGTGATGTTGTCTTATATTTACTAGATAATCTATAAATGATCAATTTGCTATAAAATGACATTCTGTGGAATGTTAACAATGCATCCATAGGTATGTCATACCCCCCCACCCCCCACCCTAAACTTTACTAGGCCTCATCATTATTCTCTATGCGTTTTAAAATTCGAGAGAACCTCAATTTAGAGTTAAATGGTGGTACATAGAAGATCTATTAAATCTTAATCTGTATAAGTTATACTAGACATCATTCTTTATTTCTTTCCTAATAAAAGCCTTGGTTTGCCTGTTCCTGCCAGACTTCACTTGTCACAGTGGCATTGTGAAATATGACAACAGTAATGCAGACGCTCTTGACGCTTTTTTGAAATCTCACAGGCTCCTACTTGCGGACGAAAACAAAACAGCAAATTACTATTTTGTTAACTCAGGTGAACCACGGAGCCTAGCCAGGCTTTACAGTATTCTAGTTGTGTTTGTTTTTCATTTTTTTCTCCTTGAGGCTGGTTCTGCATGAGCAGTTCAGCCCAGGTCAGAGTGAAGAAGCAGAAAAGGGTTTGGAAGAAGCTCAAGCTGAGCGATGTAAGGTCGGGACAATGGTGCCGTGGCTGGTGTGTGAGTGTGCGCAGGGTGACATTGAGCCGCAGTGACATTGAAGATAATGACCCTGCTGATTACATCGCAGCTGTTGTCCGCTTTGCCAATGCAGAATTAAAGCTGAGCGAGGTTCTCCATCCAGGAGCGTGACAGTTGCCTTAGTCATGCCCAATTAAAACCACTCTTAACACCAGCATGACAGGAAAGCGAGCAAAATGAAACTAAACACGGGCAGTCATTCAGACGTCGCGCTGTGGTCTCTGTGCACTGTCTGAGTCAGCTTAAAGGAAGAGAAGAACAAAAAACAATTTTGGGCGAGTTGGGAAAAATTGTAAGTAATAGCAGAACAGAAAAGGGCAAAATAGAGCAACGAGTCTCTTAGTCACATTGCCATTTGTTCAGTAGGAAAATGTTCATGCATTAACAGAGATGGTTATGGCTTCCAAAGCGACTGCTGGACACAGGGCTGCGTTATATACTTATAACAGTGCAGGGCCCAGTGTGCTGAGCGAGTTTCAGAAGTGACTTCACCTCTCTCTGACATCTAGACAGTGTAAAAACTCTTCAGCTGTAGAGGACCTTTTAGGAGACATCCCCTGTCTAAGGAGTGCATGGCCAGAGCCTGCAACGACCGGCATTAAATCCTGGCAGCAGGGGCAGGGAGAGCTGCTCTTGTGACACTCCCAGCCTCTCAGAACAGGTGAGGTGTCTGGTGTACCAGAGCAGGCCTTGCAGAGGGCAGGACACGGACATGCTGTGCTCCTGTAGAACTGGAGACCCTACCAGTGCTGTTTCTGATAAATGCTTGTTGCCTTGACAGGGGACCTTTTGAGGCAGAAGTGGATTTGTTTGTAGTAGCATGCCAGGCCATGGGAAAGTATTAAACAGAGTGGTAGCTGTTTGTTATGGCTGTACAGAGTACAGAACACATATATGCGGCATCTGTTGGCATTGTTTTGGATAGGCGAATGCTGGGAGGTACTTTTAGGAAATTTCAGTAACTGTATGCTCTGGATTGCCATTTTTCCTTTGTAATATCTGCCCAGTTTAAGGGGAGGCCTTAACAGCTCTCACTGCACATGCATAACCAAACGTGATCTCACAGAGCATCTGTACTTCTAAAAGGAATAAAAACATGTAAAAAGAATGACTTACTTTTTCACACCGTGGTATGACAAGCTGAGAAAACATACTGCACACAGCTGATCTCTTTGAACTAGAGGTTGAAAGAATGACCTTCAGCTGGAGCTTTACTGTGGACTTATAAGATCTTAAGGAAGGGGCTTACTGTCACTTCCTGGGGGTGTTAACACATTGACAGCAGAGGCTTTTATGACCACCTTCACTGAACCAGTAGGTGGAAACATTAATACAGAGAGATGCCATACGAATGAATGTTTGAAACACTGAGAGGAAAGACTTGAAGAGGAATATAATAGCATCATACAGAGAGAAAAAATGAGTGGAACCTCTACTGCACAGAAAGGGGAAAGAAAGAATATAACAGATGCTCAAGCCAAAAGGGGTTCTGAGTTAAGAGACTTTGTCGGTCAATTCTGTAGCTTTTCCCCTAGTGGAAACCTGAGTGCAGATTTGATGCAGGTAAGTGATTTTGACAGTTCATCCCTCTAGGCGTTATTTCATTTGAGAGCAGAAACTCATGAGCTTAGAGATTGAAGGGTTGAATGGCGGGACGTTTAATGTTCGGGTCTGAAAGAAGGTTTAAGAAGATGACAGTCACACTAGTAAAGTAATGGCTTTATTACACTGAGTATTTCTGTCCTCTAAAGGCTGTTTTTTTTAGGATGCAACAGGACTTGGATAGTCGGTTCTCTAGCTTTAGCGTTTACTGTGACCGCAGGTCCACGCGCAGGACGCACGAGCCCATTTTCGGGCCTGGTGTAGCTGCGGCTGTGGGCATGATGGGTGTCTTGCTGTCTGTCTGCGCAGGGCGCACGGGGCAGGCGGTGGCCGTGCGGGCGAAGGTGTTCGGCTTCAACGTGATTTTCTACGACCCGTACCTGCAGGATGGGCTGGAGCGCTCTCTGGGAGTGCAGCGGGTGTACACCCTCCAAGACCTGCTGTACCAGAGCGACTGCGTTTCGCTGCACTGCAACCTCAACGAGCACAACCACCACCTGATCAACGACTTCACTATCAAACAGGTCGGGCGAGGGGCTCCTTGCACAGCGCCGAGCCAGGTCCCCTGTTAAATTGTTCATCCACAGCATCCATGCAGCAGTAAATAAGTGGGCATGAGCATGTATAGTTACAGTGTTTACAACACACTACACAACTGCAGCTTTTTCTGTGAGAGTATGAGAGGAAGCATATGTATTTTCACCCACCGAATTTTCAACTTAGAACCAACTGTTCGTGTCCGCAACTGCAGGGGAAAAAAAACACTCGGCTTCCTTTAAATAAGCGGTTCTCAGCTCCAGTCCTGAGGGACTGCTACGTCTGCTGGTTTTCATTCCAGCTGGGACCTTGATCGCTAGTGCTAATTGATGCATGTAATTGATCAGCTTGCTTGTTTTAATTTTTTTTTCTGCACTGAGTCTTCATTTCCAGTAACTGACCTTTATGCAGTCTTTGCTCAACTCGCTAATTAAGCATTTGCTTCTTTATTTCTGATGAAGCAGCCCTTAACAGGTGAGAAATCTAGGATGAACAGACCGAGGTGTAAATGACACTGCATCAGTCACGCCCACAGTGACTCAGTCCTTCTGCCCAAATCCAGTTGGCTGTATTTCAGCTAACCGGAATGAATCCTATAACTCATTAATTACCACTGGGCTTGTACCAATTACAGTTCTCTTTTGGCTTTTTAAAAACAGAACGAACACTTTAAAAACACACCTCTGACAGAACAAAATTAAATTAATTAGCCTGTGAAACCAGAAGACACAGTGGTCCACCAAGACCAGGGCTGAGAACCATTTCTTTATTCTTTTTTCCCATCTGGACTGCGGATACTACAGAGAACCACCTATCCCTGTATCAAGATAATTTTCTTTGAGCAATAAGTAATGAGTAGTAACAAATATGAGATGGGGATGGCTCACCTAACAGCTTATCTGCGTTCCTAGTGGTAATGAAAGCAATGGTTTCATGGTGCAAACTTATCGGAGTTTACACTTTTATAATAAAACAGATGTGGTGGATTAATCAATAATTATTGATTCGCATCTGATCCAGCAACCTCCAGACATATCAGTAGTACAACTACAGATGCATCAATGGATATGGATACCTTAGAATACTAATCAGATATCCGTGTATTTGCTGGGCTTGAGCTTTAGTTTCCCACTGTTCTACTAAAGACAGTAAAACTGATTTTATTCTGGGCTAAATTGACTTAACTAAAAAAACTTTAAAAATATGTATAGAATACCATTCTCTCATTTGATATTTTATTAACCATCAAAAACAGTATTGCAACAACAATATTTGAGTAAGACATTATCTGGCAATGACCTTTCTAAACTATCTGGAAAACAGTAGCTCACCTTTGATAGTTTTTCAGGGGGATCTGTTGTGATTCTGTCTTGGCCAACACTGCCCCCTGTGGGTTGTGTTGCACCATGCTTTATTATCAGTAGGTTTTATTTTAAGGTATTGAATTTAAGTGCCATATTTATTGTTAAAATGTGAGGTGGAATCATAATGATGAACAATTTCCAGCCAATCAGAAAAAATGTTCAGAAACTGCCTACAGGGATGGGCTTGGTGCAGAGATTTTACAGGTTACAATGAAACATTGCTCGGCAGGATAAATGTTTTTCATGCCCTAGTTACTCACTTCTGTCGAGTTTAAGGGATTACCCCCGAGTGATTTCTTTTATTTCTTATATATTATATTTGGCATACATTGTGTTTTTTTCATAATGTTTTGTTGCATTCTCTTTATCCCCAGTTTGTTAAAGATGTTGACTCTGCTGAGTGTAGCTGTGACACACAGAAGACTCCCTTGTGTGTATAAAGTGATGAAAAGAGAGTAGTCCTGGCATTATATATTGCTGAACCTGACATAGTGGACTGGGTAGCACGAACAATGCAGCTCTAACCTAGCCTGGGAGGAAGAGAACTCTAGCTACCTTGTACCGGTCCAGATTTCAGCTACACCCTCAGAATAACCTTAAGTTCTCTTTCTTTGTTTCTTTGTTTACTGATTTGATAACCTTTCTTAGTTGGCCTTTTACATGTAGGCACACTTCGAAAATACATGTGAATAATCAAACAAATGTGAACTTTATCAACTGTACGGTGTGAACTGGGGCTTTTTCAGAGACTGAAATGTAACTAGTACAGAGCATGAAAGTTAGCTCTTAATGACGCAGCAGGGACCAGTCCAGAGCCCCGCAGGGCCTCTCACTGCTCTGTCCATTCTGCAGATGCGCCAGGGAGCGTTCCTTGTGAACTCGGCGCGAGGAGGACTGGTAGACGAGAAGGCCCTGGCTCAGGCGTTGAAGGAGGGCAGGATACGGGGAGCGGCGCTGGATGTCCATGAGTCCGAACCCTTCAGGTGAGGGAGACTGGAGACACGGGGCCAGATTCAAAGGACACTTGCCCCGGCACTAAATTCACTAAACTGCACATTCATAAACACAAAAAAATAGCGTCTTTATTGTCACTGGAAACAGATGGCTTCTTCCACAGCAGATGAATTGCAATGTGCAGTTTTCTTTCAGTTTGTACAAAGTGGAAGACCGGGATTCTTTTTTTTAATTTAAAAATATTTTGGGTGACTGAAAGAGCTCTAAAGGGTCTGAAACATTTTATATGGGATGCTTTAAACCTTGATGTCCTTGTCTTGTTTAGAGAAAACAATAGTTTAGTAGCAAATAAATGCTGAATATTACTCAGAGAGCTAACCCCCTCACTGAGCTGGCCCTACACCTTTACTGACACATGACAACTGTCTAATTAGCTGTAGCTCAGCAACAGAGAGCAGTGAAAAAATGCTGAAAAAGAGTTTATTAACAGCACACCCATAGTTCGTTAAACATGTTTTCTTGTTGTCAGTACAGTTAGTTGTAAAACCTAATTGTCACCACCAAATCGTAGATCCCATGCATTCCAATTCTAAAGTTCTAATTAGAATTAGAATTAGAATCAGTTCTGGAATTAAATAATACAATAGTAGAAGCTGAAGAGAAAAATATTTGTTCCAATCCATTTGTGATTACATAAGGCTTTATGGAGTGAGATTTCCGGAATGTACTTGTGTGTGTGATGAGTGTGAATACAGGTCCTGCACATAAGGCACTTTTAGGTTGTCACAGGAAGGCAGAGGGTAATACACACTGCTGATGACATGGTTGGGGCCCTGATTGAAGAGATGTGTAATAATCCTTATATTGAGGTTTATGTGGGACAAGGTGTCTTTTTCCCTTTTCCGGTTTAAAATTATTTTCCCTTTTCTGGTTTAATAGAGCGTACAGTCATTGAAATGCATGGGAACCACACGGTGTTAACTCTGAGAGAGGAGTAACACTGTCAGTAAACGATTAAGGGCTGTAATCCAGTTTCTGGGAATATCAATGAATCCATTCTTCAGAGACAGACAGACTTCGCCACACAAATAGGAGCCATTAGCTTAATGCCAATAACAAGGACTGCTGACACCTCAAGCACCATTACTTTATCCTGTAATATTTCTTATCCCAGACCAATGCCCCAGTTGAGATTTTAAGCCATACGTTTCAAACACACTACCAGGAGCTTGAGCTTCTATAAGTGGATGTGAGATTAATAGGAAGGAAGCTGGAGTGTCCCTTGGACTCTTCTGTTGTTAAGCACCTTACTAAAGCTCATGCAGGACTCTCTTGCTTAAGACCTCTTGCTTTTTCAGGGCATTAGCTTCAGACATTCCACTGAGTTGAAACACAATAAACAGCTGACTGCAGAAATCTTTGCTGAGTGACTTGTTGAAAAAAAATCTTTCTTTTGTGTCCACCTCAGTGTTTATCTGAGAACATTGAAACAGACCAGAAAAATGAGCAACCAAAGGCACAATTACAGTGGTCTTCTTAAGAGCCAGGCAGGGATGTAAGATGTGGCTCCTGATGTGATGTTGTCTGACTTTGATTTTCATCTTCATTAAGTTTTGCCCAGGGCCCTCTGAAAGACGCACCCAATCTAATCTGTACACCACATACTGCCTGGTACAGTGAGCAGGCATCACTGGAGATGAGGGAGGCAGCTGCTACAGAGATCCGCAGAGCTATCACAGGTTGAACTTCCCTTTCTCTCCTTGCGCTCTTAAAAAAAAGAAATATCCTGTACCTTGGGTTTGTTTTAATAGTAACCTGCATTGATAAGAAGCACCTGGCATTACTGCTTGGCCACCCTGTTTCAACAGAACTTCCTCAGATATCACATTTGAATTGTGCCCAAACAGCTATTTTAAAACCAGGCTGATACCTTTTGTCATTATTATCTGTTATTATCAGTTTTTAAAAGACTTGGGGGCACCTCAGTTTGGTCTGGAAGGGAGGACCTTTTTAAATGGAATGTAACTGAAAAAAATTTTTTAACTTAAATATTCTGTGGGATAGACCAAGTAAAATAATAGTATTTTTTTACTGACAACTCATTGTTTATAGCGGATTGTGCATGGTTGAAATAATGTTGTGTTTCCCCAGGCCGTATCCCAGACAGTCTGAGAAACTGTGTCAACAAAGAATTTTTCGTCACCACAGCACCCTGGTCGGTAATGGACCAGCAAGTAGTTCATCCTGAACTCAATGGTGCTGCGTACAGGTAGGATACCGTGACACAGTGCTTACAAACATTATTATTCCTAGGCTGGGCTGATTTAGAGGGTTTCTATTCCTTTTCTTTCAATGTTTGTCCACGTTTGATTCCAAATCTCCCATAAACCAAAATATTGTCTGACGCACTTGAAGAAGTCTAAATACAGTAAAATCGAGAAAGTTAGAGGGACTTTCAAAAGTTAAACTCATTTCTTTTTGATAAATTAGGAGTGTAAATGGATACATCCAGATTAAGAAATGAAAAGTAAGGTTATAGACATACTATCTTTTTCCTGATAGAGGTTTTGGTAAATATTGTGTTCTTAAGAATTGCTTGGTTGTTTGAGTTGTTACTGCAAATTATAGACAATTTAAATAGTTTTAGGCCTTCTACTTCAGTGTCTAAATGAACTGCTTTTTTCACACAGCAGAGTGAACCATATCCTACAAGGATTAGCAACTGCTGGTTACCAAGAAAAATTATTAACCTAAATCGTAAGAAGGTAATTACTCAGAAACAAGCCCATCTGAGCTGAGCTTTAAAAGGTCTTGTCAGCCCAGTCCCATTGTGTTTTGGTCAATTGATAAGGGGAGTGCAAAAAGAGCAGATTATGTCCTTTGTGTTTCTCACAGTTTTTCATTCTCTTCATGGTGTATTTGAAACCGTTTAAAACATAATATATAGGAAAAGAGCTAAAGTCACTGAAGACTAAGCAATATCTATATCCCAATGGCAAAGCCAACACATTTCCTCTTAACGATGTGCTGTGATTAAGAAGATATATTACCCTGCACCACAGTTCTTATTTCTTTATTGATGTCAGGGTTGCAATTATTAAGTTTCCATGTGTTTTATGCTAGTCTGGGATGTGCCCTGTTGAAGGTGGCTATGACAAAAAGGGTTTCCTGATCATGGGATTTAGAAGTACTTGAAGAAATCTTTTTGCTGGAGAACTACACTACAGTAGAGCACATTGCAGGCCACTATCACTGAATTACAACTGCAAAATTGCAGACATTGCAGTTACAGCACAGTACCTTGTAGATCACTATCGCTACTGAACTACAGATACAATTAAATATTTTAATTATTGCTGTCAATAGCAATTACAATAAAATGCCAATGCATTACAGTACACTAAACTAAACTGAGCTGAATTTGGGGAAAGAGGAAGAAATGAAAAAATAATTGAATGTCAAGGGAAATAATGTTTATTACATACTTTTTAACTCCTCATACACAAGATTAAACAGTTTCTATATATCTTTAAAGAGCAAAATATCATGTTATTTTTAATTTCCTGTTAATAGCTCATGATACGGGCTGTTTATCTTGTTACATTCACAGTATTTCCAGCACAGTTCTTTTCTTCTGCAGGGATTTATGCGTTCTAACCATCTTTTATTTTTTGTCTTTGACTTTATTCAGCTCCACATTAATCATTCACAGTCCACTACACTGCTATTTATGTGAGCCAATGATGACACAATGTATAGTTTTGATCTGACTCCAATCCAATTCAAACCAATGGAGTGAATTTTATATTTGAGAATTACACTGCTTCAGATCTGTGGTACAAAACTATCAAGATGGCATTTAATACAAACGAATACCCAGTAAAAGTGTCTTGAGTGAAATGTGAAATAGGTATTGCTAGGTAAATCTGTAAAATAATGAAAAATGGTAGTTAACAAGTGTGGTAATTTACTGTTGATAAACAGTATAAATTGGAAATGTGTAATACTAATTATAAACCTATGTCACTGAGTAACAATTATAATACAGCACATTATAGATCAGTGCCATTACTGAATTACAGTTACAACACATTTTAGACTAGTGCCAATATTGAATTCCATCTGCAGTACAGCACATTGTAGACCAGTGTCATTACTGAATCACGGTTTGAATATAATACATTATAGACAAGGACCACGACAGAATTTCAGCTATATACGTAGCATATTACAAACCAATGTCACTACTGAATTACTGTAACAATATAAATATATTATAGATCAGTGCCACTACTGAATTGCAGTTACAATATCATTATAATAATTAATAATTGCACATTATTCTAATTAATATAAGACATTATAGCCCAGCATCACTACTGAAATTCAGCCACAATAGAGCACATTATAGACCAGTGTCAGTACCTAATGACAAATACAGGTAGTGGACAAAATAATGGAAACACCAAACAATATGTGAATATGTATTAACTAATAAGGAGCTGGACTGTCCTTTGTCTTTAGAACTGTTTCAGTTTTCTAGGAAACTTTTACAAGTCATACAAGTTTCTAGTGTGGTTTTGGACCATTATTCAAGAAAGAAAGCCTCCAGTTCTTGGAGAGCTGAAGAAGGTGGAAATCTAATCTGCATTCTACTTCTCATAAAGGTTCCATGATGTTCAGATCTGGTGATTGGGGAGGCCATGGGTGGTGTTTGACTTCATACTAGTATTCATGAAACCTCTCTTGAATCCATTTAGCAGTGCGTATGGGGGCGTTATCATCTTAGAATATATTTAGGCACCTGGTTGCCTAAAATGGCAGTAATACTACCACGCAGAGTAATTAGACTCAGTGATTCCCTAAAGATGTCTGGCTATACCAAAACAACTCTACCACAATGTTTAACAGTTGGGAACAGGCAGTGTGGGTTAAACTAAGGGTTCCTCTGGCTTTCTCCAAATATAATCCCATCCATCCTTCAATTCTGTGGTAATGTTTGAGGCTGTTGTGATGTTTAGCAACTATCCTCTTAAGTGTCCATTTATCCCTGTCAGTGAGCTTTGACTTGATACCACTGTACCTCTTCCCTGTTTTCCTTAGTTTGGTGTATACCGGCATAATTTTTGACACAGATCCCCTTTACACATTGAATAATTTTGCCATTTCTATTACTGAAACACCAACTGTTTTACCTCTTTGAAAATCAGTTAGATCTCTCAATTTGCTCCAGGAACTAACATATTAAAGTATTGTTTTAAAGACATCTTTTATAGCAGAAACATATTGGTGATTAGTATTGATTATGAAACATAGAATCGTTTAACTGCAAATTAGTTACTTAAAAATGCAAGTCCTTTTTTGTGAAGTGTTCCCATTATTTTGTTCATGCTCTGTGTATTACAGAATATTATAGACAGACCACTGTCACTGTTGATTAACTGCAATGCCTGAAATTCCAGGGGCTGTAGTGCTCAGGTCATCATTTTCATTGAATACACGTTGCATTTCATGTTTCAGAATTGACAGCTCGGTGAACACCTGCTGATCTCGTCAGATCTTCTTAACTAAGCAAGGCTGAGCCTGGTCAGTACTGGAATGGGAGACCTCTAAGATAAACCAGGTTTCTATTTTGTGTAGTGTTGATGACCAGTAGGTGTCACTCTTCCCTCTGAACCATAATTTTCAAACAAGTACCCCAAGGACAGCATACAGGACACTGTGTTGTAGGAGGAGACTATGAAGTGACCTGAGGTCTTGACTACTTGATTATTAAAGATCCCTGTTCAAAAGAGCAGTTAATTCTTATGTTCTGGCTAAATTCCACTTTGGTCTTGAAAATTTTGCTTCCTGAAAGTTCCCATCTTTTTGTTTTAATGGTGGACTCAGATTTTATTTAATACAGTCGGCCTACTAGCTTCCAAGATACACGGTGGCAGTCCCCTGAGATCGGCCCTATGACAACGTGCAATTAAATAAAATAGAAAAAACTGCACAGGGACATAACCTGCTGTACCCCTTTAAAGCACTGAAGTATCCCCACTCCCACCACTCAGAAAAACACAATGAACAATAACCTGTCTAGGGGTGTTAACAGTGTGCTCAAAGCAGCATGTTTTAGTTGTAAAATTTGGAATCTAAAAATTGCCAATAAACAGGTCAATTTTCTCACATGAGAAATTTCCTTCAAGTGAATGATACATTTTCTCCTGTACTGGGCTAAATTACCTTTATTTTTAGAATGTCAGTGTTGTTAGTGTTTTTTGCAGTCATGCTAAATTAAATTAACTGAACTGTAATAAGTTAGGTTTTTACACCAATTGCTTGCTGCTTATGTAGACGATTGAGAGACCCCAGACAGGCTGTTAAGACAGCTTTTAAAGAACCTGAAGTGAAGCACCATGCCTAAGTGTTTGCTGTGCAATCCTTTTGATCATCTATTTTTTCCTTTTGCTTTTGTAAGCAATCTTAAGGTGTGCTTGTTCTCTGCTTTATATATTTGACCTTTAATAAATTAGGGCTTAGGATAATTTTAAGTTTACAGTTACTTTGTTACTCTAAATGGCCTAAAATAAAAACATTAACAATAATATTTTGTTTTTTACCTTTACCTTCCTTGTAGAATTAGCTCACTGCTGCTGCGATTTTGCAAGAAGTCAAAGCAATACCCATCTTGTAGCACATGTATTTTGGGCACAGTCATTCTGGGTGTTGGATACTATATTAAATAGAAGTATAATTCCCTGAGTCCAAACTACTGCAGTGCACTAGAAAATTAATGCAGTGCTTTCTGAATGAGAAAATACAAGGGGAAATGCTTTGATATACAAGGGAAACCAACAGATTTACAATGTCATCTGCTGACTATAGGACCATACATTACTTTTAACTGCAGGAAATTACATTTTAAAGGGGTAGACAAAGGAAAATTGAGCAAACTAATTATATAAGGGAATGTCAGTATTAAATTATGATTTGGAAGAAACAGTGTCCTCAGGGGATTGTCAGAGATAAAATGAATAATTTAAAAAGAAAGCTTTTCAGGGCGAAAAACTCAGGTCCGGCTCTGACTGTCTGCACGTTGCATTAACCCTGCCTGTTCTGCCCTCCTGCCCTTGTCCTGCAGGTACCCGCCAGGTGTGGTGGGAGTGCCTCCAGGAGGGATCCCTGGGGCAATAGAGGGCATGGTGCCTGGCGGCGTGCCCATCCCTCACAGCCTGCCCGCTGTCACACACCCCTCACAAGCACCCTCACCCAACCAGCCTTCAAAGCACGGCGACAACAGAGAGCATCTAACTGAGCAATAGCACCAGAGCAACAGCGTTCACTCCAACACACACCCGGGACCAAGAGACAGTGAACACACCTGCCGCCACACAGGACTGGGAACGGCGACATGTTCCACGGATTTGTACTCGATTTTTTTTTTTGTTGTTGTTGTTCTACGTCAAACTTTTTATTCTCATTTGGAAATAAACGCCAGTTTTCTTGGATGTTCCAGTGTTGATACTGTGCCGGCGGGCGGAACTGCTGTGCAAACTGCAGGGAGGCTCGCACCCTCATCCCCATCTTCCCATTGTAGGAGGACTTGCTACCTGGCTCACTGGCCAGAGAGCGGAGAGGAGCAGCGACGTCCTGTGTGCCTCACCCGCCACCCAGCTCTGCCCAGCTCACCCCGCAGGACCCCACGCCACCGTCACGTCACTTAACCTTGTTCTTATGTTTCTCCTTGCTTTTATCTTTAAACCCCCGGACATGGAATATGTCTCTTTTGTTCCTCAATGTGAAAAAAAAAATAAAATGATTATTAAAAAGATATATATATTTATCAGCTCAACAGAGGAGGAAAACAAAAGTTGCTCACCGGAGCAGCAATCTAGAGAGTGAACTTAGACTCTTGCCTGACCTTCGAACCTTGCCCCAACAGTTTTGAGACAGTAGCTGCCTCACGGAAAATGCACAGTGAGGAACCATCTTTCACACTTCCACCTGCTGTGCGGAGAACTGAGGGCTCAGGGTCACCCAGAGTACAGCCAAGAGCGACAATTGAGATCCAGTCAAGAATCCTGTAAGCCCACAACACCTTCGCTATCGAGTATAGCAGAAATGTGCTGCATTCTGCAGACGGTGTGCGTCCACTGAATGTTGAAAATAATGTTGACTTTCTGAAAGATCTGACAGCAGATTGAAACCCTGGAGAAAAACAGAGCGGTTAATGTCTGTGCATGGATTACATCACAACTAGTTTTGAACACAAGGACGTGTAAATATAAGAATTCAATTTTCGCAATTCCAGAAGATGTGCTAGCCTGCTGTGCCTACTCAGCAGGTGTCTCGGGTAAACCACAAGCTTTCTTGCTGAAGGTCCTGTATGGCTAGTCTATATTTCAGACTAGGAAGAGTAAATGCTTCAGAGGATCCAAACTTTGTAAATGCAATAGTCTGGCAGTTCAGATTATGATGGCAATGGATTCACAGGTGTTTTTTTTTTTATACAGAACATTTTCACGATTAAAATGTAGCAACCTAGGTAGCAATTACATGATTACAAACTTTCCTTCAATACCTTGTATTTATGTACCCAGCATCCCTTGTCAGTGTTACATAGCACACAAATGCAGTATTTATTTTACCCAGGCCACTAATTCTAGGAGCCACTTTCAACGTGAATTCTTATAAAATTGGTGCAGGTTTTTCTGATTGAAAAATACTCAACAAAACATAGGAGATTCACCAGACCTATAATTCCTTGCATTTATATTGCACTTTTCATCCCAAAGGATCTCAATGCTCTTTACATATAGGAGGGCATCCACCTCATCCACCGCTGAAGTGCAGGACCTGTCCTGGTGCCATTTTGCACTGGCAGTTCAAGTACACAGCAAGTGAGAAACTGATTCAGACATATATTTTGAATCTCTTTTTCAGTCCTGCTAGAAGGGCAGACTTTTAAATGCTTTTGTTTTTACTGATCGAAATTGTGACACTGAAATTACAGAAGGTTACATTATTTCCAGGTTTTCTACAGATTTGCTGGCTGAGCTTTTAAAATCACAGACGTGTTTCTTCACTGAAAATTCTGGCCCAATCCTGTGGACTGGAAAGGGTTAGAGCAAACTGGATTTCTTACTGACTCAGGAAAACACTTTTTGCAGATTTTTTTCCCAAATTGTATCTGAAAAGGAAAAAAAAATGTCATGATATTTTCTCTTCTCCCTGCCCTTTCTCTTTTCTTCATTGTGGTATTTTTATATAACATCACGTTTTTGGTGTTTAAAATTTTGCAGTCCTGTTAGATTTGTATTGCCTAGTTAAATGTTCTTATAACCATAGTCTTCTGTGAACCATCGTTTCTTTTATTTTGTTTTAATGAAGGTCTGTTGGAGCCCCTGGGTGCATGGTGCACTCGGTGAGAGATAGCTAAAACCTGTTAGTGTCCCAACAATAGCAAGAGATGGCTGCCAGCGTTATTTGTTTTTAGTGTGAGTATTTGTATTTGTTTATTGTACAAGGTGAACATTTAGCATTCAGTGCAGTTCAAATAAAAAATACACTTCTGAAATCTGATTCGTTAATGAATGCTTGTATGCAACATTTTCCTCCACTAAATGTTTTTTTTGTTTCTATTTAGATCCAGATGAAGCATACAATGGTTTGACTGTAAGAAAGCATGCCAGTGGCATGATTTATCATTTTTAAAGCCATGATTTTAGTTAGGATTAGAGTGTAATAGGATATAGTCAATGAAAGCGATGTTGTGCAGTTGAACAGCAGATTTCTCTTTTTTTCATAGCTTACAGCTATTTCATCTGGCTGGTGTTGCTGTGCTGAGCTCTGTTCTGGATTAGGGCGCCTTCCGTGTGGAGTTTACAAGTTCTGCTCATGTTCACGTAGGATTTTTCCTACCTGGTGAAGACATGCTGGCAAGTTGATTTGCCAGTTAATTAATGTCTCTAAATTGTGTACACGCGCGCTGGGTGTAGTCTCGCCTTGAGCCCTGTACCCCTGGGTTGGGCTCTGGGATTACCATGGGTTTCACCAGCGATCATGGCTTTGAGTCTTTGATCAGATTTCAGCTCTGTCCTGGTTAAGGTTGGTTTTTTTTAGGGAACGTCTGTATAGTTTATTCACATTCTTGTACATTTTCCAGATTGAGGATATATACTTCTAAATAAGGTTTAATGTTTTCTATATATGAATTATTCCTTAAATTTATAAAGTGCTTTTCATCCCACAGAAGTATACCTGTAGGTTAGGCTACTTGTCATTCACCCCTGAAGGACTGCACCCACATGAGTGATGTGAGGGCTATCCACCAGCATTCCCATAACACAGCACAGCAGGTGAAGGATGAAAGTGCCGAGTCGATTTAATCAAGAACACAGGTCAGGTAAACCAGATCGAACATGCTGATGGTGACATTTTACCACCTGAATACTCGCAAACAGTACCATCACACTTTTAGTTACGTCATGATAGGAAGTAGGACCTAGGTTTAATCGCTGCCAGCATCCCTACTCACCATCCCAGGGCATTGCTTTAGAAATTCTGCAGCAGGGTGTTATCCCGAGGTCCACCACCAGTTACAGGGACTATCTGATTATCCTTGAGAGGTGTCCGAGTGCGGACCAGGTCCTGCTTAGCTTACGAGATCTGGAAGTATCAGACTATAAGGCCAAGATAATACATTATATTAATACCGAATTTCACATTGCTTCAGTAGTGATAGAGTGTATTCGTACGTTTTTAAACAATTGCGAAGTTCCGTTTTTTATAGAAGTGGCTACCTACTGTAGCGCTCAAGATTTTTTTAGTTCTTATTTTGTCCACAAGAGGGAGCAGTGGAACACGACTTTTCCATGTTTTGAGGCATGCCGAGAGCGGAAGAAAATTATGGTTGTCCTTTACTTTTAAAATGCTGACTGAACCCCTTTAATCGTCAGTTCTTCTGAGACGCAGGCCCAGTTTCTTGCAGTAACCAGAATTATAAAATGGATCACATGAGAGGTTAAAAGATCATGTGAATAGATTATAGCAACTAACTCGTTCAAATAGTTTAAGATCACGCGGTTTTGTTCAACGGGATTTCTTTTCAACTCGGTAAGAATCCGTGACCTCCACCATATATTCTCATCAGCACATGGCTAAATGCGCTTTACAGAAACTGCTTTCATCTTTTTAGTTGCTTTGAAACGACAGAAATGTAATCATTCAGGAAACATCAAATATACAACGTACGTGTGCTTCAGAGTCTAATAAACACGTTTAGTGAGGAGCAGACTATCCTTTTACAGTTATCGCCACTTTATCTGCAGAAGCAATACCGTGAAGGACAACTTCGGTGAAAGTAGGCGTTTAACACCGGTTTAGATATGGATGTAACTATATATATATAGGTTATAAGTCCACAAGCCTAACGAATTGCTATTAGAAATGTTAAGAAAGGATTTCATGTATTATGTCGAACTGCTCACAATGGAAATGCTTTTGTTTGCTTGGATCCTTTTCAAACATAAGCAGCAGTTAAAAGTACAGATACACATTTAAAGAGGCTCAGGTGTTCAAGCTGTGTTACGAGTTTATTGTTTCGTTGCAATGGGATTGCATCAGAAAATAAGTGGAACATGAAGCCAAGTCTGCTAGGAAAAAAACACAAAAGTGGGGTAGGAGGGGGTCTGTTAAATCTCCATCAGAAAAAATATGATGCATTACGAAAAGCTCGAAGAATGAAACCCCAGTCGTTAAGAGATTCGCTTGCCAGGCTCTGTAGTAAACTAAATTTCCTTGTGCACAATCAGAACTATGAATTAAAAGTTAATATCCACTAGTTTTATCAATTCAAAAATTAATTAGCCCGAAAGTGTAAGGATTCTAGTCACGCTTGAAATTCGGTAATTACAATGGAGAGTAAGTCTTAGGCGCTCCTGGAGTAATCACATTCCCTGCCCTAAAGGTACTGTTCTTGCGACAGCTAACTTCATTTTATTCCACGCCAAAACACGCTCGCTGGGCCGGCTGTTAACCAGTCCTCTGTGCACTTAACTGGCTGGACTGGTGTTCTGTATCTTGTTCATATTTACTTCCACTGAGCAGCTTTAAACTTGTGGTGCATTAGCAGAGGAATCTTGAATTCTTCTGCACGTCTACAAATAGCTAAGAAATCTCAACTCTCTGCTGCCCTTCTCTATTCCGGATATTCAAACAAATCCCAGCCTAAGACTTTGAAACTGGGAACTTTTTTTGTTCTGCTTATCCGCAGCTCATATTATCAAAACCACATGTATACAAACAACTGGTTGCAACAACAAACAAAAAATAAAATCACTCGTGACGTAAAAGTCAGACAACATGGTCCTGTGATATTTAAGCCCCCATTCTTCCAAAACATCTTTCCAAAAAAATATACCGTTTTTGGCAAAGCAGCTCCTGACATTTTACATGTTTAATATTTTAATTTTAAATAGAATTTTGAAACTATACTTACCTTAATAGTTTATAAAGGGTTTTTATAACTCAGGTTCATGTCATCTTCATTCAGTACTAAACTAAGAATTTCTTATTTTGCATTAATAAGGTAAATACAAAGCAGCATACAAAATTACTTCAGCTGTGTAGGTCTTTGAAGATTACACCAAAACAGTGCATATACAGTACGTTTACTCATGGCTATTAAACCAATGTTATCCAACCAGATAGTGTTATGCTTTGGTTTGCAGTTTCATCTGTGAAGATAAAGATTAGTAAAACATTACTAAAAAAGAACAAATGGCAAATATTACAAGATGAAAGATGAATTACTTACTCAGAAAGGAAAATGGAAAATATTAAAACAGGACAGGAAATGAAAGTGATTCTAATTTAATGTTAATGCATTAATTTCATAATGTTGAATGTGTTTGGTGACTTCTTCCCCTCCCCAAAAATAAGCACCAAGGTTGTAACATCAAAATGAGGTACTCATCACACATGAATAACTAAAGTAAACTTGTACAGATTTTTCTCACAGCAAGAATATGTATTTTGTGCAACAAAATTCTTCATCAAGATTGAATAAACAATCAACAAAACCACAAAAAATCAAAACTGAATCCGAGGGAGAATATAGTACCTCCTCTGCACTCTTTTGACAAATAAATATTTTTTTAAAAATCTTCAGGCCTGTCAAGGGTAAACAATCAGGAAAAAAAAAGTCTTTATCCCTAAGCGGATGTAGCTGTGTCAAAAGGGGATAGAGGTTTAGATTTGAACAAAAAAAATCCTTCTATTCTAGTCTGGCAGGTAAATAGATGTGTTATGCAGTGATGTGAAGGTAGAGTGTCCATAACAGAAGTTCCTGAAGATGGAGAACCTGGCCCAGGTAGAGCCTGTAACGTGATCCAGATGGGCAACACTGGCTTCTATCACACACAAGAAAGCCAAATGAAAACGTGTTCAACTAAAAATAGGGGGAGACTTAAAAAGAAATCTAGACTGAATAAACGTCACTTTAAAAATGTGCTTTAAGTGCCCATATTAAACCAATATAAAGTTTCCTTTTTGTTGCTGGTATTTTCCTATTAACAGAATTTCTCAGACAACCACATGCATTACATTTATGGATAAAGATTTACATTTGGAAAAAATTAAAGTTCAATATAGCATTTCAGTAAACTAGAATTCTTTTGTATTAATTTCAATCCAACCATTTTCTATTTTGCAGCAAAGTAGAGGTGTCAGTCAAACATTTTTCATATTTTCAGGACGCATCTGCTATTTTTTCTTTTAGGTGTTTTATACTCTTGTGGCAACAGCTCTTCTTTCGAGTACTTCTAGAGGGCTGCTTGCTCGTCCCTTTCTGGGGAAGGGCTGCCCCACAACAGAGCGCATGGAAATCCACATGACATGGATGAGGCTGCACTGCAGTTGCGATGCTAATCTGGTCTCCTGCGCTCCCTCCCTCACTCATCATCCTCCTCCTCGTCCTCTTCCCCATCCGAGAGGGAGGCACAGGGCCGGATCTGCCGGTAGCGATCCAGCCATTTCTCCACCATCTGCGTGACCAGCGGGTGGTTTCTCCGCCGCGAGCTCTTCTGCAGGGCGACCAACACGCCCCCCTCCGTCACGCAGCAGTCAAGCCACTCCCGCAACAGCTTCTCTTGTTGCTCCTCGTTGCCGATCTGAGGACAACAAGCAAAACACTAAACACACACACATAATGCAAGGTTAGCATTACCGTTACTGACGAGAAGAGTCTTATCCCTGTCCTTCTGCTGAATTTGTATAACAAAATGATCCAATCACAATCGGCTCACTCTCCTTGTCATATCTGTAGTTGTCGGAGGAGGGCCAGTCATCGCCATTTTTAACAAACACTGCACCGAGAGTAATGATGGCACTTCTTTTCAGGGAACCAGGTGTAGAACCTACTGATCCCTTTCAGAAAGACAGCAGTCATTATCAAAGGGCAATAGGGTATCCAAACCTTCATAAACCAGGAGGGAGAGTGAGCAGAAGAGCCTTATATGATCACATTCAGTCTGTAAAAAGGAGCACGTGTAGGGGGCGCAGCCTGGAGAGGTCTTCAAGAAGGAGGGTTCCATACCCAGATGGGGCTTGATGAATAAGCACAGGCTCACAAGCTGTAGAGGCAGTCTCAACAGCCCAGGGATCCAGACAAAGTGGAGTGGTGCCAGGAACAATGTTGTCCAATAGAAACTTACACTGACCGCAGTCTGGAGTGGAGACTTTTTACAGTGTGAGGATGAGCACTTTGCTCATTAAAGCCACATCAGAATAGAATATACCCAAAGATAAGTCAGGGGCCTCAAGATTCAAGAAGTGGTTACTGTCGTGATAACACCAAACCTGTGCACACTTGGCTGGGTCTGAATCACTAAGATGACAGTAGGTAAAAACACAGGTAATCTAGTTTCCATCTAAGCAATTCCTGCAGAATGATGCACAACAGCAGGCACAGCCCAGTCAGGGATTCCTGCAAGCTCAGCACTGAAGCAATAGAGTCCACATGAACAGTCTGCTGAACAGGTGAGAATGGGTTCACCATGAGATCTGTGGCAGAGCAGTGTTGGTAAGGTTCCCCACCACAGGGACTGGGAATTACATGGCCTTGAAATTGATGGACATTGTCCAACCCCTTGTTAGAACCAATTAGAGCAGTGTTGCCCATTAAGACAGGAGGATGCCCAGGAAAGGCAGGGGACAACAGCAGACCTGCAGCAGATAGCCCTCTGACATGGTGATTGCAGGTACCTTCTTCCTTTGGCTGAGTACATCAGGTTGTAAGACTCCACTTCAATCTTGTAAGAACATTGATTGGTCTGTTGCACAATTAGCACATTGTTCTACCACTCGGCACCAAACTAGCCAACACCCTTCATAAAAGTCTATACACCTTGATTCATTAGCACATCCACCTAAGATTTGATGTAAGGCGCAGGATATACTGCTTTGTGTTTTTTCTTGATCTATACAATAATGCCAAAAACAATGAAGATCTAAAATCAGTGTTATTCTTATAAAAACATACATAGAGGTAAGTTAATGGCACATCCCTTTGGCAGAACGTGTTCTCAGCACATATTTCTTTTTGTGAAAAGTGACAAATAGAAAAGGTCAGAGCTTGCCACAAAAGATACAAGATTCTGAACAAGCTGGCATCTGGTAGCCCATTTTACCTTCCTGCTGAGCACTCTGAATATAATTCAGCCATAACTACAGAGCCCAAAGGCATCATTTATTTTTATTCTGAGCGCATACATGCATGAAAAAATTGCAGCAGTAAGCCAAAGGAGTGGGCAGACAAGGCACTCCAATCTGGGGTCCTCATAAAAGCTGCAAATTTCAGAATGAAGTAGGAGTAGAGTTACTCACAGACTGCAGAACCGATTTGATAAAGGTTACAAAAGTGAACCAAATAATTATAGACTGATAAGCGTGACTGCTGGGACATGTTATGGAAACAAGAACTAGAGGATCACCTGTTTGAAAAATGCTATGGAATCAGTCCATAGAAGGACTGCCAGATACATCCCATCCCTCAAAGGAAAGTCCTACACTACAAAGCTTCTGTGAGCTTATCAATCTCGAACAGAGTCCGAGAGGACCCAATCTAAAACCGGCTCCCCAGAAATCCCGATTTGTATTCAATTCAATAGATAAATCATACAAGAAGAAGCCACAAGGAAGTGCATTTAAAATGGAGAACAGGGGACACTTGCAAAAGGTTATGAGAGTAGAGAATGGAAAACAGAAATAAACTGCTCATCTGGCAGGAGCAGAGGCAGACAGGATGGCGGTGTACAATCAAAATGATTTGCTATATATTGTCACTGCTCTTCTGAAGGCTAAGAAATACTTTGGTAGTTACGACTGCACCTACCGAAAAGGGAATTATAGATACCAATACCCAGACAGTGAGAGGAAGGAGAGAAAAAAAAACTATACTCATGCTAGAGATCTTAAAGTAGGATATGAAATGATCCAGCTCGTTCCTCAAATTACTTGTTAGGCCTCTGCAAACACTTCCCTACCGAGTTAAATTTCCTGGTTACATGAAACAACCTTTAATCATTAAGATCCTAGAACCTCCTGTGGACAGTATTACCTCTTGTGCAGATAAAAAGTGTATGTGCAGTAGCTTCCTCTCACTGTCGACTAATGGTAAGAAGGTAACAGTGACGTCGTCGTCTGTATTGAGGTTGGCGCCCGCGCCTCGATTGTCATAGCCGTCATTCTCCATTGCCACCAGTGCAGAAAAATGGCCCCTTGTGTAACCAAGAGCAATGGGACTTTTCCAGCAAAAGCTCTGTTCCCACAGCAAAGGCAAATAAACGCCTAGGAAGAGAAAAAGGGAAAATGCATTTAAATCAACCACTTTGTGTATAGGGTTTTGGCACGGTCACAACAGCTACACGTTAAACTTGCCTCGTGATAAAGAACATTCTTTATTCGTTTTACAAGTATTGTACAAGCAAGTGATCTCTAATATCCTTCACATCCAACCATTACATTTGTGATTTTTTAAATTAAGATAACCCACAATTCTATCATGCAAGGACAGAACTGGTAAGATGTGAACTGAAATTACTTTATTAATTCCAACATACAAACATTTGGCTACTAATAAACTTTAAATAAAACTCTCCATGTGACCAAGGTGAAAGACACTAAGGTTTTGCACAGCTAACCCTTGTCTTTCACCATGCTTAACAGTTCAGATGACAGCACAGACTAAAAAAAATACTCCCTTTTCCTCAATATAAACACATTGTAAATTCACGCAGTAACAAGTGCACAAAAAAAGTCTAGTTTATAGAAAAAATATTTTAAAAATGTACTTGTTTTACTTTTCTGGCACTCCACTTTAGTTTCATGATATTAATGCAACTGCTGCAAGTTAAGATCTCCTGGTGGGTAATTAAAAAAAAATAAAATAAAATTTCAGAACTACACTCTAAACTGTACTCCAGTCAGTTGCAGGGCAGACACACTTGGACAAGTTAGAGATATAAATTAACTTAAACATCTTCTGAAGGTATGAGGGAGTCAGAGCAGCTGGCAAAAACCTTTATACCAAATTACACAACTGAAAAGTTTGTGAAAAGAGAATTCAACAAGGATCAGAATTGATTTCAATCGAAAGCAATAGTTCATCTCTTTAATGTTATCCAGACAAAAAAATCCAAGGTGAAGCCGTTTCTCCTGTGAAGTTAGGCAGCATCCACAAGAAGGAGAAACAAAAGGCACAGTGTGTTCTTATGCAAGAACTGCTGGCTTGGAAATTAAACTCAGAAGCCCTCAGCAACGTTGTCTGAAAAGGTATAATTTATACTTCAAGTGAAGCCTTAACCATTCCAGTTTTTTTCTACTTAATTGCAGGCAGTCTTGAAAGATTCAGATTGTATTCAGGCAGCCCCCAGGTGCATTTGATTAAGTTCAGGACTGAAAAAGCCAAAGGTGAAATGGAAAGAGTATTTAAGATTTTAAAAGTGACTGACTACATACATGGCTTAAATATTTTTTCCCTAAATTTCTACAGAGGAAACACTCAGGTAATGATATTATATTACCTAGTTATTCAGAAAACAGTTAAAAACAGTTTGTAAGAAACACACCACAAGATTTCTAAAACTAGGGAACGCAAAATTTGAATTAAACATTGTAAAATTAAGAACAAGATGCTTACCTTGAAAACGTGTGAAACCTAATGTTTCACCACGAAAACTCTTATAATACTTTACTCCATAAACTATGATTGGTCTACGAAGAATGTGTGCAAGAACAAAAATATGAGTCTGCTCCAAACTTGCTCCAGGCTAAAAGTGAAAAGACAATAATATTAATCCTTTTCAATGCACAGCACATTGTATTCTACACAGATTCTAGGTGGTAAACGTGTTTAATTAATATTAGGTTGTAGCCCTGAAAACTGCTGTTGTAGTAAGGTCTAGAAGAACAATTGAATTTGGCAGATATTTTTATCTAAAGTGGCTTACAGTTTTCCTTCCTTATATAAATGATGACGGCCTTTTGTACAGTTGGGTTTTTCAGAGTGATCTGGGAAATGGGCCTTGCTCAATGGTGCAGCAATACTCTCCACCTGGGATTTCTACTCTCAGATTTTTCCCAGTACATTCACATTCTGAAAAGAGATGATTTATTGATCTTCATGTAACAATTCCGACATGATTCCAGAGTGGGGGAGGTCAGAGACTCTTCATTGTCAGCTAGTACTATCAGGTGTGATTACTTAGAGACTCAACACAAAGACCGAAGGGGGGACGATTACATTAAGACATCTGTGAGATTACGGATCTGCAATATGTATTTCAGGTCTGCTAGGCCAAGGGCTGCATTATAAGTGTATCACCTCCTAAAAAAATAGATTTCCCTGGAACATATTTTACATGGTTTATGGATGCAATAGCTGACATTTATTGATAAATGTTTAGCACATAAGACAATATGATTGGAAAACATTCCTCTACAACTGAACCTACATTAAGGGATTAAGCATCTACTTGACCTTAATAATGCACTGCATTTGGCAGGAGGAAGAAATGGCCTTTACAAAGCTAACAAATGCATGGTCTCAGTAGTTGTGGGTAGAACACAGGAAGCACATTAAAGGACCTGTTCTTTAACAGATGGTTGAAGGAAACGACATTGAACACAACTACACAATTTACCTGGATTTTCCAAAGAAAAATGTTCCCACCAAAAATGTATTTAGCTGAACTAAAAGGCTGACCTACAGGTTTGCCAGATGACCTGGCAACGCACCTGGAACCCAGCGAAGAAAAGCCAAGCTATCTGAACAGGCTACAAGAAGGGTACTTACCTGACTAGCCAGGGACAGAATGAAAGCCCAGTCCTCCTGCCACTGCTCTTCCCGCAGAGAGAAGTGCAATCCAAAGCTCTGAGAATACCAAGACTCCCACTCTTTCCAGCGCGTGTAGAACCTGAAATCAGTTAAATCAGCTCATAAAAAAAATAACTGCACTCCTAGGAGACCCATCCTTGAACTTCAAAAAGTCCATTGGATTAACGAACTGCAGTGCAGCTACTTTAAAAAAAAAATGACCTACACAAATATAGTTCAGTCTCACTCTCTCCACACCATTTTAGATTTTAGCAAAACAATTTCCACAGTGCAGTTTTCTTACCAGTGTGAACAATCATGGAGACTATCATGAAGTGCTTTCCGTAAAACGGAATCTTTATCATAAATGCCCCAAGTGGCCTGTAGTACTGAATCGAGGAGGCAGTCTCCTGCTGTTCGATTCCAAAGGGCATACAGTCTGCTATCCAGTCGAGTCCCCAGCTCCAATGACCAGTTTATAATTGGAGATTCTTCCTCTAGCTCTAAAGAGGGAAAGGATGTGAAAAAGCACAACAACTGTTTTAATTGCACTCTTTACTAAACTGCTGTATTTCAGCTCTGCCTTGTTTAAAAATGGATAAATGGGCCACAGTACAAGTACTCTGAGACCTGCAGAAGGCCAGTCTGGATGGAAAAAAACAACCTAATCCCAGAAGGAAGCATCACTCAATAGGGGACACACTAAATCCTTGAATGCCCTAAAACTAAATTAACCCAATTAGACACTGAGCAACATTAAATGAGAAAACTAAAGTAGATAATTAAGGTCTCATAAGGCTAAGAAATGTGATGTATTTGTACAAAGTGGAAAACTAAAACACAGAAGGACAGATAAGTCACATGAAGTAAACCACATTAATAAAGGGCTTCCATAAACAAATGACACCCATGTTCTCCAAGCGCTATTTCTGACAATGCTCTTAGGTTAAAACACTAAATAAAAAACGTTAGAGACTTCAGATGTTCACATATGCATAAGCACTGCATTTCCTGAATGGTCTGCATTTCATTGCCTGAGCATTTATTAATATCATTTTACCTTTCTGCACATCTCGGTCTAGCACTTCATCAAACAGCTTCTCCTGAACCGTAGGGGGAAGGTCCTCGATATCTGCAAATAAAACGTTTACATATTAAACAGTCAAAAATGACTTTTTCACTGGCAGTCACTGTGACAGAAGGCTCCAATACTAAGAACATTCCTACCATGGGGATCCAGCGCTTCAACTTACAGCTTTCAACATGATTCTGCCTTCAAGTTTTACACAGAAATGTCTTTGGTTTTAACAGCTGATAAACCATTTGTGCATGTTATATTCGCTGCAATACACTAGTAAACAAACTATTCGGTAAGCTACATTGTGCTCAACTGCACATTCATAATGCCCAAGAACACTGGTATCCATTATCTGGTATAATAATGAATGCACTGGTTTTGTCAAACAGAAAGCTGCTTAAATGGCCTCCAGCCAAAATTCTGTATGCAAAGAAATATTTGGCATAACAAAATATATTTTTTGCAGATCGCCAGTCTCAGCTTAATCTTTTGCCTCATGTTAGATTTACAAAAAAAATACACTCATGAACTCTTAACCTTAGCTCTTTGGTTTTATTTTTAGAGTCCTGTGCCTACCACGATACGAAGACAACTATGTACCCAAGATTATAATGCCAATCACAGAACCTTTTGTTGCTTACATTCTCACACTTTATATTTTTCAGCAAGGACAGAATGCAAAACTTAATCTATCTACAGTGCAGAGAAAGTTTGTGAACCCCCCCCAATATATTTAGAGCAATTACAACTTCTTACAAGGTTACTCTTGATGAATCAAAATGGTTTTTTTCTTAAAATACACCAATTCAATTGGTAAGATAAAGGTGTATGAAAAAAAGATTAATAAGTATGTGTGAAATAAGTGAACGCCCTATTTTAGCAAAAACGAGTGGATGTTAGAGTAAAGTGGTTTAATTAGGTAAAAAGAAAACAGACCGTTTGACCAGTGTCTGGTCTAAATGTTCAAAACATTTGAGAATTTGATGCTCACCATATAGGTGTGTGGAAACACGTCATGCTGTGATCACAATTTCTAAACATTTGTCTAGACTCATCTGTCCGTCCACTGTCAACATTTTCCTATTACGCACTAATGTGACACCACGTAAAAGCAGTCTTCCTACCAAGACTCCCCAAGAGTAAAGAAGCTCGCCAGAAAGTCACAAAGAACCCCAAAGTAAAAACTAAAAATATGCCAGCCCCTCTCACTGCATCCAGTCGGTATCCACGACCATCAGGAAAAGACAGGAAAAAGGAAAAAGTTTTTTTAATAGGAGAATACCCTTAAAGAAACCATTTCTCCCCAAAAGAACACTGCCTCTGAAGTTCACCTTGATGATCCACAAGACCAAAGGAAGAACATTCTTTGGAAAGACAAGTTAAAAGTTGAACTTTATGGCCACAATGACAAATGTTGTGCAACACAAAAGCCTTAACTGCCTTCCAACGGGAGTCCCCACTCCCAACTGTCAATCATGGTTGAGGAAGTATCATGGATTGGATGCTTTGCTGCCTCAGGATTCAGACAGCTTGCCATCATCGACAGAACCATGAAACTATGTCACCTCAAGCTGAGCCAAAAGTGGGTCATGCAGAAAGACAATGATCCTAAGCATACGAGCTAATCTACAAGAAAATGGCTGAAACGGATTGGCCAAGTCAAAGTCCAGACCCAAACCCCACTGAAATGTTATGGCGGGGTCTGAAGCAAACAGTTCATGCCAAAAAATGTTAATGTCACCAACACTCCTAAAAAAGAAAAACAGTTACCGGAAATGTCTAGTTGAAGTCATTGCCACTCGATGAGTTGACACCAATTGCTGAAACTAAGACTTCACATACTTATTCATACAAGGACATTTACCAATGGATCATCAATAAATAATCCATTTTCAGTTATACATTTAATTTGGTTATCCACCTATAGAAGTTTCTTCATAATGCTCCAATTGTGTTTTAGGTAAAACAATATGAGAATACAGACCAAACTGGGGGGGGTTCACAAATGTGTTTTATATGCACATATGTCAAGACAACCATCAATGCAACTAATCAATAAAAATCATTTTTGTGACGGTAAACTATAAGCTGTACTTTGACACCTAAAATCCAGTAGCAGGTCCAGTGATTTTACTCTACCTGCTGGTAAGGTGAAGGTGACGAGATCTGTGAGAAAGTAACAGGCGAAGTCACCCTTGCGCTGGTGCAGGGAGGCAGCAACCTCTCGGCGTATTTGCTCTGTCAGCTCTGGACACACCATGGCAGGGATACACTTGGCAGCTTGCTGAGAGACCTGTGGGAAATCACACATACACATAAAAAAACCTATCTGAGCAACAGCTAATACAGAGGCAAGTTTCTTCTGCCACTCTACACAAAATACTGCAACTAATTTTACATTTAAGAAAAACTGAACTTTGTTAGAATTCATTACGTTTGGCCAGAAAACTGATAAACTGATTAACTGATTGACCTGATAAAATTTTCAGGATACAAGCACTTTCTACATTTGAAAGGACTTTGCCACGTTTACACATTTGATCCGTTTGCATGTATGCCATAACATTTTACAGTGTATTATGTACAGTAGCTCCAATGTCATTTACAGCATTCCATAAACTTCCAGATATTTTAATCACAACCCTTTCAACTAGGTCTCAACACATCCATGACATCACAACCAATAAATCAGCCAATGTCCCCTCCAGAAGGATCGAAGTAATGATCCTTTATTTCATCCCCTTCACCGGCACCAGGCGGGAGCATGAGATCCCTTTGTACGAGGGAAATGCAGATAGTACAGGTAACATTTTCAACAGGTATTCAGAGCTATTAATGCAGGTAAAGTCAGGACATTTTGACATCTACAACATTCCAACATCTCAAAGAAACTGAGGCAAAATTTGTATTTTTTAATGCTGTTCTGATATGCAGAGCAGGTTTAAGCAGGATGTTGACAGGCATACAAATTCAAGAAATGCTTCCACAAACAGAAAAAAAAAGTATTTACAGAGGGTTACTTCTTTGCTTTGACATCTGCAAAAAGATGACACCAAAATCTCTAAAATTAAAATCAACATTTCTGTTGCATTATCATGTAATGCTATTAAGGTCCACTGTTAACTGGAGTGGCAACAAATCCACATGCTATACTCTCAACTTGCTTCGGCTTGTGTGCAGGATCTTACCTCTGTCAGGAGAATGGCTAACATGTCTTGTCTCTGAAAGCGGATAGCTAGATGTACCAGAGTATAGCCATCGTCAAAAGCAGAAGGACGATTTAAGAGACGCACTTCATCAGCTGTGAGCTGCCGTGCAATGTCCCCTCCTGAAGACTTGTAGGCTTCCACTGCTGCCAGGTCCCCTTCCACAACACCTGTCGCACAACAACACAATAAATGAGGCGCCACCTGCAAGGATTCCCCATGTCCCACAAGAATCCCTTGCAACAGCAGAAAATGCATAGTGTGCACAGTTCACACTGGTATGAACACTACGTGCATACTATCTAAGTATAGGAAAACAAGTTAAGAGATCCTACTCAAAAGCAACAGTTCACCCAAGTCACACAAGAGCTGGATATCCGAGATGGAAACATCAGGGCCTAGAATCTGTGTTCCGACAAACCCAACATCAAAAATCCAGCAACCATTTCAAATCAAATGCACCCCTTACCCTGTAACTTCCTCATATTATGCACTAATATTTTAGAGGACAATTCACTGATTGTGACAGCTGCACAACCATGTTGCTCACTTTATTAATGCAATGTAAGAGAAAACTGAAAAAAAGCAGATGGCAGGTATTTTAAGAATCAGTGTTGCTTTTCAATCTTTGATGAAATGCACTGTCAGTCATTTGCAAATAATTGCAAGTTTTATTTGCACACAATTACATAAGGTATGTCGTCGTACCCCATCCATCGTCGTTCACACCACCATCAGATCACGCACTGTACATTATCAACAACTCTGCAAGGAGAAACAAAACTAATCTGTAGTCTTAATGCAGACAGCAGTAAAAGACTTATAGCTAATGATCAGTCAGTATAGCCACCTACTGAGAGCCTACAACAATGTCAGGATAGCCACCTTACCACTAAATCTAGAGAATGAAGCCTGATTCTCTCTTCACAATTAAGATGTTCATTTAAAGATTTTTTAAGAATTAGAGTAACAGAAATGAAAAAGATGAGCATCGACCACAGTAATGGATCCTTGCAACAGGACTAAAAAGCCACTATTGTAAAATAATGACAATGTCTCGACTAGGACAACAATGCAGAGAATTCAATGCAAAATATTTGTAGAAATTGAGAAAAAATGTCACAAATTTGGTATGCTGTTACTGTGACCATGATACGTTTCAGTTCAAAGAACATTAATCTTCCTGGATGTTTTTGCGATTACTACTTCAGTGGATTGTGTAGTCTGAGCCCAGTTTTTACTTGACTTATGGCCAGCTTGCTGATGTAACACTGCTACCATTGAACCACTTGCTAATTATAACAAGTCCCGTGTGAAAGGGACATTCCTAATCACACTGGAATATGTCACCTTGAAAAGTCTAAGCCTAGAGGCCGTTGCAAGGTTGCAATGTCCTAAAACACAGCCTAAGACAAATGTTTGCAAGGAGCTATCCAAATGGCCACTGCAAGTTATACTTAATTTCTCAGTTTTAAAAGTGTACATTTTACCTTCACTAAAGTCATTGTTCAGCAAAGTCTCAGAACCGAAAGCCAGGGGTGACAGTAGGACTGTAGACGTAAAGGTCTCACAAGAGAACTGAATTCTGAGATAAGCAAAAGCAGTCTGAAGAATCCTAATCATTCCAAATGTCTGACTGACCCCCACTAAACCGCCCACAGTTTTTGCACAACATCATAATTTTTCAACAACATCTGCTATTCAAAATATGTTTTTACTTGAAGAGATTTCATGACTTTACCCAAGAAGGTTTTGGCCGAATTAACACCAAAAATGGCACTGGTCCAAATTCTCCAGTAACTTCAGAGGTGTTGCCTATGAGCCCTTGACAAATGCCCAACTTTGACAAACACGAAACTGTTAAAAATGGGGGGGGCTTTATGATGATATGTTAAACAAATGTGTAGGAATACCATCCCCATGTATACTAGTATTTACATAGTTTCCGTCTTCCGGACTTGCTGAATGTGTCAGGAAAGTAAAAATAAAATTTCCTATTTTTGTATGGACTTATTTTTCATGCTTCTCTTGCTCATTGAAACAATGTAGTGCAATACTGTCAGCAAGTCTACAACCACAAAATCAAGAATTCACCATTCCTTAGGGCAGTATAACCAGAATACAGTGCTGAAATGATACAAGTTACATTTTCTAAACTGCAAATTTCATAACTGGTCCATGCTTTGTAATTTGATTGATTTTAACATGCATTTCTTCCCTTCTATTATGCCATTACCATCAAGCACAGTACCACTATCAAACTACAGAAATTCCCAAAATCAAGAAAGCATTCCAAAAAGAAATCAATTAGTTAAAACAATTTCATATTAAAGTACATCTTGAAATTCTAAGATTATATTAAAGAAAATAATGGATGTGCACAATTAGGAGATCCAGATTACAGTATAATAAAGAGAAAGGGTTCACACTTAAACTAATATATATATATATGTGTAGACAGAATTCTCTATACTAAAAAATGAGAAACGGTCTGAATGGAATATACAGAATGGCAAGAGATTTTCCCTTGGGCAGTAAAAACTGACCTTGATACAACTGTCATTAAGCTAGAGCTTCATTTTAAACCCCGCATTACCTAATCTCTGTTGAGCAAAAACATACCGTCTCAGTTCAGCACCATAAAACAGCATAAATGCAAAAAAAAAGTGTGTGCAGGTGCCCCAAGCCTTGAAACAAATTTCAATTTTCATTTTTAAAAAAAACACGCCATCTTCTCAGTAAGAGTAGGAAGGTCAGCAGCCCGTGTACCCAGCTGTTTATTTTTGACTACTGCACATGTCAAAGTTATTTTTACTGCACATTGCCTACCTCAGCACATATGAGCAACACTGTTTACAAGCCCTCTTGATTTAAAGCCAATAGTAGCTCTGTCCCTCAGCAACCACAATGTCTGGAGAACAGGGGCATGCCTTCGAAATGTCTGCTCCTGTGCTCTACAGTACTGTCTCACTGAAATGCAGTCTAGTATCCATTGTCTAGAGCACTGAAAGGGAACAGTATGTTCTAAAATCATCTCTAGATTTTAATTCCTGCCTACTCCTCCTCCAGAACTGCTTACAATGCAGAAGTCAACAAAGAAATCTATCCCACTCCGTCTTCTTAGAGATTACAATCAAACAGACCCTGATATCCTGTTGAAGAGTGATACATCTGAATGCATGAGTGTACTATAAGCAGGGCATTTTAAAGCACTCGGTATAGCATAAACGATATAAACAAAAATAATCGCTGACTACAATATAAACGTAAAGTACGTTTAACATACTACCTTGATCAGTTGTGCTACTCACAAGGATTAGTGTTTTCAGTTGTTTAAAATGGAAATTAATTTCCTAGCAAGTTCAGAATGCTGTTAAATAAGGATTTTTTTTGTTCCGTGTACTGCTAATGCATTGCATAGTTTCCACTCCTTGCATACTAGAGACCATACAGATGCATTCTTAGAAATGGAGGGTCGCTATTTAACATCTAGGTTGTTTTAGCATGCAGACATCATCTGTTTGTAATCAATCACAATCTCTTTGTAAGCACAAGGTTTACAAATGAGAGGAGTGCTTTCAGAACATTCAGAGCCCATTTGGTGGTTAGTAGCTAATTATCTAATACAATTATATTATATAGCCAAGTAGCTCCTACAGCCATTCCTTGAAAGAAGCTAGATTATCAGCTTTAACAACATGCCTGGGTACCTTATTCAAGATTCCAACAATCCTGTGCGTAAAAAAGTGCCTCCTAACCCGTTTTAAATGCACTTCTACAGGTTCCACTTGTCTGCTCTCTATAGTGTTTAACTTGATGCAGACGATTCCGATTAGACATTTCAATAATTCATTTAGAGTAGGACATTCCTTCAACCCTGGAAATGTATGTTTGCTTGCAACTGTTGTTTACGTCAAGTTCAGAGTGTTCCTTTTATATTTAGTTAACCTACTTGCATATGAAAGTAACTATACAACTATATAAAATGCCAGGTTTCAGATACTCCTATTTTGGCATCCTGTAAATGTCAAAAGCTTTCAGGAATTAAACCACATATAATCTAGGAAGAGCAGTGGTTCTAATAGAGATACCTGGAGCACTCCACTACTTAAAACATCCCAGTTGGAGTATTACATTCCTTATCGGTAACCTGTTTTCTAGACATCAACTAGTTTCTGATTCAAATACACATTACCTACTGCCTGGAGTTTAAGAATCTCTTTTACAACAACCTAGTATCTACAAAACAGTTTATTCAGCCTCTGGTAAAAGCTTATAATCAGCATGTTTTCATAAGCAGAAGCAACAAAATCTGTCCGAAGCCAACAGATTTATGAAAAAGAATATTTAAATTGTTTTAAAGTGGCACAGAATCAACTGAACTGATAACTAATTTGATTTACAGTTCTTCGGTATAAAGGCCAGGAGAGAATGATGCACAGCAGTACAGTAAACAGTAGTGTCAACAAAACAGAAAGCCTGACCTGAAGCCATCGCACAGGACTGAAAAAAAGACGCGATTACACCTTTCCTTACACCTCTTCTGAGCGCGACCCTGCTTTTGTACACTTGAGTGAGATCCTTCACTCCGATTGCTCCAGTAAGATGACCAGCTCTAAATATGGAAGTGCAAATCGCTTTGAATAAAAGTATCAGCCCAATTCACTCACCTGCACAGGCATTGAGGAACAGCCAGTCCGTTTTCCTCATTCTGTTTTTGATCTGCTTTAACTTTTTAAAGTCAACCTCGAGCTCCTCTTTGCTCCCGACAGCACCAGCAGCCAGTTCGATCCGCTGAAAATCCATTTTAACCTCCAAATCCCTCTTGGAGGTGGGGGGTGACCTCCTCTGACCGCCACTGCAGCTGCTCCTCCACCGAGCACGGTCCTGCTCGTTAATGATGGAGGAAGGGTCCTCGGACTCCGCTAGCTCTATTGCTTCTATGTTGTTAGGTTTGGGGTGGTCACACACAACACACTTCCTGGTCTTGGGCCAGTTTTCGTAGGTGCAAGCAGTGCAAGTCCAGTGCTGAGTCCTGGTGTTCAGCTTGTTCCGGTCATTGTACTCCTCACACGGGTCCACTGGAGGAGGGGCGGGCCGGCAGCCCGAGCCCGAGGACTGGGGTGACTCAGTCGGGCTGCGCGTCCGCTGACGCTGGCACAAGCACTGAGTGCATCTTATTGCACGGGGCCAGTTTAGGTAGGTGCACATGTGACATGACCATTTGCTGGTGCTCTCTGTGGCGTTGGCAGTCTTAACCCTGGGCCTAGCGCTAGAGTCTGGACAGATTAGGAGGCTGCTGCCCCCCTCAGTGCTGGATGGGTCCCACTCCCGGCTGCTTTCCAGACTAGAGCTGCTTTTGAAGGGGTCCTCCGTGATGATGGTGCCACTGGGTCTGTGTGCACGGCACATGGTGCATTTGATCGCCGACGGCCAGTTTTCATACGTGCAGTACTCACAAGCCCACTTTATGCCCAGCTCCGTCATTGTTGATCAGTCCCTCTCGCACAACGTGTTGCTGCCCCCAAGGTCAGGAAGCAAGCTGATGTGGTGGGAAAAAAAACATTGATAAATGTCATGCTCTGTACTAGTTAGACAAAATAACTATACAATACTGAACATGCAGTACGTTGATGATAAAAGTCTAGGGTGAGGTAAAGGCGTGCATTAGATACAAAGCATTTTCTGTTAAGTAGTTTAAAATAAAACATCTGTTAGAAAAAATTGGCAAATGGTTCCCTGGGTTGTTCTGCTTGTCCACAGTTTTGGAAGACACTGACCATGGCAATATCTTGACAAGGTAATACAGCCTTCTGGACAGTCATGCTGGAACACTTACATTAGGACTGGCTTGCAGGAATGGGAAAACTATTGGCTCAAGCACTTTGTCAATGTATTTCTGAGAGGTGAGGACATCCTCAATCTAGACCAAAGATGTCCTTATGTTATAGTGACTTCCTCCCAAAACCAGCATCACACTTCCCCTGCCCCTGCTCTTGACCTTAACAATGTAATGTCACCTTAATGCTGAGCACAATGGCCCCAGCATGTGGGCTTCCATCAGGTTTGTCGAAGCACAAAACAGCATTTACCTAGGAATAAAACGCCACCACACTTTTTGAAACAATTTTGTACAACAATTTTGAAGAGATGTGATCCTTTCCCCAAATGTCATTATTCCTCAATTTATGTATATAAAACAACTTGAAAGAAATTTGACTTAAGCTTACCAATCGGAACCAATATCTATTTTACATGAGATGAAAAACTAAACCATGCAACAGTAGCCTGTTGACAGCATAGCCTGAACTGTTTTCAGTTAAGAACAATGTCTCTAAACATTAGGACTGAGCAATTTTTCACTTTCCATTGCCACAGTAAATACTAACCACAAATTTCTAAGAGCACAAAACTGTCACATTTTACAGCAATATAAGGATATAGCTGCCTCAAAATGAGCAAAGCAGCAAAGAATGACCCAAACACTACCTAATGGCTACAGTGCAGATTGTCGTAAATGAAAAATGTTCAAGCTTTGATACCATTGCTTTCGAATGTTCAATATTACGTGGAACATTGGGAGCTGTACAAATATTAAAGCAAGAATAAACTTTGTTAAAAATAAAATATTGATGTTAAAAAAGTAATTTCAAACATGTAAAAATAGTTGTATCTGGAAAGGAACCTGGGTGAGATCATTGGATCACTTACCAAGTACCAAATGGACTACATGGGCAGAATGGCCTCCTGGAGTCTGTAACCTTTATATTCTTAAATTAAAGTATGAATCTCCATGCAGCTCAGGGCCAAAACAGAAACCCTATCCCCAACAGCTTATGCTACACAAATCAGGAGCTGCTAATACTACCACCATGTACAGTTTGAAGAACTGCTAAATAACAAGTCAGTGTAACCTGGACACTAGACCACTGCCTGGAGACATGATTGTAAACACAACCCTTAAGTCTTAGGTTTCACTGTAAACGGCCACTTCCTATTAGCAAGTACAAAACAGGACTGATGCTGCATATTAATGCAATATGCTTCATGTAGTAATGCACAACAAATTCAGAAAACACACTCACCAAAAACCTAACAGAATCTCTGAATACCTGTGCATATTGCATGTTAAACCAGATGACTATTATCTCAAATATAACTGTACACAGGGGAATCCATCAAAATTACTTATACATGCACACAACTATAAAATACTCATTTTCTAATGGATTCAGACTGACATGACAGTAAACAAACCGTCTGAAATCACAAAGGCAGATTTACATATGAACAAACATGCAAAATGCAGATTACCAGACTTGACCAAATCAACTTCATTTGTGAATTAACCATAGGGGCTTGCCGTTTGTCAAAAGCACTTTCCAAACTCCAAAAAAAAAAAGCATCTGGGCTCATCTGACTGGATGTAAATAGCTCAACCATCAAAACTTTAAAACGCAGAAGATTTTTAGCTTATTTTACTACAGCCCTATGCATGCATGTTTTACATATATTTGCCATTCATATTTAATAAAGCTTTTAGAACACAATGCAATACCAAACTGCATTATGAGGGGATGTCAATACCATACTATTACTTAAGACATCCATTTTTTTCAGTTATGTTCTTCAGTAAAAGCTAAGAATCTGTTACATACCCTTTATTCACCACCAATGCTATAAGTTGCAACCTTTGCCAAAACAAAAAAGTAATACAGGAAACATGCAAACAGTAGAGCATTGTACTTGTGCACTATAACACAGTACAGTCAAGAGGCACAAGAAATGCTGTACTTATGTTTAAGGATATTAAGATTAAATGATCTTAATTATCCAATTTAATCTTGATGTTTAACCTACAAGGAAAGGAACATGCTGGATTTGTACACAAATGTTAATACCACTATACTTTTTAATTTTTAGGTATACATTTAGGCAATGTCTAGCTGGTGTTAACATCGACGTGTACTACAGCTGTGAAATTTGGCTACTGCGCTTTCTGTACCGCTCGGGAGATATAACTAGGCTGCCCAACATCTGCAATGTACCCACTTCCAGTCCAAGGCTACCTCCCAGTAACAAATCTGAACATCTGAGCTTCCGACTTCTACGGGCTCTCGCTTGGGTGTGTCGAATTTAAAGGGCTCGTATCAACAAATGGAAAAATTTCCATTCGCAAAGACGTACAACTGACATTGTAGCTTGTGCAACACCCTCACTGAACCTTTGCGGATTTTCCTTTTAATACCAATAGCTCCATCCTATTATAGCTCTTGCTGTCTAGAGAAATAGCGGACATTTCTTTTAATTTACCCCCGGGTGTTGTACACTACAGGAGCTGTTGTACAACTTCATATCCCCACGCTCTCACGGGGCTTTAAAAATGTTTTCATGGCTCTTGCCCCCAAATCAGGTTGATTCCGCTCTCCTTCATGGATTTCTGTCCACATGCATTCATTTCATTACTCTAAATTAGGCCGATATTTTATCACCGTAAGCCACTTGTTTACTCTAGCCGCACAGACTTTCTGGTGAATCTTCCATACTTCGCCTGAAAACACACGCAGCCCCGGCTGAAAGGTCAACTATTAACGCCCGAATTGTGTCACACGATTCTATCACCCTGCCAAGCCATTCGGATGCCGAAAATATTGAGACTGGCCAGCTGAATTGTAAAAGCCACATCAGTAATCCAAAGCCCCCTTGATCGATAAACTCTGAAGTGATCGCTTCCGCTAAACTGGCCGCATCCCCAGCGGATTATGCGCAGGGCTCCCTGGTAGGCCTTACCTTTTCCTGCGTTTATCCTCCTCTCTGGTGCACAAACACCACAAACCCTGCTCGGAGCAGCCCAGTCCCCCCCCGTCCTCCGCTCTGGCTTTTCCAATCCCCGTTTTCACTCCTTTCGTTTATTTCGACTCCCTTCTTTAATTACATGTTTCCGTTTCTCTTCCGGGACACCTTTACCTGACGGCAAGACCCTCTTGTACGGGGAAAAAAGCCGTTTTTCCTGTCTTCTTCCCAGGTATTAAATCATTTTAATCCCCGTTCTCCATACTACCCACATCTCTAATGGCGCCGAGTGGGAGACTAGAGAAGCCAAAATAAACCTTCTCTGGGAGGAGGGGGGGGTGATGATGTCGCACGCCACCTGGTTCCGCCGAAGATGCTGATTGGACGCGTCTGTGGGCACCTCTCACTGGCCTATCAGAGGCCAGGTCTTTCGTTGCTAATAGTAAATGATTCCTTTACGGCCGCTTTTCAGGGAACGATAATAATGAAACTGTACCCAATGATCGCCGTGTTGGCTCAGGGGATTAAGTTACACAGTCATAAAATGCACAACAGGCATGGAGCCACAATGGTGCCAGTTTCATAACACCCTCTCTCCTATTCGGTAAACCAGTGACCGTGGAGAAGTGACAGGATGATGTCATCGCTGGAGCACTGCTGCAGTACCGTACTGAGCATGCAGTAAAAAAAGCCATTTTAAACATTAAACATAACTATTGTGAAATTCAGTGCAACTTTGCTAAGTTTTATAATGAAGCGGCGTATTCCTTTTTTTAAACTTTTTTTTTATTGGAGTGTTTCTTGAAATTTGATTTTTTTGATAATGCAATTTTCGAAAACTTAAACGTTTGTTGTTTACATTCACAAATTAAAAGCTCCATAAGTAAATACAAAATAATAACATAAACATTTCTCCGATCGTAATCAATTACTTTTAGCCAAAAATGTTACAGTTCTGCGAATGACAAAAAGGTCCAGTAGTAAGAATAAATAACGCATTCATGCAGTTTCCTTTTGCAAATTGAATATTTCTTGAATTTACTCAGAACACTTATAACAAAAATAACACTAAGCAAAAACAGTCACAAATAAAACTCCTTTGTATTTTTTAAGTCATAGAATAAGACGGGAAGGACAAGAAAGTAGACACAATATCTGACTGTATTTGACTTACAAGACCTCGTGTTGCATCATGAAAAAATGTAAAAACCATATAATATTCAAGGCCATTTATTTTCAGAACATCACAAGAACCACAAATAATAGGAGGCTATTCATCCCTCTGTATTCATGTGGTTAATTTTCTCTACAGTCTCATAACCAGTATTGATTGAAACAATGAACCAGTTTTTGCCGAATTTCTCTAATCTCATCAGCCGAGATGATGGTACTTTTAAAATATTATTTTTGCAATAGTCTTCACATGCATGCAGCAGCTGAGCACCCTGAGCACTGGAACCCCACAAGGCTGCTGTCTGAGTCCAAGGTTGTACTCCCTGTTCACTCACGACTGCACGGCAAGACACAACAACAACCGCATCATCAAGTTTGCGGATGACACCACTATAAGAGTCCACTTACAGGGAGGAAGTCGTGCAGCTGCTTAGGTGGTGTCATAGCAATAACCTCGACTTGAATGTAAATAAAATGAAAGACTTTCGGAGACACAGGTCACACACTCACAGCCCACTCAGTATTGATGGAACAGAAGTGGAAACAGTAACCAGCTTTAGGTTTTTGGGAATTCACATCTCTAAAGATCTAACCTGGACTGTGTACATGGACTCTACCTTGAAGAAGGCTCAGCAGCGCCTTTATTTCTTGTGGTGCCTCAAGCAATGGGGGATCCCAGTACCTGTGTTGGTGAACTTTACTGCTGCACCATCGAGAGCATCCTCACCAACGGGATCACCATGTGCTATGGCAACACCTCTTCTCGAGAGAGAAAGGCACTGCAGAGAATGGTCAATATGGCCCAGAAGATCATTGGCCGTGGTCTCACCGAGATTAAACAGCTCTATGAGGACCACTGCCATGGTAGAATTCTGGCCATCACAGAGGACAGTCACCACCCCAGGCATGAGCTCTTCACCCCACTGCCCTCAGGCAAGAGATACAAGAGCATACGGACACTTAGCACTAGATTCTTCAATAGCTTCTATCCACAAGCAGTGCGATTGGCGAACACATTTAGCCATACCCCTCGGACCACATCTATACCATCTACCTCATTATGATTTCTTATTTATTGCGCATCTCCAGTCATTGTTTACATGTCTGCATTGTTTACATTCAGACTGTTTACTTGTTTACTTGTACATTGTCTACTGTTTGTTTGTATATTGTCTTGATGCACTGTCTGCACTTCGTGTTTTTACACTTGTTTTAACAATCGAGAGACTTTCTGTAAGTAAGAATTCCATTGTACCAGTACATGTACCGGTTTCATATGGCAATAAAGTTCAAGTTCATGACGTTCAAAACTCATAATGATAAATTACAATCGAAAGCCAAGTCTAGACTTGGTTTCTGTTATTGCAACAAAATTTAGATTTACACATTCCTCTAGGTATGCATTAGTTCAAAGGTCTGTACTCCCCATCTTGGCCTGTGGTCATCTTGTTACAGAATGACCTCTAAAGCTGTTCTTAAAAATCTGTTGTATATACAATTATGCAATAGAGACGACACAGATGGGTCCTATCTATTTTCTGGGCTGCTATCTGTGTGGGGTTTGTATATTCTCCCCAGGTTTGTGTGGAGGTTCCTCCAGGAGCTCCTATTTCCTCTCAAAGTCCAAAGGCATACTGGCACGTTCACGGGCTTCCAGGAAAATTGGCCCTGATGTGTTTGTATGTCTGTGTCTGCGATGGACTGGCGTCCCATCCAGGGTGTACCCTGTGTTGTGTCCGTTGTGCTCTGGCTGCCCCTCAACCCTTGGCCAAGTCACCACTCTAGGTAAGAATCTATATTGTATCAGAATTGCATTTAGCAAAAATGCAGGGTGGGTGCATAATACATGTAAAATATGAAATAATTTCATGCAAGGGGCAATTTGACAAATTGCGCATATCTGCTTCATTAACCAATATCATGACATTAACAAGCAATGATACTTGAATAATCTTTCTCTTGGTGTCTAAAATAATAATAATAATAATAATAATAATTGCTTACACTTATATAGCGCTTTTTCTGGACACTCCACTCAAAGCGCTTTACAGGTAATGGGGACTCCCCTCCACCACCACCAATGACACCACCTTGCTGATTGGAAACACAGAAATTAATATTTGACTAAACGCTTGCAAAAGGGACATCATCCAGTAAATGAGCAGCTTGAAAGTAAATGTATATAACTCACATATAATTATTAAAAAAGTACAATCATCAGGTTTGCATTTGCAGACAGAAAGCTGTGGCGTCCACTGTGTAATTTATTTTCGTTTGCTAGTAACACTAGATTACGGAAGTGTATTGCTGCTACCAAGGGTAAACAATCTGGATTTATCTCGTAATTACGACAGACCAATCAATGAGCTCCCGTAGTACATACAGCATAAAGTATGACAGAGACTTAAACGGAGACTTTTTTTTTTGCACAGTCGTCAACACTTCCGTCTTGCTTCAGCAAATATGGCAGCGTACTTGTGCCGGCTGAATCACATTGCCCTCCACGTTTTAAACGGGGGGAAAACAGTTCACGACCTTGTCACTAAATTCAAATTTAATTTATTTGCAGCGAGATTAACCGAGAAATCAAGGCAGCTTGCTCTCAGAAAGGGATCGGCTGTTTTCATCGTTAATGAAAGACTGAATCAACCTTCTGAGGGGGGAGAGACAAACGGACAGACACGATCGGTGCTGCCTCAAAGGGGTGCAAAAGAGAAAACTCGGGTCTTTACTCTTGATCACGGTAGCATCAGAAACCAGACAAGATCCGAATTTCTGTACGACGTACAGCCTTCATATGTCGTTGACACGGCGTGCAACGTGTGTTTTGAAGTGGAGGATGTGGAGAGCTCGAACCGCCGTCTGTCTGAGCAGGGCTGTGATGTTTTGGTGCCGCCTACAGTAGTGGAAGACGACCAGGGGTTTGTGACCTACGCCGTGGTTAAATCTGTCGTAGGAAATGTTTGCCACACGCTGATCGACAGGAGCAAATACGAGGGACAGTTCTTACCTGGATTCCAGGGGGTTCAAAACAGTTCTCCCGTTGACGGACACGACAGCAAGATTACTCATTTCGATCACATCACCTACGCGTGTCCCAGGAGAAGCTCTGTGGAAATAATTAGATGGTATGAAAAGCACTTTGGCTTTCACAGTTTTTTCATTAACAGGTAAGGCTGAATACCCAGGAATCTTATTGTATTAAAAAATGTAACTAGAGATTTTTTTTACTGCTATCCCAATCCTAGCCAGACCACGGTTACGTCGGGCAGAGTAAAATGAAGAGGCTTATCTATACCGAAATTGGTAGAGACTACTCCCCTGAGAAGAATTAACGGCAAAACCCATTGAACAAGAAAATCATTATATTGAAGATAGTTACATCACAGTAAAGCAGAACTGAATTAATGAGAATTTGAAAAGCGATCGGTGTAACGTCAGAAAATACAGTATTAGGTTATCCATACGTAGATAAAAACTACGTTCTGTGGTTGCTAGGTAATTCAGGAAGCATGTATAATTATTATGTCACAGTGCCCATTACCACTTGATAGACCGCTAACTACACCTGTTCATGTACTACGAACTAGCAAATGTCTACAATGTTCTGCAATATGTGCATGATTGGTTTTATTTACTCACTACATGTTGTTTACCTAAACAATTCGCTACATGTTGCATTTAAACGCAATTGGCAATTAAATATTTAACATGCTTAACGGTTTTATATAGTTCTTTAATCGTGAAGTGTACATTGTTCGTAATTGTGGGGAATTTTAAGGTTAAAGCTGCGGTATTGTACTTTCTTGATTGGCGATTAATGTAAATGTACCCCCTGTGTTTTTTAACTTTGGAATGTTCAGTGATGTAACCCGCCCAGTGTAACATTTTGACATTTGGTATGTCAACGTTTTGACCGCCTCACAATTTCTGCCACTAGGTAAGTGAAAGGATGTCCATCTGTGTGTTTTTCGGCAGGAATGAGGATGCGGAAGAGGGCTATGTCCTGGACCAAAATGGGATAGGTCTTCGGCTGAGAGGAATGCAGTACTGGAAGTGCAACAGAGCTGGGATGAAGCCCTCTTCCACTGATATGAAAGAGCCAGACTGCAAATTTGTTCTTGCAGAGTCCTTGCCGCAGCAAGGTAGCAAGCCTTTGGGTCTTAGGGTCTTGGTATGCTTGATGCACAGAAGAGAGGTTCATTCAGAATGCTGTACTAGTTTAAAGATTTTAAGATGATAAATGAGAACCAGTAGTAATGTTATCTTCTAAGTCTTCGTTTTTGTTTTGACCATCTGAAGCCATAAAATCTGAACGGATTCTATACAGTACCAAACAGCTAAAGATGTGATTGTGTGTGATGCCCGTTTGGATTTTGAGGTCAAACAATGGAGCCCAGTGATCTACTGGATCATTAATTTAGATAGGATAGATCTAGCTTGACTACATCAAGTTCTTTGAACCAGCAGCATCCATAACGGATACCGACAGAATAGAGGATATTCTGATTCAGCTGTCAGTGTAACTGTATCTGCATACTCTACACTTGACCAGCTACAGTGCGATTGGCGAACACATTTAGCCATGCCCCTCGGACCACACCTACACCATCTAACTCATTATAATTTCTTAATTATTGCAGATCTCCAGTCATTGTTTACATGTCTGCATTGTTTAGATTCAAACTGTTTACTTGTTTGCTTGTACATTGTCTACTGTTTGTTTGTATATTGTCTTGATGCACTGTCGGCACTTTGTGTTTTTACACTTGTTTTAACAATCGAGAAACTTTCTGTAAGTAAGAATTCCATTATACCAGTACACGTAGTGGTCACATATGGCAATAAAGTTCAAGTTCAAGTGACATTTTGTGCTCAGCTAAGGAGAAACCATGCATTGGTTTCAAAAAGAGAACTTGTTTTACCCAGTGGGCTGTGGGTGCATGGAACAAGCTACCTAGCTTGTTAAAGGTGACATTCTGGCTTCTTTGGACAGCCTTTGGATGAGATCCTTGAATCGCGTTGCTACTAGCAGTCAGTTGAGACAGTTAGCCTCTTCTCATCTATAAACTGCCCTGTGCCCTCCTGTCATGTGTGCTCTTCCCAGGGAGGAACCAGGTGGACAGCTTTCTGGAGCAGCATAGTGGACCTGGGATCGCTCACGTTGGGCTGTATACTCAGGACATAGTCTCCACCGCCCACATCCTGGCGAAGGATGGAGTGCACTTCTTCTCTCCCCCACCAGCCTATTACAGCGAGGTGGGACCTCTGCAAGAAAACACCCCTCACTCTGCAGGCACACACTTTGATGCTTCCATCCATCCATTTTCTTACCATTACTTCCAGTTCAGGGTTGCGGGGGAACCTGAGCCTATTCAGGAGCCTAGTCAGCAGCCATATCACCCTGCAACTCACAACTGGCAACCCACTGAAGCCAAGCAGGTGTGAGTCTGGTCAGTACCTGGATGAGAGACCTCCTGGGAAAAACTAAGGTTGCTGCTGGAAGAGGTGTTAGTGGAGCCAGCAGGGGGTGCTCACCCTGCGGTCTATGTGGGTCCTAATGCCCCAGTATAGTGACGGGGACACTATACCGTAAACAGGTGCCGTCCTTCGGATGAGACGTAAAACCGAGGTCCTGACTCTCTGTGGTCATTAAAAATCCCAGGGTGTTTCTCGAAAAGAGTAGGGGTGTACCCCGGCGTCCTGGCCAAATTTCCCATTGGCCCTTACCAATCATGGCCTCCTAATAATCCCCATCTATAAATTGGCTGCGTTACTCTGCTCTCCTCCCCACTGATAGCTGATGTGTGGTGAGCGTTCTGGCGCACTATGGCCGCCGTCGCATCATCCAGGTGGATGCTGCACATTGGTGGTGGTGGAGGGGAGTCCCCATTATCTGTAAAGCGCTTTGAGTTGAGTGTAAGCAATTCATTATTAATTATTCTGGCAAGCAGTGGGGACAAGGCAGGGCACGCCCTGGATGGGACGCCTGTACACAGACACTTACACCAGGGCCAATTTTCCCAGAAGCCCATTAACCTAAAAGTATGTCTTTGGACAGGGGAGGAAACCCATGCAAACATGGGGAGAACATACAAACTCCATACAGATAGTACCACAGGTCTGGCATTGACCCCAGGAACTCAGCGTAGCAAGGCAGCAATACTAACCACTAAAGCCCTGTGCCGCCACCTCGTTGCTGCTTCAATGAAAAGATGTTTAAGAATTTTCAAAACTGAAGTTCCTTTTCTCATCTAGTGTTGCATCTTTGCAAAATAATGGAAAACAAACTGCTTAGAATTCCTTGTATATGCAGTACATTTATGAAAGGCAACACCAAACTCTGATGGTTTTATTCAAGTACTCTAAACAGTTATAAAAAAAAAAGAAGAAAATGTGAACAAAAACTGAAAACATTCCAAAGTTATTATCATGTATGGCATCCCTGACCTTTAACACAAGAAAGATTACAAACAACAGGTGGCTGTTTTTCCCCTCAAGCTCATTTGACTTCTGAAGATTTCATCCAGCCATTGCATGAAAGAACCCAGGGCATTGACATGCCGGGCATGTTTGTTCCAGATTTGTATACAGGGTTAGTCAAAATGTTTTGACAAGTATAAATGGCAATTATTTTACTAAAGTTTTTTCTCCTCCTCCATAGATGGCGCTGCAGTCACACAGTATCCACAATGGCGTCACCTGTGGAGAAATCATGTTGTTCTCTGTTATAATGAAACCCATGTAATTAATTTGTAATGAACTGTCAAAGTTGCTGGCAGCATTTTGACTAACCCTGTACAGAAGTTTTCTAAATCTTCTTCCTCTTTTTTTCTGTGTGCGACATCTGTGGTTCGTGGTTCCCTGTTGATTTTAAAGTGGTCCATTGGGCTGATTTTCTCAGAGCCGTTGAGGATTTTGAGTACTTCAGTTGGGTCCCCTCATTGTCTTCTCTGTTCATAGCTAAAGTTCTTTGGGCACAGACAGACAATCCTTTGACCTAGGAATGTGTCTGGTTGCTCTTCTCTGGACTGATTCAGACCTCAAAATTAGGTTTTAGAGGAGAATTGTGTAGTATTTTTAATCATGTGGTGCTTGGTTGTATTGTTCACTGTTCTTGCAATTTTTAAATAGTTTTTATTAAGTCGTTGAGATCCATAATTTATCCCAGGCAACAAAATTACTCAATCAACAATCCCATCTTCTTCCTGTTTAAAATATTACACATACAGTATGTATCTATGTAAAAGACATACTGTTGCATTTAAATTGTGGATCAGGTGCGTATTTGAAAACACCTTGAATGTGGAAGTATATGCTTCATTTTGATGCAGTTGCACCGGCAGCTGTTTAGCCAGCTGGTCGTCTCTCACTTTGTGCTCATCTGTCTTCGCAGGTGGAGAAACAGCAGGAAATTGTGGAGGCAGGTTATGACCCCCAGCTGCTGTCCCACTATGGAATCCTGCTGGACACAGAGCTATGTGAAGACCCGTCTGACCCAAACTCCCTTTGTCAGGATACAGCCAATAAAAACAAAAGGTATCACTGGCTTCATCTGGTCGAATGACCTTTATAGTGTGCTTACTTAGGCTCTTCTTCGTTTGCTGTTGGTATTTTCGGTATGCAGTTGTGCATTAATTGTTAAGGAAAGGCTGACCATTTAGAAAATTCCCCTTCAGGATTTAAGTTTTATTTCTGTGAGACCCATTTTTGTCATTTTAAGAATTAGACATTTTATTTCTGACATTTCTGTTTTGCTTTTTTTACAAGTGATAAAGCAGCCTACTGTTTGTAGGCCAGCAAGTTAAAGTACATTACTTACCTTTTACTTTTCTTGGCCTTGTTGGTTTTTTCTTCTCACCTGCTTAAATTGCTAGCTGGAATGATTTCCTAATTATTGCAATAGCAATCGGTTTGTACAAACTCACAGCAGTTATTAGAAGTATGGCTTAAATCTATTGTTGTGGAAAACCACCATTAACTATTATCATTATTGATGCCTTCCTTCTCTGTATTGCAGTCCTATTGCCATTTCCAAGTATGGATTGTTTGTAATTGCCTTTCAGACCATTACTTACTCCCAGTGTTTGAGGCGTTGCCAGGAAAATTAAACTAGAATGAAGCAGCACTGAAACAGATGGTCCTGCCCCCCATGAAGGCTATTCATTGTCTCTGTTTATCATTATCTACAGATACCTCCTACAAGTTTTCACGAAGCCCATTTTTGCTAAGGACACCTTTTACCTGGAGCTGATCGAGAGGAAGGGGGCGTCAGGTTTTGGAGAAGGGAATATCCGAGCACTGTGGAGATCTATGCAGACCTACATGGATAGTGAGGGGCGTGGAGAGCAGGAGAAGAATCCTGGACCTGCGACTGTACAGAACTAGGAGTTCACCTATTCAGTTAATAAAGGATTACTTATGTAATGTATATTATGTTATGTAAAACGCTTTTAAAAGACACCTTTTGATATTTCTCATTGATCAAAAACTAAAAGATATAAATTATTATAAAAAAGATATATTATAGTTTATTTTAATTTGCAACCTCAGGTTGGTCTGTCTTTTCTTGCATGTTAGGGTCATTTTATTATGTACACAAAAGTGTTGGGGAGCTTTGGATATCAAATGGATTGGGGACAAAGGGTTGTACACGCAAAAGTACCAAAACACCTTGTATGAACTTTCTTCCAGGTTTATATCAATTATTTTGATTGTGAGATATTTGTAAATTAATCAAGTTTGCAGGTGATGCCACAATATAATTCCCCCCCCAAAAATGAAAAATATATAGTAAATTATATATGAAGGGGAACACCAGGCTTGTATATTCTACTTATGAAAAGATATAGGCATACAGAATGGTAGAAAATGTAGTAGATATGTAGAATGTATAGTTCAACTAAACTTATAATTGAACAATGTACTAGTAAGTCTTCATTTAGAATATGTTGGTCCTCTCAATACAAAAAAAGATATTGATGCCATCTCATCAAATACATTTTGCAAACTAAATAATATCCTGCACTGACAAGCTAATAACAGTGTGACATAAACCAGAGGGCACAAAATGGAAGTTACAGGGAAGTGACTTTGAATATGAGAACAGGAGACATTTCTTTATGCAAAGCATTGTGTTGTATGGAACAAGTTACCCAGCCATGATGCTGGAGGTGATCTCTTGGCTTCTTTGCGAAATATAAGTAGATGAATTAACTACATTACTACCAACCACATAAGTTAGATGGGCCAAAGTGTCTCCTTACTGTACATTGATAATTTTTCTAATGTGCTACTGACTAGCAGATGGGACTCTTGTTTTTAAAATTTTGATCCAGATGTAGGAATGCTCTTTTGCAGTATTTTAATACCTGAATTACTTGTTGATTGAGGAATTGGTTTAATCTCTGATTTAATATCTTGAAAAATACTTATGGAATAAATCTCAAAGTGAATTTTAAATCATTCAAGTAGTATGTAACATTGCACAAAAGGTGTGAACTCAGTATCTCCCCTCATCTAAAGCATCTTGCACTAGATATTACATAAACATTTAATTTTTCATAAAGTGGAAGGAAGAACAAAACAACAGCAGACTGTAAACCAAATAACCATTTTTACTTTATTACCCTGTACAAATCAAGTTTAGGCTGAATCAAGATATCCATGGAAAAATGTATCCAATATTTAATGCAGCTAGTTACCTTTTCTTCAGCCATTCAACCGATGCTCTTGGGTAACTTGTCATCAGACTTTGTGCTTGGGAAAAAACCTGCCCTCTTATGTTCATCGGTCATCCAATAGTCTCTTTTTAGGATTAGTCCTTCACTAAGGTTTTCAGTGCTCTGATGTCAAGAACCTATATAAATCAGTCTTTTCCAGCTTTTGTCCTCCCACTTTCATGATTTGGCGGTATAGTTGCGTAAATGGAAGGCACCAAAGCTTTATAAGATTTTGTTGTTTTGAAGGAACACTGATTCACAGCTCTTGCAGCCATAAAGGCCTGTGAATTATAGAAGCTTACAGCTGTCAACAAGTGGTTTACACCACAAAATTCCAATGCAGCATAAAATCTGTAAGGCGCCTCCCTTTCAAAACCGGCAGAACAGAAACTCTTCACTTTAAACTGGAGCAAATATAGTATCAGCAGTAGTACAGGTAGGAGATAAGCAGATTTTCTTGCTCATGTTGCTTTCAATGTTTTAACAGACTTCACACTAGACTGCACACTAGAGCATCTTCTTATTTGTTAATTGCTGCTTGTTCAGCAAATCCCAAACATTGCACAAAAGGTGAACTTAATATCCCACCCCTAATGTAAAGCAGACTTATCTGTGGCACAATTTAACAGTACTGGTAAAGCACAAGAAATATAGAAAATTCAGCAAATTTAAGTGCACCAAAGAGCATATAATGTCAGTGTTATTTGAGAAGAACAAGATATCAACATTGTGCCATGGTATTAACAACCGCTTTACTTTGAACTAAGTAAAAAAAAACACCCCTTAACAAAGAAGTGAATTTTTTCCTTAGCATTATGTTTTCTTCCGTTAAAGAAATAGGCAACCACATTATTAACAGACTTATCAATTGTAAGAGAAAAAAATTTGCAGACAACAGTCCTGCTCACATAAATAGTCTCCAAGAAACGTGCAAGCTGAAGCAAGTATAATATATATTCTTTCTTTGTTCTGATTAGGTGTCGTGAAACAAAATATCACTAGCTAAACATTAATTTGGTTCATTTAAAAAAGAAAATATCAAAGGCCGCAGAAACTTTATTTTCCCTTTTCCATTTAAATAAATGTAAAAACAAGGCAAAATAGTGCAAGAGGTAATGGCATGATTTGTTTACCTAGGTTATTAACAGATGGTGGCCGCAGACTTGCCACCAAAGGACAGAGTGGGCCTGTGTTCCTTCCAGTAGTTTTACTGGTATAACCAAACCTAACCAAAACGTGGCACTGATAGAGTCTTGTTATTCTAACGTGTCTCCCCTCCCAAAACAAAACAAAAAATAAAATCTTTAAAAACCTCTCTGTTCACTAAGGCAGCACCAAGCCAGGCTTGACTCCCCAGACCAGGAATCAAAGTCCAAACTTTTCCATTTGGGCAAAATTTAAAACACACCAAAAAACAAACGGTAGAACGATCTGCACGTGCCTTTTATTTTCAGGGCCCTGAATCCTCTTTTTCTAGTTCTATTCTCTTCCTTGTTTTCAATGGATTATCGCTTGCCCAGTAGAGGCCGCCTGAAGCTCTATTCCCCAGTCCCCACGGAGCCTCACTGCATCCGGATCGGAGAGGCCTGGGAGCTGCGGGCATCCCCATCGGGTCTCAGTGCTGCGGGCCGTGCCTGGAGAAGCGGCGGCACTTCGTTGTCCGACGACTCCGAGGGCTCCTGGACCAGGTTCTCGTACTCGCTGCTGCTGTCCTCTTCGTCTTCCTGCCCGGCGGCTCGCCTGTCCGAGGAGTCAGTGCTGGAACCGTCTCCGTTTCCTGAATACTCCGCGCCGCCAGCCCCGCCGAGCGCGAGGCCGGGAGGCACGTGGCCCGAGGAGCCCACCGCCTGCGGCCGGGGCAGGAGAGCCGTGCTGGGCTCGGGGCAGGGCACTGCGGGGCTGTCTCGGGGCACCACCTCTGCGTACGGGGGCGGCACATCTGAGGTAAGGGGCTCCTCCGGGTCGGGGCGGTCCGACGCAGCAGTTGGGAACGCCTCCCTGGAGTGGAGAGGAGACTCGGAATCTTCCACCGGAGCTTGTCCTCCGACTGCTGCAGGCCCTGCTGCTGCCTCCCGAACTCCTGGGAGAAGAAAAACAAAAGTAGAATTGTATGTCGCCTGGTATTTTGTAATATCTCTGGAAGTTTATACAGTAGAAGCCTGGTTTGTGGCTTACACTAAAGCCAATCCCTTGGGTATTACGTGTAAACCATCAGATGACTTATATATCTTACTGTGTCCACTCACCAGACAGAAATTTCCAGAAAAAAAAAAACAAGAAATGGAATATTCTGTCCTGTCATCAAAGATCAATTTCTCAAGCTGTGGCCCTGCACATTGGCTGAAAATGCTGGTATGTATCTACCAACTTGGATACAAACTGGAGACAAATTGAGCAAATATAAACAATTATACATATTTGTTTTGTGAAGTCAATGATGTCAATAATGTTCGCATACCCAGAAAATTTATAAAACAATTATTAGAAATAATATTAACCATCAAGTGAACTAAAAACCTCTCCTGGCCTTCAGAGAGCGCATACATGGATTACACCAACACTCACCAAAAGTTCTTTTGAACATGTGAAATTAGTTTGGGTTATTTTTTCCATAGTTCTTTCACTCAATGTGAGCAAAGTTTATTCATCCAGAAATAAAACACAGTGAAATAGAAGAAGGTACTATTCATTTAATTATGAATATATCCTACAGACAACAGCCAACTGTCGCAAGTTTTTCAAAACAAGCTGGCCCCTGGCTGACATAATGAGACTTCAAAATTCCATTCCATACTTACAAAGCAAGTATAATAAACCAAAAAATCAAATCTTTTGCAAATGTTTTCAAATATTTTGCATCCAAAGCCAGAAAAACACAGTGTATGCAAATACTTACTCCTCTCCTCCTCTGCATTTTTCCTTTTCCTGAGAGCTATGTGCTGTTTAAGTTTGTTCAATTCTTCTTGAATATTCTCTTTCACACGTTCACTCTGCTCCACTTCTGCACACACTGCCTGTAACACATGATAAAATCCCTATGATTTCATTTCATGAACTCAAGAACCTGATGAATCTGGGCTAAAGAATTTCAGGATTCTAGAATGCCAGACTGGAAACTCTAACTGAATGAGAGAGTAGGGAGCACGATTCCAGGACTGGGTCATTCACAAATAGTGAATGACACTTTTACAGAAGTTTAAAAGCCAAATTAATGTGTACTCAATGCAACCAATAACTATGGTTCAGTGACACATTCCTGTAAGGGTTTGTACAATACACATCTCTTTCTCCAACCATAACCTCCAGACACTGCACACAGAATGATCTCCTCATACATTAAGCAGAGGTACTAACACATTTATTTTGTGCCTCTAACAAAACAATCTAAGTGCTTATTGCTTACTTTTTTATCAAGAACTTCAGGATTTTTCAGGTGATGCACCACCACTTTACCTGGACTTTCTCTTGTAGCGCACTGTACACTTGGAAGATGGTTCTGATATCCTTCATTACTCCATCCTTGTCAAAGAATTCAGCACTGCAAGACATTCATATCTTTAATTAAATTCATTAAATAACTTGTACGTCAAACGTGGATTTCAGAAGTGCCTTTTGAAAAACAGAAGCTGCAGGCTCTCAAGTCGAATCAACAAGAGGACAGCAATCCACATCACTGCCAATTTTTGTTATTTTTAGCACTGTGTGAAATATGGCAAGCTGTTTACTTAGTGTTACAACATACTAAACATAAACAAACAAACTTTTTAGTTTAACAGTTTTGACTTTGTTGTCTCACATTTCCTCTTAATTTCCTTACATTTTAAGTCCCTTCCTTCTTAACAATCTGTGCTTAGAACTACTACAACTCAGTTTAGGACAATCTCAAACCCAGCGGACACCTAAATAGAATAAATGACACAGACATAACATCCAAAACCTCCACATACTTGTGTTGGTACAGTTAGTTATGCATGGGAGGGCCTGTCTGTGACCACTCTGAAGTGCACTGGCAGGGGTCTCAACCACAGGCTGAGCTCTATAATCAGGGGTTTGAGTCTGAGTCATGTCCTGCTGGGTAACTGTGAGCGGGTTAGCTCAAACTGCTCCAGGGGCAGGGTGGGACTGGACAGCCAGGGCTCTCTGGGCTCTCAGTGACACAGTGACCCCTGCTGTCTCCTGGACACTTGTAAGCACGTGGTGCTGTCGGTGGGGTGGGAGCCTGCCCTCCAGTCAGCACTGAAACTCTCACAGGATCGTGTTGCCTGTGACGTGTTAAAGGTTGAAAGGTTTGAAGAGGGGGTGTCTGCCTACACTTCCTCATTTTTACTTGCTTGCGGTTGTGGGGATCATAGCTCAGAGCCAAAACGTGAAACACCATTGCCTATTCAAAATTTGGAAGGTGTAACAAAAATCATTTGTTATTTCAAAATTTGAAAAAGAAAACTGAAGTGAGCAATGATGCAGGAACTGATGACCCTTTAGTTTGGGCAGAAAATGTATTTGATCAATCAATGGATGGCAATATTACCTATTTGGATCTCCAGACAATTTTGCACAAATTACTGTATGACTTTTTCTACACTCTGCTTACTAACCATGCATGACTGAATTAGATTTCAGCAGTCATTCTAAAAAGAACTGAGAAACCTTACAAGCTACAATAAATGTGCAAGCGACTACCTGAGCAAAAAAACTAAGCTCTGTGATTTTAACTTTTGTATATTACCTTTATTTTTCCTACCTGAATATAACTTCCTCACCCTTACTCAATGGATAATCACACTTTGCACGAGCTAAAAGAATGTCCACACATTTGGCTGGAGTAAATTTAACTTCAGCTCACCCGTGCTCCTTGATCACCTTGGCGTAATTCCAAGATGTGTTCGGTACGGATGAAACCTTATACTCCTGTTGGCTTGTATTGCCCAGATTGGGAATGGTAAGTGAAACCCTCTGATTGTACCTGCTGAATAAAAACACAAGTAAAAAATAAACAGAAATTGGAGTTTAACATTTATTGTGGTCTCTTTGGGAATGTTAATGAATGCTACCCTTTATAACTTAACCTTTCTTGTACTTTACAAGCACCTTGAACAGATTCTAAATCAACATGTGAAGAGTCTTCATTTATAAATGGAAGTAAAAAGAGAAATCTGTTGAATAAAATCACACAGATGCAGTTATAATCAGACTATCTTCCTGCTGCATGCTATTGCTAATTTCATTATGATTGAGTGAAAGAAAAGACCCATGAAGTGGAGTCAGAATGCAAGCCTTCAGATGAATATAGATTTTTCTTTTTTACACAACGAGTGTGATAAGAGTGAATCAAATGCTTAGAGCCTAGGTCACTGAGTAAGGTTTTAGGAGTAAAAACGTGCCTGACCACATGTTCTCTCCACCAGTGTCCTGTAATATTGTGCCAAAGCCACTAGAGACACAGAGTGTGCAGCCCAAGCTGGTAAGCAGAGCATTTAATCTCCCCGGGCAGAGTTTCAACAGCTCCGCGGCCCTGTCATTTTAATACATGACATGCAAACTCAAAGGCCAATGCCGCATATAACTAAGGTGGTTTAATTAAGATCACAGCTGGCACAAACGGGATGCGAGATAGCTCCAAGGATTGTGGAAATAAACAAGGCATTTGGCTTCCACTGAAACAGCAACAGCAAAAACATGCAGATAGAAAATGCCTTTTATAATTGTTACTACAAAAATTGAACATATTTTAGCATTAAGCTAAAACAAAGACTCAGAAACGCCCGATTTGTTCTTTATATGTCACTTAACTACTAAAGAGCAATGACAGAACACACTTGTACTGAAAATCAAGACCTCTTTTTTTAACGGGCAGACAACAAGGCAAGACTGCCTGGGGCCAAGGAAGTGACTACTAAAAGAATCGGGTGACGCTTTCATAACAAGCTGAGACCCGATACCATCATCGCCCTGCCAAACCCTCAGAGGAGGCCTCCCACCTGCTCTCCTACGTTGCTCGGCCACAGGGCTTGAGTAACAGCTCATAAAATAAACACCATCTGATCGGGGCGTCTGCCTGATGGCAGGTGGACCGGGCCCTGGCCGGCAGCCTACCTTCGGTTTGGCCGGAACAGCACGTACTCGAGCGCATGCGTGGAGTTGTTGGCAGTGGAGATGAAGCTGAAGAGAAGGAAGACGAGGTCAGGCACTCCCAGAATGCGGGTCAGCTGCTTGTGGATGATCTGCTCCCTGAAGGACATCTGCTGCTGCGTGTTTCTCCTGAAGCGGTACCAACCGATGACATTCTGCAGGGACACAGCAGTGGCACCACAGTCAGCAAACACAGCCTGCTCCTTCACTGCGTATCGCCCACCTGAAGTGAGCAGAATAATACATCTCATTTCAAAACCAACACGACTCAGAGCAAGTCAAACCTGCTGCGGTAATGCTGTTTGGACAGTTTAACTGCATGTCCCTTGAGGGCAATGTAAATATGTCCTATAGTAGGGCAAAAGTGTAATTAATGCACTTCCAAGAACATTAACTGATATCCAGGAATGATAATGATCTTCTTTCATTCCTTATTTTAATTGCATACATATCCTAGTCATTTTGTCGTTGATTAATCTCGCAATCTTCCGTCATTTATCATAAAAGGTTTCATTCTATATCACAAATACAATAACAACAGCAACCTGCAAATCAGAACAGATTATGAAGCAAGTCAGATCATTTCACAGATAAGATGGCTGTGATTCAAAACACCTTCACGGGATATCATTGAGACATAAAAAAAAACTTACTTTTCTTCTGTCTTTGAGAATTCTGTTGAGATTCTCTTCATTAACTTTACCTGCGTAGTCATAAAAGCTAAAATAAAAAGTTAAAAGAAAGTTAATATTTTGTTAAAGGGTTGACAACATTAGTTGCCACATTTCAGACAGGTCACTTATAAGAACTAGAGCTTTACTGAGAATACAGAAACAGATAAGAGATAATGACCTTTTGGATGAACGTTTAAACAAATATCTAAAAGGGGTCTGAAAGTCACCCAATGTCAGACCCCTGATTTATTAAAATAGTTTCTTAAATCCCATTCAAGAAGACTTTAAAAAAACTTATCAACTGTTAAGAAAACAAACGTGCTTCCTTACCTAAAAAGATGTGCACACGGCTCATGATTATGGACTTCTACAAAAGAGTGAATAAAAAAAGATTATACATTTTTCCTATGCTGGATCCTTTTCGCACGAAGATACTTACATTCATACAGTACAGGCTTTTTATACAGTTACATCCTATAACTCACAATTCCAACTCTGTGAAGTAAGATTAAATGAAAGATTAACAAAAGGACACAAATTGTTTAAGGAGCTTTGTCAGGTACTTAATCTGAACTCATGTACCATTTCATTGTAAGACCACCTACATGCACAGGTTCCAATATTGCATTATTGAATCCATTTGACATTGAATTGGATTTGATATTAAAATATACACAGGATAGAACACACATTTATGTCACGGTATGTAATTTTAGGCACTGGATCTTACACAGGAATACTTTATTGCTGCCATACAGAACCAAATTCTTTGAAGCATCTGTCTCCAGAGAAATAAAGATGGATGATGCAGAGCAGCACGACCTAGCAATGCACCTGTCAGCTGTACTGTACCAAGCAGACATGTGGGACTTAAAATACAAGCTTAAAATGACCAAAATCTATCAAATAAGGGGCTCCTGGACAACAGCCAGGGTGTGAATTGCTCTTTAATAGCTTAACTCAGTGCATTAGTATCGAACGTGCTCTCTCTACTTGACGGAATTTAATCAGCAGTCAGGCATCTCAGACTTAATTCAGTGCCTGTTAAATCTGCCACACAGTTGTATGTGTGACTTTGCCTTTTAAAACTACTATAGTGGATCCTAAAGCACTTCTTATGTGAAACGCCTGTAAATGTCCCTGCTTCAATACTCTGTCATAATGTATTGTAAAGTAGTTCAAAGAAAGTTATTTCTAAGAGACTGCTGAAAATGCTATAGCCAGACTTTTTTCCACTCTTGGCACAGAATAATTGCCTGTGAAAATGCCCCAGTCTACCACCCTAGTGGTCTGGACTGAAGTACTCATTTACTCCTTTCACCATGTGAGCTAGTCTGTAGTCCCTACAGCGCAAGGAGGCAGAATCTCTAACCATCAGAATTCAATGAGTAGCAGTAGCCACCAGGAAAACCTGTTAGAGTATGTCACCTTAGTGAACAGCATGTATTATTAATATATTGGTTTTCTCCTAACAACTGTTCCCCTTTCCTGCATACAGATTTTCTATTTAAATATTAAACTGGGATTTAAACATTTCAGGAAATGTGCTTCAAGCACTACATTAACACTAAAGGTCTTACCTACTACCTGCAGAAACTCTGTGTTGCTGATTTGTGAATCACTGATGCTGAAAGTCTCCTCTTGTCTTACTTCTCCCAACAGAAATCCTTCCTTCAAAAACACAAACAGTTCCACACTGAAATGGCTATTCTGAACAGAACATGTCATACATATTAGATCCGCAAAATCTAGTATTTTATAAGAAAAATGGAGATACAGAAAAGCCTGACAATTTTAATGATGACTTAAATGACCTGTTTGGTAAAATTGGAAATTCATTTTACAAGTCACTTCAGATTCTGCATTGAATTTTTATTTGTATTTAGTGCAAAATCACATGAAAATAATAATTGTTGAACATACAAGCTAGTCATAGGATTTGTACTTTTTTTAACCAAAACGGCTTTCAAGCAAACAGCACTGATGTTTCAGAAGACGATGTAAATGGTTCTGAGTGCACAGTCACGCATGGTGCATCTAACTTTTTTATTCCAGTTAAATTGGGACGTCGAAACGCTTCTTCATCCCCCAAAGCCCAAAGAAAAACCAGGAGCTGAAACCAAAACAAAATTCTCTTTTCTAAAGATACGTAAGCATGGAGGTAGCCGTCTGTGACCATTATACATTTTATGTCAAATTTCCAATATAAACTAGTTATCATCCTAATCGGATTCGTTTTGGCATGATCCGGCAATATTGTAATGCCGTGTTATGTGTAATAATCAGCATACTGTCTACACTAAAACGGAAGCAATATTAAACCTTCGCTGTTCCGGTTTTGTATAAGGAAATGATAAGATTACAGTGTTTTAAGACAGGTACAATCAATAAAGTGAAACTCAAAGCTGTGTTCAAAATATACAAACTTCTAGGAAAATATATAATTACCATTCCTTATTAATCAACATACCTATGTCATGATCCCGTAAATACAAAAACAATCGCCTAATACAAACTACTAAAATATAACTACTTAAGTTTAAAGACTTCACGAACACAAAAATTAACCTCTTTGTTGTCAAATGAACGCTGTATGTACGTCTTTAAAACCATAAATCGACATAGTGAGATATATTAACTCGATTTTGCCTTTTGTACCTAATAATAGGTAGATACCAGATATCCAAAAATCACAACTACAGTAATAATATTTTAGAAAGCTTTTATTAAATACCTAAAAATAAACAACAATGGTAAAAAAAACATGCATATTCAACAAATCGTGTATAGTCCCAAACCACTAGTAACTTCAGTAAATTACCCTAGACACCTACAGAGATCAACAAGCATTAACCATGACACTATCTTTACAGATACAGGAAGATGTCACTTTGAGAAGACCTGATGGTCATCGACAGTGAAATACAACACCATAATCACACTTAAGTACCACGTCCTATCAGGATACACTCTCTGCTATTCATATCAAGCTTTCTGGAATACATACGTGATCTGAGTTGCTGTTGGCACTGTGATAACACACAGAACTGAAGGTATAACCCGAAATGGAAGCCGCCATGATGGAAACATCCCCACCTATCCCACAACTCATCGCGGCCTCTCAGCCCTAGCAGTCCCTAACATCCGGTGTTGTCATAGGGGGGTGCTGGGAATTGTAGTTATTTGATTATGGGATTGAATTTGAATGTTGTAAAAATCTCAGAAAAGAAAGTAAGTCAAAAATGCAAATTACAAAACCTCATTAACTGATCTATATGATCGCCAAAGGTATAACAGAATTAGAATTTAAGGGCTGGAATTTAGATTGAAAGTTAATTATTACCAAGGTAGGAAGCGTAAAACAGCCTTGCTATTGTTGTCGTTATTACTCATGGCGATAATCAGTAGGTGACAATATGGATGATTTAAAATGAAAATGGTATGCATTTTATAATACGTTTTAACAGCCCCCTCAAAGCTTACAAGCTGTATCCGCCCGTCTCAAATATGGCTGTTTGGAAGTCCTCTAAGAAGGTGTGTTTCCTGTCAATCAATACGTATTAGTTTCCTCAGATTTCATGGATTCTACGGGTTGCGCACATGGTTTGGAGAGCGGAGAAGATGCTCGCGATTTCACACCGTCAAAGTTGGGAACTAAGGAATAGTACGTAAAAATTGTAAACGTGAAAAGTAACATTTGTTGTGAAATGCGAATTGGCTGTTTAGTCGTGTAAATTCTTACGAAAACGACTTAGCAGGGTGCTGCTTTTAAAATAATTCTACGGTAACAGCATGCAGTTGTATCTGTATCATTAAAAAATGTTTTTAAAGCAGTCTGGTAAACTAAAGCTACAAAGTTAAATACTGCAAAATTAAACAAAAAACTATAATGCAAGCATACATACAATCATTTTGTTTCACGAGAAGGTCTACAGTAGTTGTGCAACGGTTTTAAGATGAATGGTTGGAAACGATCAGATTTTTAAGTTAACCAAGATTTCGCGGTCGAGGAGTTGTTTGCAAAAGCTTGTGCTTTTAAAAATGTTTACAAACGAGAAGATGCTATTCGGGATGTTTTTTTTTAGTAACTTGATGATCAAAAAGTCTCATCGAGGCGCCGCTTACAAGATGTCACTTTATGCTTTGCAGTTGGGATGATGCCTACACAAGAGAACTGCAGAATTTCAAGGACATAGGGGATGTCGGTGAGATCTGGTAAACACGTTTTGTCATACTGCTTGGTGTGTTGGTACTTCAATATCAGTATTTACTTGTTTATACAATACTTGAATACTAGCAGCTATATCAACCTGCAACTCACAACTGGCAGCCCATTGAAACTACTGTAGGCAGGTGTGAGCCTGGTCAGTAGGGAGCACTCACCCTGCAGTCTGTGTGAGTCCTAATGCCCCTTTATAGTGATGGGGATGTTATACTGTAAAAAGGCGCCGTCCTTTGGATGAGGTCCTGACTCTCTGTTGGGATGAAAAACCTAGGGCTTTTCTCAAAAAGAGTAGGGGTGTAACCCCGGTGTCCTGCCCAAAATTTCCCCTGGCCTTTACCAGTCATGGCCTCCTAATAATCCCCATCTCTGAACTGGCTTCATCACTCTGTTCTCCTCCTCACTGATAGCTGGTGTGTGGTGAGTGTACTGGTGCACTATGGCTGCTGTCGCTTCATCCAGGTGGGTGCAGCACATTGGTGGTGGAGGAACATTACCTGTAAAGCACTTTGAGTGGAGTGTCCATAAAAGCGCTATATAAGTGTAAGGAATTATGATGATTATTATATCAATAACGTTGAAATGTGACATCTTGTGTGTGATAGAGGTAGTAGTAATAGTAATAATTTGAGAACAGATTTTCACATAATCCATTTAGTGTTTTATATCATCCCCAGGTTTGGAGAGGAAAGTATGGAGCGTATTATCAAATGGCTAAAGAAGGAAAAAATACCACACAATGCTGCTGTCCTTGATATTGGAACAGGAAATGGAGTTTTCCTTGTGGAACTGGTAATTTATTTCCTTTCCATGCTGTGACAATTCTGTGAAGTGGGGGATTCCTGTCTCACTCACCTTGTTTAACAGTTTTTCTCGTCACAATCCTGCAACCTTTAGATTAGGGTTGAGTTTTTACTTTGCTCAATTTATTAAACCCTGCAGCTCTTCCTAGCTGTCAGAGAAGCTAGATGGCTTGAATATTATCTCTCCTTGTTTGCAGATTAACTTCTTATGTATCTTAAAAGCTGATTCCACAGTATAGTTTCCTCTGTGTAAACTCCTATTACGTCTCTTAACAAGGGAGACGGTAAAGTATTGTTGTTTCTCTGGTACATTGGGTTTCCTTAAAAAATTGTCTTATTTTTTCATCTCACTGTCCCATGGATTGTGTTTTTGTCAATTATTTAGAATGATACTGTCTGCACAGACAGCTGTACTGGAGTTAATGCTGATTGCTGGTGGTGATTTGCAAGCAGTCACGACAGTGTTCTGCAGGTTTTAAAAGGTGTGCGTCGTTGCAGTGGAACACTCGGGAATTCTGGGTGCTGTGCATAATCAGAAATAACCTGTTTTACCTGATACCTGTTAAAATACTATTTTGTTTTTCTTTAAGGCAAAATGTGGATTTAAAAATCTAACTGGAATAGATTATTCAGCTGTTTCGGTAGACCTTGCCAGACACATACTGGAGAAGGAGGGTCTGTCAGATGTCAAAGTGCAGGTACATTTTCCTACAATACAGTTCCATATATACAATTTAGAGAGTAAACAGCTTCAGGGACATTCCATACAGCTTTGTGTTTATTTAACCTGTTGTTTTACCTCTTTTTATTAAGTGGCAAAAAGAGTGGATTCTTTATGTTTAGTGTCATTTATTGCTATAACCCAAATCATCTGAGCTCAGAGTAACTAAAGATTGATATGATAATTTCCCAATGCAATTATCATCATATTCAAAAAACATGCAGAATTCTGTACAAAAAATATGAATTAGAATGAAGTTTTTTTCAAATTCCATTGAATTTAGAACTGTTTTTAACATTCTTTTAACTGTTTTTGTTGACATCATTATCTGAGTCGTGGTTGATCATGCTTCAGGTGTCCCTAAAGTTAGAAACAATTCTGCGATGAAACATTTTTAAAAGCATTCTCTGAATTGTGAAGATTCCATGCTCAGTTTTGTAGAAAATTAAAAGATGGCTATACCAAATCTGATCTGCTACCACTTAGCTATTTTATACATTATAGCTTTTTCTACATATGTTATTCTACATCTCAGACATAGGTGGCAGTATTGCTCTGATTGGGCTGAGAGCTCCTAAGTAGAACATTTCCTCTTTAACAACATGACAGCCTGTTAACAGTGTTGTCTTACAGTGATATAGCACATTTCTCCTATTTTAGACTCTGTGTTGTTTCTCCATGACAGTCAATCCATGTCCTTTTTTTGCAATGCTGGGTCCAAAGGTTTTTCAGATTGTTTCTGACCTTCACAAATGAATAAATGCTTGAAATCTAATCACATTAGGTGCTTTGTGTATCTCAACATTGCAACCTGATAAACACTTCAGCAAAGTGAAGTTCCAGGATTGAAAAATAAAGACGCCATATGTGCCTGCACAAACTAGCACTTGTACAGAATTTTTAAGCTGGTCTGCCTTTGAGGTATAGCACTAACTACAAATACATTCTATTTTATAACCACAATATGGAATACACAGCTCTGAATTATGTATTATTAATATTGGTAAAATATGCACATGAAAATAATTTTAAATCAGACCTTTTTGATATTCCAAATTCTTGGAATGAAATTTTAGAGAGGGAAGACCTACAGAAAACACCACTTAATATTGGAGGATAAAAAAGATGGTAGGTTTAGAATTTTTTTTTTACCAAAGCTTTGTTTTTCTTGACTTCTCCGCCAGCCTACTAATATTTTTGTTAATTTCCTCCGGCCTTCCAACCCAGACTACAGAACAAGCTATTCACCAGCAGCACTGCCACACAGTGGCCAGAGATAGAGTCCAGCTTTCACCACTAAGAGCATGCTGGAGGAGTGTCCCCAGCTTGCAGAGAGCTGGGGTTTGTTTACTCTTACAGGACGTAAAAAAGAAAGAGGAAAATAAAAAGTGCTAGAGGCAAAGTAACTAACATTGCCAAAAAAATACCTTTACTCCTCCCTCATGCAAGAATGAGTTTATTTATTTTCTTTGCTATGTAGATAAGTGTAACCATGCATAAGCCTTTTTGGTTTCACTCTTACATACCACTGTTCTTAATCATTTTGGCTCTGTTCAGGAGGCGGATGCCAGGAGTTATGCATTGCCATGAAGTAAATATTGACTGTGGGCTCACTGAAGTCCTTTCAGGGTCTGCGATGTGGCGTGTTGGCATACACTGTGGAGAGAGCTCGCCTCGGAGCGACTCCTCACAGAGGGGAGAACACAGGGCTCCAGTGTCCTCAGCTGTGTGAGCTTTCAGCCTCCAAAAACGTGTGCAGAATTCATCGGAAATGAAAGTGTGGTGAAGATTTGCACTAAGTGGGATTTCCTAGGAGGACACATGCTAACGATTTCTATGATGTGTTTGAGTCTGAAAAATGACCCCGTCCCTAAATTACAAAGCGAGGGCGCAGCAAACTAAAATGTAATCTTATTAACCAGCAGCAATTGAATCTGCCGCTCCAGAGTTTTTGTACATGCACCATGCGGAGCCTCAATGAAATAATAAAAAAACAACGTTTGAACTTCACATTGAGTGTGTGGTTGCTTTGGCTGAGTTGTGTATATATAAAAAATCAGACCAAAGTACACCTTGGAGATCTGGGGTTCGGTGTGTTGGCTGGATAAAGCCCCCTTTCATTCACTGTTTATCTTAGCAGCTGCAGTGGTGAGAGAGGAGTGGCAGGTAAAGAGGAGAGCAGACTGTCTGGTCCTGGAGAGCTTAGGGCTGAGGTGTGCCACGAAGGATACAAGGGCTCAGATAGAGTTTAAAGTCTGGTAAATTGTAATTCATCCATCTTTGTTTTTCATGATATTCAAGCTAGCATATTTCATGACTAAATGTGTTTTGTTGGCTCTTTTAATATATCTATATAAAACATTTAGCCTTGCCATATTCAAATGGGCAACGTGTGGCTGTATAAATGTATAAAGTCTGCTGGTGTGTATGGCCGTGGAAAATGCTGTTTTTCATAACATGGGTAAGGAAGTATTGTTGACATTTCCACTAATTCTTTGGGATTCCCAGCTTTAATAATTCAGTGATCTGCATACATAGTATCGGTAAGAATATTGTTCATCTCCATCTTACTGTGCAATTTCAGGAGCAGGACTTCCTATACCCTTCTGCCACACTGGGCGCATTTGACGTGTGCGTCGACAAGGGCACATTTGATGCTATCAGCCTGAATCCGGACAGCACAGCCCAGGGAACGACACGGTATGTGCAGGCCCTGCGTTCAGTGCTGAGACAGGAAGGGCTGTTTCTCATTACCTCCTGCAACTGGACCAGGGAGCAGCTGTTACACGTCTTCGGTGAGGGTGAGTGTTAGTGCACAGCAGAGCACAGAATCAAAAGAAACTTCTGATGACCAACCTTTCCAGCGTCTTTCACATCCAGCAGAAGGGACAGTAAAAGCAGTCTGACACCTGCTTGTTCTTTCAAGGTTCCTGTATATTTTTTAGGTATGTGCAAGCATAGTCAGTCTCTTTTCCACAAAATATTTTATTCTCACCTATTCAGTATCTCTACCGTTCCTCCCAAAGTGCAATGAGGTCTGTTTTCATTTCTACTGAGGCCTGTATCAAATCATTTATTGGTTTAATTGCTCAAGATGAATTTGATAACATAAGATAGTTAGCAGATAAGACAGGGCCATTCAGCCTATTTAGTTTGTTTCCTAGTAATTAATTGATTCAAAGATCTAGTGCCTGTGTATCAGCTTCAACAACATGGCTTGGTATCTAGTTTCTGATTCCAACAAGCCTTATTGGTATTATCAGTATTAAATACATTCCCAAGTAGTTTTCATTTTTGTCACCTGATTGGTTTTTCAGTTCTGACTTTGTCAATGCTTAAAAGGAATTTGAATGCTGAAGTTAGGTAATCTCCTAGTCTCATGCGATGAAGACTAGAAGATTTAGTTCTTTTGCCCTGTCAATGCAGGACATTTCTTTCAGCCTGGGAATGTATAATTTAGCCCTTTTCTGGACTAATTCATGATCAGTAACATTTTCTTTGTAACAAAGTGACCTTTTTTGTATACAGTATTCTAAATGTGGATTTACTAGTATCTTGTACTATTAATTCACAATATTCTTTTTGTCAAATCTATTGCTTCTTTGCAGTATCCATAAGATGAAAATGTCAAACAAATATATTTTTCATAAGTAGCTTCTTTAAGCACTCTCCCATTTTATGGATATAATATACGTGTGTGTTTATTACCTGCCAGACATACCCTGAACTTATCTGCACTAAATACCATCAGTGAGCAGTTAGACTAGTCTTTAATTCTGTCTAAATTACTTTGTCATTTGTACGGTGTTTCCCAATCCTCCTAGATTGTCATCTAAAAATTTCAGTAGTTTATTAATTCAGTCAGAATCTACATTGATATTGATATAAATTGGGTTGAGCAGTGGTCCTAAAACAGACCCTGTTGTACTCCACTAATGACATCGCTCCAGTTTGAGCAGTCTCCCTTATTTTCTGTATACTTCTACTTCCTTACTAATATGTGGCAAAAATGGAGAAAAAATTGTTTTCAGTTGTGGGCAAAGTAAGATGTATTGCAGGAAAGTACATTTTGTAACTTACCACATTTGGTTGTGACCATCCATCTCCTTTCTGACTGTCTGCATCCAACTGAGGGTCAGGGGGAGCCACAGCCTGTCCCTGCAAGCAAGGGGTGCAAGGCAAGGTACACCCTGGATGGGACGCCAGCTCATCACAGGGCACACAGACACACACAGACTCACTCCAGGGCCAGGTTCCCACACGCCAGTTGACCTACCTGTATGTCTTTGGAATATGGGAGGAGACCGGAACACCCAGAGAAAAACCCACTTGAACACGTGCAGAACTTACGAGCTCCATGCAGATGGCACCCCAGGCCCACAATTGAACCCAAGGCCTCAGTGCTGTGGGGCAGCAATGCTAAATACTGCAACACCCATCTGGTTCCTGGTTGTAAAATTCTGTAAACATAAAATTAGAATGTCATGAATAAGTTTAAATGTTAAACACTGTAGTGTTATTCTGTATAATGTATAGAAGTGCTTTATCATAACTATACATTCGTACAAAAGAAAATTCTTTGGCATGCTTTACCAGAAGAGCACACGTTTTCACAAAAAAAAAATCAGTTCAAGCTCAATTATGTGGTTTCCCTTATTGTGTTTCTGCACTTGAGAATAGCTTGACAGGTTCAGAATGAGTCACATTTCTGTCTGCGAATTTAACACCCATCACTTGGTGTTTTACTTTTGAGATCAGATCATTCTCTTCCCCTCTCTGGCTTTTTCACGTCACTTGGTCTTGCTTTACGCATGTGATCTAACTGCAGAAAAGAGGAAATGGGATGGGACTTTGTTTAATTTAACTTAAGTTTTGTTAGTGATTTTATTATGGAGAAGATTGATCTGAAGTTATGAGATGGTACAAAGAATCTGAGTGATGCAACCCATAATCCTTCAACATATCTCTAGGTAGGGAGATACAGACATACTTTCTGCTATAGGGGAGGGAAGTCAGGAAGAAAAAACTAAGCTGCGCTTTAAATCCCACTTTCTGACAGTACTGTGAAATCCCGAGATTCTGAAAGAAGCCCTTACATTCTGTGACATGCAGCGACACCAATTGCTGCAGTTTTACGTTTTGCAGTCCACTTCTGGTACATGACTGGAAATTGAAGCAGCGGCCTGATCTTGTAGGATCCAGAGTTTCTGTGATGTCCTGAATTAAGTAAGGCCCTAAGCATAACATGCTCTGTGTGTATCCATTTCTGCTGTTGTTTGAAGAAGTCTAACAAGTTCCTGAAGCAAAAAAAAAATATGCTGATGTCCACTGAGTCATCGAGATGGGCTGTTATTATCATTTCAATAACCTGACAGATTAGTAAGACTTGTTGGTCCTTTTTATGGATGGTGTGACATTAGCAATTCTCGAGTCAGTGGGTATTACCCCTTTCAGTGCCTGCTGCAAAAGCAATCATAATGTCTCTTGTTTCTTTAAGAACGATTGGTAGAATACCATCTTACCCCTGAGATTTCAGTTTCTCATTAGTGCTTTTAGAGCTGGCAACATTCTTCTGTGCTAATATGTAGTATAGAACATTGCTGTTCCTCAAGCTGAGGGAAGTGTTATATTTAATGCATCAGCTTTGTCCCTTTCCTCATCTGGATGTTTCTGCATTATTATCCCTGGGACATTATCTGTCATTCTTTACTGTTGTTTTCTTGTTGCAATGTTGAAAATAACATTTATTTTAGTCTCCATTACAATGCTCTCTTCTGCCTTCCTCTCTTGACCTAATATTCTTTTTTTCCTGTGCTTTAATTTATTATGCAGGTAGACCCTCTCTTGTCTATGACCCTCTGCAAGGTCTTTATTGTAAGGAAGGGGTCTTTTTATGTTTATTTCTCCCGTGCCAATAAACAGAACAGAGGTACACCTGCAACTCTGCTTAATAATCATATACGGCCCTTAAATCTGCAATGCTTTATCACAGCACACACTAATGCCATGTGTCTGTTTTTATATTTCTGAATCCATCCTTGTGAACTGTCATGCTCATGCTCATGCTGCAGATTAAGTTCTATGTGAAATATTTTTGCATCACATGTCAAATGGTAAAACTTTAACCTTTAAGCGGATTTTGAACGCTGTAATAGATCTAAATATCTGCTTTTCTCCTCTTTCTATGTGTTACAAACACTCATACCTTTTCTTGCTTTCACTTTTGGCAAAAAAGCTTCTTTAAATTGTAAAGTGATTATGACCCTACATTATAATACTTGTTCCCGAATCCCCTTTTCCATTTTCTACCAGTATTTTATGGTATCCATATTAGCACATGCTTACACATATCATGCAGCAGTTCTTCCAAGACTTTTACTTACTGCTGGTTAGAAGACTTTTTTGATTTTAGATTTTGTTTTTTGATTTAGAGCTAAACAAAAGCACAGTACACCGAGAACCAGGATTGACATTTGTAAACAAATGTTCCCATACTGCAGTAAACCTGGATCTGCCCATAATAAACGGATGTCTAGCTAACTAAAATCATACTAGATCGTGGATGTTGCTGTACCAAACTGACTCTGAAAGGCTCATCCCACATTCATTTTCTTTAGATGGATCCTGTTCTGAAATTGCTTTATGGAGTGCATTCTTTCCCCTTTATTTTCCTCAATTATTAACCCATTGGGATATAGTTTTCTAGCCTTTGATTTATTTACTATAAACTTTTGTCACTGATTGAAGATACATGAACAACTATAAGCATTGGTTTTGTCCAGACTTGGAGTTAGAGACAGGTTTCTAGTGAGTGGCAAACCTTAGAAAACCTAAGAAAATCTTGTTTTGTTGTGCCATATTTCACACTTTGAGCAATGGTGTTTCAGAAGTGGACAATACGGAGCACTGAGGTTCCCAGAATCTTACATCACTCAGTAATATACTTCATGATTTACTGAAAGATACAGTAATTTCTCTGTTATTTCTGTCTCTAATGAGTAATGTGCAACAGTTTTATTTAAAAAAAAACAAAGGACTGTTCTTCTCAAAGCCAGGAGCTGATCAGCACTGAGCAAGCTGTATCAGATTGCTAAAACATGGGCTGTTTTACTTTTCTCAAGAAATAAAGAAAGCTTTCCTTTATTGTTACTGCAGCTGTTATTCTGAACCATGAAATGGGAACTTTAAAGAGCCGCTGATGCGGAGTGTTCCCTATGTGTGGTAAAACTGCCATTTGCCTTCTGACAGAGTTTGTCTCTGTCCTCCAGGGTTTGAACTCCTGCAAGAGCTGCCCACACCACAGTTCCAGTTCGGTGGCAGATCTGGGAGCAGTGTGACAGCACTGGTCCTCAAGCGCAAGGACTGAGCAGCTGGTGCACATCACAAGGCATCACGGGACTTGTGGTTTTACTATCCAGTGGAATTTTTTTTTTATTGCTGTGGATTTCTGCTGTTGTATAACTAAAAACCCATACACTTAATTAAATTATGAATTCATCGTGGAAGACTGACAAAATATACCACTGTACATCTGCTTTCTTCACAGTCGTTTACTTAATTTTTATGAAGTTATTTTTTACGGAGTACTTTTGTTATTGTTTTTTCTAAGCAGAGTTTCTACTGTAACTGGATGTTTTTGTTTAATGTTTAGGATCTCGTTGTGAATAATCATTAACTTTATTGTTAAGCAGTGACAATGGCTTTATCTCAATTTTTTGTGATACCTTTTGTTTTATCATTATTTTTAGGACTTTTTTGTAATTTCCATGATATCATTAAAACAAAAATATCAAAAGGGACTTTAACAACAAGCATGGGTTTACATCAGTACGGAATTATTTCTTCAGAAAAAGGTTTGTGTCAGAGTTAATCAAAGCTATGACAAATTCTTTGTTCTTTTTTTTAATAGAATAACAATTTAGAGGATTTTAATACAGAGCATGAACATAACCAAAACTCCACCATGTCCCCATGTGACCCCACAGGGGGCAAAATAGATCCAGTTCAGTTCTCTTAAGTAGATGGGAAGAAGCCTGGGCAAATATAATTTAACATATTCTGCAGCAGCCGTCCGGATATCAATGACATCTGTCCCATTCCCAGCCACAGATCCTTGATGTGGAATATGTTCAGCTGCAAGACGTGTTGACTAATCTACCTTGAAGATTAGTGAACCTTCTCTTTTACAACACTACACGTCTTTTCTAGTGCATGCATGCATATGAACTGTGGAGCACTTGTGAACAAATCTAGCAATAGATGTTTGGGGTCTAGATAGGTAGGTTTCATGCGTGCCCCATATTTCTTTAGCACAAAAACGTGCACTGAAACGAGCATTTTTAATATAAACTCTCCTGTGAGGAATGGACAAATACGCTGTGGACAGAGGCCCCCCCAGGAAACCGACTACACATTTACTAATGTGACTGATAGTACCAGTGTCATGTTAGGATAATCATTACAGAGCTAGGCTTGAGGTGAGTGTCACTCCTCTCCGGCATTCTTATCACCCATCTGTTTTCAGTAAGCTGCTAATCTTGGTGAGGGTCACTGTGATCTGGATCCTTTCCCAGAAGCACAAGGCACAAGGCAGGACTGAGAGCACATGACTGCTTTCTCCCTACATGGGACGCCAGTTCTCACAGGGCCAGGGAGAAAGAGGAAATTTAGAGTAGCCAGTCAAACCAAGTCAGCATCTCTTTGGTAGTAGGGAGGAAATCTGAGCACCTAGGGAAAATGTGAGTAATATACAAACAAAGAGAGACACCACAGTCTGTGATCAAACCCGGGACTCTGGAAATAGAGTGTTAACTGCCGCTCTGCTTGGTGCAGGTATCAATGTAAGGTGTGGGCTACACAGAGATAGTTCTTCATACCAGTGCCAGCTGATCTAGCAAATTTGCACCTAGTTTACCAACATTTTTCTGAGTTGTTTTGTCTTTGGTCTTTCAATTCTGAAAATAAAAAAAACTGATAACACCTTATGCAGCACAGGAAGATATATTTTAGTATCATGGGATTAGGAGGCTGAGCAAAACGAAGGTGTCCTTTTGATGCCTTTCCCATATGAAAGGATACCAGCATGACGTATATCTCCAAGGGATCAACAGCTAGGCGAGAGGACATATTCCATTTGCCGACTTGACTAAGGCGCTGTCAGCTTTGTACTAAGAGCAAGGTCAGTAGTCTATTTTAAATGAACCATCTTGTTACATTTAGGAACTGGTATGGATCTGTCAATTTACATGTCCTTTTTGCATTAAAGGGCTTTGTTACTGGACAATAAATGGGCAAAACTTCTTTATCTTGCGATTTTTATGAAAAATACAGTGGTATGTGCTATGCCATCTAATGCATGAAAATCAAAAGTAATGTGCAATTTACATGCTGTTCCTTTGCATGTGGCTATTTCCTAGAAGCAGACAAAGGCTAAATGACAGTGTACAGGAAGCAGAACACCTAGAGGGATACTTTCACCTCTTTTCATCAAGAATTATACAAATACTGTGTAATTCACACAGAGTATATTTATTCATTTTTGCATGCACATAAATATTAGGACCTGGTGTTCTCAGCCCTTTATAGAAAATGCAAGTAGTTTTGAATGGAAAAATATTGAATTGAAAAACTGCTTACTACAGTATGTGCAGCATATGATCTTATATTCCTCACACGGCCCATTATTGAAACCTTCCCTTTTTATCTTGTGGTTTCAGAACAGTGTCCAGGCCTCTACGGAACACCACGGAGTGGAGCTTCTTTTCTTTCATGATCATTTATGTTGCAGATTTCTCCCTGTGTAGTTGTACGCACCCCAGCCCATTATTCACTGCTGCTGCTTTGAGGAATCATGATTCTTTTGTTGTGTGTTTTATTTATTCAGGTGAAAAACTGTTAATCAAAACGGAAACTAATGACCGTATTCAAAGTAGTTATTTGGTTTTTAAAACAGAACAAATAGCAATAAATTAAATTAAAAATTCACAACAACCAGAATAGGAAAATCTGCGTCACAGATACAGTTACAGTGAATGGAGCAGGAATGTGTACAACGTACAAACAGTGCAGTTGTCTAACTTTACAGACTATGTGATATTTGTGATCTATGCAACCTCTCAAATGCAGAAATTGTTTTTTCACAAAGTAGCTAATGTAATTATGCATAAAAACATGCAGTAGATCTAGACACTGGCCAAATAAATGAAGGGGACAGAGGATGATAAACTTGAATTTAACCAGTTACTAAACCATGAAATGTGATTATAAGGAAAATATACACTTTAAGCTTATTTAAGTTCTACTGAGGCAAAGATAAAGTTATGTATTTTAAACTTGCTACACATTGACAATAGATTTTAAGGAATATACATTTTCAGTTTCTTCTCTTTCAGATTACATATTTGTTTACAGTCTGCAAAATGTGGTAATTCACTTTACAAATATACCTCTAGTAAGATGTTTTTTTTCTGTGAATAATGCCCCGCTTTTTAAACTGAGACAGAGGCTTAAAAGGATGAAATCCTTTACAGACACAGCTACTTGAAAGTTTTACTGGCTTATGTAACAGACAGGGGTTGCTAATTGGCACAAACCCATGAGGAGAACACAGTCAAAACCCTTCTTTCAGGTAATATCTGAAGTGTTGCTAAGAAACTACACAAAAATGTGGAGGAATAAGAAGGGAATCCTGTCAGATATTTAATAAGTCTGGTCAAATCACATTTTTCAGATAATAACACTCCTCAAATACTTTAAGCATCCTTTGATCTTAATCTTCTCACAATGGAAAGGATAATTGTAGCTTTTCAATATCACTACATTGTAAGTTTGACATATGGTTTATTGCAATAACAGAATTTTTAGCAGATCACTTTGCCTGTGTAGATGTCCAGAATGTAAATAGAATAATAAATACATAGATGTTTGGCTTGTGACTATATAGTAGATAATGTAATGTTTAAAATTAACAGTCTCTGAGTGTTGAGTTGGGGTGATTCAAACACGATGTGATACTATATGTATTATGCCTTCAAGCTTATTTTTCTTTTAAACCTTTCCACAGGAGATGACTTTATGTGCTCTAGTAATGCACATAAAGCTATTATTAAGTTGTACAGTTCACTTGGTTTCAAACTACAATAATGAGGAGATTTCTTTCTGTGTAGCAAGAGACTTGATATTAGAGGGTCAAGTGGCACAAAATGACAAAGGCAGGGAAAATAGTATTCATCACTCTCTCAGTACAGAATAGACACAATTAACAACAAACAGCTGACGTTTGGTGTAAATGTTTTCAGCTTTGATTTTTAAAGTCATTTTGAAAATACATCTATGTTGATGTGACTGTGTAATGTATCCAAACAGGATATATTTCTGGGGTAAATTTCCATAATCTGTTTACCATCTATCAAGGGAAAGGGACATTTTCTCTGTGTGTAGATCTGTAAAACTGCACTTTGTTCATTTTGTAGCGGTAATTGAAAGTTACACTAATTGAGACTGTGCTCTGTTCCCAGTTTTAATACTAGATACTTTGTTTAAAAATCATGCATAATTCAACAAATATTTATGTTTTTACATTCCCTGTCCAGCGAAACACTTTAAAGCATGTTAATAAAGATTTCCAAAAAAAATGTTTAAATCAAGAGTGTGGATTTAGAGGCTATGCCTCCTTGTGGAAACGAGAAGGATTTTACTTTCTGGACTCCTATTAAAAGCCATCAAGCATTACATTGCAAAAAAACAAAACAAATCACCAGCAGGGAAATATGTCAGAATTTAATTCTGTCTACCTGTCTACATTACACTTCCATCCAGATTGGTGGTTATAGTTCCCAGAAAAGAAGAGGTGGGCTGAAATAAGGGAAATACAAATACGGTAAGTATTTTTCTAGTTTACATTGCAGATCTATCTTTTGACAGGTTTACTGGATCTCCTACTTAATACTGCAGGGTGAACCATTATGTCGTTTTTCTATCATGTTGGTGCTTGGCAGACTTAATGCAGTAAAGAAACTCCTCAATAGTTTCACTTCTTCTGCTGCCAGCTGACCTGAATCGAATGTTTAAATCGCTATGAAAGATGCTCTCTAAAGAAGTGCCCAGCCCAACTATTAGAGAAAAATACCATCACCGATAAGGAGTTTGTATTATTAAAGTGTTTTCTGAAGTACTATTCGACACACAGATCCAGATAGCGCTTGAAATACAGCCGTGTGTAACAAGAGATCTACTAAAGGCGGACCACAACATATATACTGTACGAGTATTTCATAATCTCTATAGATTACACAGAGGAAACGAAGTTTTTTAAATACCCATTCGGTCCACATGTACATGTTAATAGTTTGTTCATTTTGAAAGAACGCTACAGTGGCATGCGTTGTCTTTTATGTATTTTAATGACCAGAAAGATGCGCGGTCCTCCTGGCCTTCATAAATACCAGTAAAACGCTCTAGTAAATCGGTCTGATTTTACCATAAGCTGTGTCGAAGTTGCAATTCCAGCACTTGAGCAGGCTACTTTATTTTTTTTTACAATTACTCTAGAGTAGACAGTGCCAAGTTAAAGAGGGTATAATGAGTTATACAATATCGTCAGTAAGTCAGAACATTGATCCTGGATATTAGAATTCGACACTGATCTAAATAAAAATCCAGGTCATCGTCAGAGAAAAGTCCGGTCAAGGAGATCGTGTTTCTCCAATTAATTAACATAAGAATTTTAACCGCGCCCCCCCCCTTCAACGCAGAAATGGTTCGGCTGTGTGCGGATATTGTTACAATGTGTAAAGTGAAGAATCTGCTGTGGACTTTATTACACTCACAGGCGAGCCTGTGAGAGAAGGTGTCCGCATGAAAGCTGCCAGTTTCTCCGCTGGCCTTTGTCGACGTGATCGAAGATGACCTAAGTTTCCCTGACTGGCAAGGCGAGAAGGGAACTGACCATTGATCCTGAACATTCCTTCTCTCTGATCGGGAGAATTGACAACATGCTCATCCCTGTGGGTATTCATCTTTATTGAAAAACAACAATAGCAATAAAAACAATGCATTTATAGAATTCTGGTCTTTAACGGAACAATTCTTGTTATGATAACTACTGGAAGTTGCTTTGCCGAACACACCGTGCTTTCCTGCTTTCTGCTTACGCTCCGTTGTCAGCACTCTGGCTGGGCAGCCAGTACCTGCCCGTATTGATTAGCTAAAGCGATCAGGCGCAGCGTTTCTGCAGGGCGCTGGTAACTAAAGAGCACATCGCGAGGTTTAAACTTTTGTGGACTTCAGATGTTATGGCTGTGTTGGGGGATTCTGCATTGTGTCGTAGTTTGTGTGTATATTCATAAGTACGTCACAGAATTGCATTGCATTGCATTGCATTACTCGGGTATAGTCGCACGTTGTTTTCCCACTAGTCATATACAGTCGTCTTACACCAGAACCGTGTAGTCGACATGTTCTATGCATGCGAGGTATATGTATAATAATATATTTACGAGATATGAAATTTAGTTTCAGGCACAGTTCTATTTATGCCCTGATCTTTTTAGAGAAGCTGTTTTCCTTTCGAGTTCTTCGTTTTCTTTCTTTTCCTTCGTTTTCCTTTCCGAAGAAGGTAGCTTTATCATAGGTTCAACGCATTTTTTGAGTAACAATGCGTGCAAAACAGAACATGGCTGAGCTATTCAAGAGTGGTGGTTACGATCCCTTTCGAGAAGTAGTACAGCCACCGCTGTGAAAGAGAGGCTACCAGGGAGAAGGAGTGAGAGATCATTGATTAGCTTTGTTACTGCCCGGAGCACCGCTGGCGGGACAAAAGCTTTCCTGTACTGCTGCGCTGTGCTCTGTCCCGGCTAGCTGTGCAAACAAGGCAGTCGTTACTGAAACACTTATTCAGCTTCAGCTTTGGTGTGAGACCGAGTGTTTTCTACGTGCACTCTGCGACTCAGGTGGTCTAGTACGCTGGGGTAAAGGGGTTGGGTAGTGACTACAGAATTTTGTCTCCTATTTATTAGCTGTGGTGGCTGACAGTTAATAGATAGTAGAAAAGAACAGCTTATTGCCTTCGCATGAGTTGTTTTGTTATTTTACTTATGCATGTATTTGGAGGAAAGGAATGTAGTATCATTTCTCAGTTTCCTGGAAGCATATTCCTCCTTACCATAGTAGGTTGCGAGCCCTGCTGTAATTAGGAATGTAATTTTCTGGTTTATTCCAGATACGCAGGAGAAGTCACAGATAAAGATCTGATAACACTGGCAAATGAGAGGGTTCCTGTTGACTGCTAATCTACAGATGACATTAATGCTTGCTGGCTTTAAAACTTTGAGAAGAAAAGGACTTATCTCGTTACTGCATTCTGTATGTATTTGTCTCTGACAAAGTATGATAAATACAAAGTTAAGTGGAGTGAATGTTATGCAGGAAGGAAAAGGAGCCAGGAACCCCACGGTCTGTGTATTCGTCAATATTGGAAACATTTCTGAAATTGTGATAGCTGTATTGTAAGGTACTAAATGATGTTAGATTGCTTTTTTTACTCGACCTGCAGTAACCAGGTTTGTTATGCTATTGAGGTTTTAGGCTTTAAGAATTTAAAGGGACAGTACAGCAAAAGTAGTTAATCATACTTCTCTCCTGATACTGATTAGTATCAGTTACTAATGGTAACTGATACCATTAGTAAAAAGGAACTAATGGTATCAGTTCACTTTAAGTGCAATTTATCGATGAGTATTATAAAAGGCCCTTGTACAGATGTATTTATTAGTTGATTTCAACTCGGAAATCATATTGAGACTGGACTTTTGATTTTACTTGAAGATCTAAAACTTGTATTAAATACAGACCCCTTCCCCACATTGCTAATTAATTACTAATTTGTAATTAGTTAAAAGCTGATACCAAGGTAACTTACATTTACACCCATTTATACAGGTGGACACATTTAGTGGAACAATTCTGGTGAATTACCTTGCTTAAGGGTACAACTGCAGTGTCTCACCTAGGATTTGAACTACAGCCTTCCAGTTACAAGGTTATAGATTAAATATAATTTAGTTATAAATAATAATCTTTACTGCCTTGGACCAAATACCCACAGTACCACAGGCTAAAAGCTCAAAGTCTATTAAAGAGATCATTTAGGATTAAAAAAAAATAAAATCTGGTTGAAAGTAAAACCAGAAGTGGAGCAATCGGGACCTGGAGGTATGATTTACCAGTCTAGAATACCAATGGCACCAGAATAACTTCAAACCACATATTGACTCTGGGCAGTAAACAGTAAGCCAAGCACAAAGGTAATTTTTTCAAGCTGTCAGCTTCTAACGACTTCTTAGTTGACTGTAAGGAAAACTGCAAGGATGGGAATTACATTAGTGCTGCATATATTGTGAAGGGCAATAGTGAAGCTTTGTGTGTTTTATTTTTTTCAACACTAATCTGAGTGTTCATTTGCTTTTGGATGGTGTTATAAAAAAAGGTCTCTAATTTGTTAAGCTTTCTAGAAAATATATCATCAGAAGCAACAAGAGAGAATAGTGTAGCAGCCCTTTAAGTGCAACAAAACAGGTCTTGAGAACATCGGACACATTTAGGTAGCTCAGTGTTGCACTGAAACAATACAAACTCCTATTGCCTTCAGGTGACTCCAGATGTTAATTTGTAATGGGCAAATTTGATGGTGCTGTTTTCATAAAAAAAGATTTTATTTTTGAAGTTGTGTCTTTTCTATAGTTCTCATAGCCTGGCTAAAGATCACACATTTACATACATTCACACTTGAGGAGTTTTCTTTCTACCTCCTTTAACATTTCTGCCCTCCCCAGTTCCTGGGAACACCTACTGTAAATGCATTATGGATTTCATTTTAATCATATGGAGAGTGAAGCACCAGCTAAAAGTTATTTGCTTTTCCTTCCGGAAGTCATTGACGTACAGTATGGAGTTGTTAAACAGACGTTCGGGAGCAGGTCAAATTCTAATCTGGCACTTCCGCTCTCTTACACATGGAGACTTGCCTGCTGCACATCTTTTTTCTAACTCCACTCCCTCCACCCCAGCTTCACCCTTGTAGCAGCCTCCCTGGTTTATTCCTCATTAGGGAGGGGGGTTTAGCACTCTTCACCTTTCAGCCAGGCTTTCCCCAGACAGGAGAGTTAACGCAAAACACTAAACTATTACAGTAAGTATGCTTTTCCTTTATGTACATTGTTCCTTCACCTCGTAATGGGACCAAACAAGTGAATATTGCTTTGAGGAAAATATACTATACAATACATTAAAACATAGGTCGGCTTCTGGTTAAAAATGGGAACGTAGAATTCTTAAACTGTGGTAGTGGTCAACCCTAGTCTAATTTGGTAGAAACTAAAGATCTGGGAAACCTTGGCTGTAAAGAGTTATATGATCTGTGTACTGCTCTAATCCTGCAAACTTAAATCAATATCACAAGCAATATTCTTCCAGTTTTTAATCCTGCTACGCAGTCTCTAAGGGTTCTATTAATTGTTAAGTGTTACATAATGTATTACACTCTATTTTCTGCAATTTGATTTTAAATAAATATTTTAATGGCATAGCTTCTGGTTTGTATAAAGCACAAAAAACATTGAACAGACCCTTGCTTTTTATTAGCCATGGAGAATTGAATGCTATTATATTTTAAAATACCATGTCTTCCTTCTGTAATGTGGCAAATAAAGTTTTATGTGCACAGTCTGAGAGCTTAACGATGTCATACTACTAATGACTTTGCAACTGATAAAATCTGCTGAGTAGATAGTGCTTGTTTTAAACAATGCGCAGTCTAATTAAAAAAAATAACAGGTTACTAAGAATGCTTCAATAAACACTCCTGGATGTATAAGTGTAGTAGAACTTCTAGAATGATCCAGCAAGGGTTAATGGAGTAGATTAATTTATTTTTTATTTCCATAATCGGAGTATGAATGTCATGTGGAGCTGTCGAAAAATTTGTATCTTACATTCAGGTATGCTGAGAGATGGTTTTACAAGGTGTGACATTATATAAGTATGATAAATATATACTTATGATAAATATATACTATGATATCATAAAGTATGATATAATAAAACTTATTATATAAGTATGCCACCTCCCAACACAGAAAAATTTTTTTTGACCACTGATGCAGTCCAGGTGAATGCTACAGTGTTTGCAATGAGTATGCTGTCTTTTGAGCATAAATAATGCAATAAAGTTTTCTTTTCTATGACAACAGAATTCTGTGAATGAATTGAGTTGTAATTTTAAAATTACAGCTGAAAAAATATTTGTATACAGAACCTCTGTAATATCTATGTCAAAGCAGTTAGAAAAACCTCAGAAAACACAAAGAGGCCAAGCATGCATCTGTTTCTGTTCATGCTTCTGAGACACCGTTTTCGATTTATGACTACGGCTGTATACTTGTACAAGAGTGAAATCTATCTGTTGTGTTTCATCTTTAGTCCTGAGAAGTATTTTCTGTGCCCTATATTTACTATTTTGAAAGCCACTGCTACAGATCTACAGTAGCAGTACTCATCCTAACAGTAATCTGCTTCTTTGCAGCTGATACCCCAGGTGTGAGTTTTTTTCCTTAGAGCTCCTCGTCCATTGTATTCTGGCTCAATACTGAGTAAGGCTCTCTTAAAGAAATTTTCTCTGCCTCTGTAAATGTGCATTTAATTTTAATAACAGGACTTGTTCAGCTTCACAGTACTTAGGGGTTGGTTTAAATATCGCCTTAAATATTTTGCTATTCATCATTCAGATGCAATGAAAAGATGGCACATTTTCTCCGCATGATTTTGATTTCAATGGTTCCTACTGTGGTACGGTAGGAAACAGCATTCTGCCCTTCCATGGATCGTGTGACCTGAAGGAGAGGCAAGTTGGTCAAGGATCTGTTTGATTCCCTCAGTGAAATTCCCAACGGTTGCCTGTACCACGCTGGGGTGCAGTGCTCTGTTGGTTTAGTATGAGAACAACAGGATATGATCCACGTTTGCCATCCTTGGCTGATTCAGTAACGCAAGCAAAGAATTGTTACTATGTACTGTGTACATTCGAATTTCATATGCTCTTAATTTGTCCAGCGTTCCCAAGAGTTCAGAAATGCAACCAGACCTGATTTAATTAATCTGGAGCTTTGGTACATTTGAGGCTTCAGCCCTGGCTGGCAGGGCTTTGGGAAGTGATTTATTGCCAGCTGTGAGTGACACCCTCTGGATGAGCAGGAGGAGTTTGCTGTAGGCTGTGCTGTAAATTACTGCCAGCCACTCTGAAGAGAAGGGCAATAGGGTCTGTACTGTCTGAGAGGGTTTTCTTTTCGGCATTAAGATTCTGTATTTTGTAAGTATATAATTAGAGAGAAAAAAACACTTCCTGGATTCAGCCCAGTGAAAATAAACTTTTAAAAAAGCATGAAATTGCTTCCTGGTTTCTCTGTATTTTGAAAACTCAGGAGAGCTGTAAGCCTGTTTAAGTGGTAGATGCGTTGTGATGACAGACCTATAAATAATGGTGCCTTCATTGTCTGGTGAGAGAAGTGGGAAAGACAGAAAGGTGCTGCGTGGTCCAGGGAGTGTTGATCCACATGCTTGGCCCCAGGCTGCCTCTCGGGGCTCGGGCAGTGGGAGGAGATCACTTCTTTCAAAGCATGCGCTACCCTGGGAATAACATACTGTAGGTCTCTTACAGCAGTAACGTCAGTTCTTGTTTTTCTGTTAAGATCATAAGGCTTTTGTTTGAAATGACAAAAGGTCTTTCATTCAGTCGGTTAACACCCCACCCCATTTTATAACAGCTAAAAATATCTATCCTCAGAATGAGAGTTTTCTGTCCTTTTTCTTCTTCTGTTGTTTCCGGTAAGATCGGTTTCGTGGATCTGACTTCTGCAACATTGCCTGCATGCCGGAGTGAGCCTTTAAAAACCAGCTGCTGCGAGAAAGGCCCAACCCGTCACCATCCTGCTTTAGATTCTGCTTTATCTGTGCTGTCTCTTCGTTAGGCCTGAAATGTAATCTACAGTACGCATACCTGAGCTGCCTTAATAGGGGGCTCTCCCAGCGATTTCTAGTGGACTCTGTGTCTGCCCATTTTCACGCCAGCTGTGCCCTTGGCCAGTTTGACACCTTAATCTAAATTATTAAGTGCTTAACCTATGTCATTCATTACCTATGTCTCACAATAAGAGATCAACTGGATCCCAAATCCCATCTGTCACAGAGTACTGGGTAGATTGTCAGGATCCCTCAGGTTGCAGAGCAACTTTCTCCATGTGTCCAGAGAAAGAAGAAAAGCAATATGCTTTAGCAGGCTGAGGGGGGTGGGGGTGGGGTTCTGGAAACTGGTTCCTTAGCTTTCATCTCACCTCTTCCTCCCCTGATGTTTCTGCCTGCATCGGTGTATTGACAAAACAAAGAAAGAGTGCTGCTGCTTTGCAAATCCCTTGAAGTGCACGAAGCTTACTAAAACAAAACACCAGCAGATGATTTTACTTTTTTTTGCTTGTTTTCGTTTTGAGCAGGGCCCATTTAAACAGATAAGTCCCTTGCCTTGCTTGGATAAAACGTTGCGCTTCGGTGCAGACAGTGGGATTGCTGAGTGAGCAGTAAGCTTTACCTCCCTCACAGGACACAGAAGATCCTGGACTGACAGGCATGTAACGAGTTTCAGGTTGGAGAATGTGTGGAGGGGTGAAGGTCTTAAAGTTAAAACTATTTCTTTGTGTGTGTGTGAGTTTAAATGTGCCCAAAGGGTGTCTTCTATTCCACAAAACATACTGAACAGTGAATCAGCTTTAGAAGTAAAACCTCAGAGCCTTGAAAACATTTCCTGAAATTCTGTGCTCGGGAATGACATTTTTATGCACCCGGAGTTTTAGCGCTTCATCATTAGAAAGGGTTCGTCCAGGTTACTGATGTCTGCCTAATGTGCCGTATTTCTGTTCCATCTGGGCGTAGGCAGCAGTAGCTGTACTCTATCAAGTCTTTGGTTTTGATAGCTGCTCTGCTAAGGTGATTGTATTGCAAAATACATTAAAAAATGCATCACTAAGAAATGGGAGGTTGTAAAGGCAGTCTTTATTTCACCAAACCTTGTTCACACTTCATTCGTTAGTCCTTACTGAGGGTTTTAAAGTTGTGTGGTCTCTAATGTAACAAGCAGCTACTGTGAAGAATGAGCCGTGTGGATGCAATATACTTTAGTATGGCAGCTTGTGCCATTGCAGTTTTGATTCCAAGTAGAGGTAGTGAAATACTAGGGCAGGAAATTACTCAGTCTTACTATATTCCTTCCTATTTTTGTTGAACTACATAGAGTATGGCCAGCAGCCATATCACCCTGCAACTCACAACTGGCAACCCACTGAAGCTAAGCTGGTGTGAGCCTGGTCAGTACCTGGATGGGAGACCTCCTGGGAAAAACTAAGGTTGCTGCTAGAAGAGGTGTTAGTGGGGCCAGCAGGGGGCACTCACCTTATGGTCCACGTGGGTCCTAATGCCCCAGTATAGTGATGGGGACACTATACTGTAAACAGGTGCCGTCCTTCGGATGAGACATAAAACCTAGGTCCTGACTCTCTGCGGTCATTAAAAAATCCCAGGGCGTTTCTTGAAAAGAATAGTGGTGTAATAATAATTATTATTATAATGACTAATATATTTGAGAGAAATCTTTGTATGGCTTCCACTGGCACTGTGGGACTCCCTTGTTCTTATTCTTTAATTTTAATACGATTGTCCTCTCTTTCATGCTATACTTCAAGGTTAAAAGGTTTGTAACCACAGATAAAAATGTTACCCACAAGGACCATCTCATATTTGTTGGTTTTTATGTTTTTGGATGCAGGATCCAGAACATGATTCTTCAGCCATATGATTTCCAAACGGGCTTGTTAATAGCTGAACATGTGCATCAATCCTGTGCGTCTTATTCAGCCTGTTTTACTTTGTCATCACTGTAGCATGCTCTGGGATTAATTAACTGCAGCAACTGTGCCCTCTTAATATCAGGTGCCTTTTATAATGGTGCAATTTTCATCTGTGTAATTGATTGACATGACTTGAGTATCATGACAATAGCAACGTTTTAAAAGTTAAAGAAAGTATTAATAGTGAAATGTTTTGCAGAAATTTGTGGAGACTTCATGTGGAGGAAAGAGGGATGGTTATATTTGGTGTTAAAGAGAGTCTTCAGAATCAGCAGAAATTAAATTAAAAGGCTATTTTTGTAGTGGTTTCGTGAACTGAACTTATTGAGGTAGCAGTGGATGTAGTCACTGGAGGCCTGCAGGCTCTTGAAGGAGCATGTCTAGGGATGTATGACATTTGTTTTAGGCGTTCATCCTCATGTAAATACAGCGCTGACTGTGCCAGGATCTTGCAGTACGATAGGTAGAAGATACACATTATCACAGTTTGCAGGAGGTAGAGTAAATTTGTTTTATTAAGGACTTGCAGTCTCCCTTAAAATATCACAAACAACAAACAATAGAGTTCTTTCCACTGCAGGCCCTAGAGCTGCCCCAGGCTTCAGTGCTTCATGGGGCACCAATGACTGCAAAACCTATAATGTTAAACAGTGTTTTTGTGGCTTTTGTTTTACCTTACTACTCCTCCCTTACATAGAACAACCTGTATGTCAACAATGGAAAGAGGTATTTGCACTTTATAGTCATAAAAATATTTTTCAGATGTTTATATTTTCATTGCTAGGCAAGTACTCCCAGAGATGGTGCATATGGCAGTAATAACGTATGTTCTCACTAGGACACTTATGAAGGCGTCTTGAAGGAGTCCTTTCATTAACATGGATTCATTTGAGTTGGCCAGAGAGTGTTGCAATCACACCAGACCTATTATTTTGCTTGGATAAGTGTTTTAGATGTCCCCTTGATTACTAAAGTGACTTATGGTGTGTTCTTGTGTCACAGTTATAAAATCTGATAAACTGAAAGTGCATTTGCCTCTTACAGACATCCCAACACAGTCTTAAAGACATATTTGGTAATGTTCTGTTTTCAAGTCAACTTGTAATTGCAGGGCAACATGAATGCATCGTTATCATTGTTTCTACATTTTTTTATCATATTCTGACAGGGTGGGCCACTTCAAGGCTGAATGTGATTGCAAGGCTGCAAGGCTGATCTTGATTTTGTCTGATCTTTGATTTTTTAAGGTTTCACTTTCACATGCACCATTCAGTCAAGTGTGCATCTCTTGTTATTTGAGAGAAAATCTCAGAGTCCTCACTCTGGTGGTTTGCACCTTCAGGCCACTGTGCTCTTTTAATTGTTACTGACACTCGTGAATTTGGACTGAGGTTTGCCCCTGTCTTGTGATCTTTCTGGAGACAGGGCTGTTGTTCAACCCATGACCCAAAGGTAATTTCCAGTAAGCAAGAACCCAAGTTCCCTTTCGAAAATTAGCCATACAAGTCCCATTTTACGATGCTGACATGTAGTGTTAAATGACAGTAATGTGAATCATATGCATGCAGTTGGCTTTGAGTGATGGAAATGAAACACTGGCTGTCTCTATTCGCCCTGTGAGGATTGTCCTTGGCTCCCCTCTCCCCAGTGAATGGCCATTGGGGTCTTGTGATTCCTTCCTGATGTCACTCCTTTGTTTCCCACGGTGTTTTATCTTTCGCACAACAGTCCTTTGTTCGGAGGACACTACCAGGACCAGTACTAGGTCGGCGGGCTTTATTCCTTCCCTCCTCCTTTGTCTCTGCCTTGCTCTGTTCATTTATGTTCATAATGTTTGTAACGGACAGTTATGTCCCCTGCAGGTGTTTTGATACTTAGGTAGACAACCCTTATCAAGCCTAAAAAGATTCATATAACATATAGAGTGGTAACCAAGCAACAGGATTAAATGCTGCAGGTTTACATCTGGCTCTAATCAGCTGTTTAACAGCTTGTGTCAGAGTGCTAATGGAGAGAGATGTTTGGATAACCAGAAGGTCACACAGATATCCAAGTTTGCCTGGGAATTCCAGGTGGGGATTTGGCTATTGATAATGTAATGTGGTGCATTGAATACTACAGGAAAACAAATCATATAAATATTATAAGACAATAATTACATTAATTATAAGATTATTATTATTATTATTATTATTATTATTATTATTATTATTAATGACTTCACATGGAAGCTCCTATCAAATAAAATAAAAAAAAAGTCCATGTACTTCTACCCTCTTGGGTCAATTAAACAAATCGATAGCCTTAAGCTTCTTTATTTTAGTGGACAGGTGTCTCTTGTTGGGTAGTTAGGCACCCACAAGAGAGCTGTGTACATTGAATTAACCTGACTTGCTCTAGCATCAGTACTTAGAGTCCAAGAAAATTAAGAAAATCTGGCACATTCTGATGCTGAAAGAAAAGGAAAACTCAATGAGAACCATAGCACAGAAACTTCAGTTTATTCCAAAGTCAACTATTTGGAATATATTGAAGAAGAAAGAAACCACAGGTATAATTACCAATCAGCCAAAATTGAAACAGCTGCATTTGATGTAAGAAAATTTATCAGAACTGTCAAATAAAACCGTAAAACAACTGTCGGTGAAATCACCAACGCCCTCCAGAGTGCAGGGGTGAAGGTATCAAAATTCAAAGTTTGCTGAACACTGAAACAGCAGAATTGCAAAGATTACACCGCAAGATGTAAACTTCATCAGAACCAGGAATCCGATGTGAAATACAAAGGTGTGTCAGGAGAGTTTTGGAATAATGTTTTATGGACAGATAAAACCAGGATGAAGCTTTACCAAAGCGATGGAAAGGTTAAAGTTTGGAGAAAGAAAGGAACTGCAGATGTTCCAAAGAACACTACCTCATCTGTGAAGTATTATGGAGTTAGTGTTACAGCCTGGTCATTCATGGCTGCCTCTGAGACTGGCTCACTCATCTTTTCTGAGGATGTAACTAAGGATGGAAGCAGAATCAATTCTGATGTTTTCAGAAACATTTTGTCTGTAAGTTTGTTTCTTTCCATGGAAAGTTTTTTCATAAGTCTTTGGCGGTGCTTCACTGTGAAGTATGATAATGACCCAAAACATAATGCCAATGCAACCAGAGTACATTAGAAGAAAACAGTGAAAAAACTAGATGATCCTTTCCTATCCTTGGGGTTACCCCAAAACAAATTGTACTGTACATAACAGTATATTGTACTTAATTAATCTTATGATCACAAGTACAAATTGCTTGACTGTAGAGCAACAATAAGTTTTGACTTTGCTGTGTCCATACTTTTTAAGGGCACTGTATTGTGTGTGCTTTCTAGTGTATGTGGATTTAGAGTAAGTGCAGTGCCTATAGAAAGTCTACACCCCCCTTGGACCTTTTCACTTTTATTGTGTTACAGCATGGAACTATGATGTATTTAACTGAGAATTTTTGCCACTCATCAACACAAAGTACTCTGTAATGTCAAAGTGAAAAAATAAATCCAGACATTTTACTAAATTAATTAAAAATAAAAACCAGATAATAATTGAATGCGTAAGTATTCTTCCCCTCCCTTTGACACACCTAAATTACCTCTGAAGTAACCAACTCTCTTCTCCAAGTCACATAATTACTTGACTGGAGTCCACCTGTTTGCAGTTGAGGTGTTTCACATGATTTCAGAATAAATACACCTGTGTCTGGGAGCTTCCCCACTTAGTGTCTTTCCAAGGAAACACTACACCATGAAGACCAAGGAACATTCCAAGCAGGTCTGAGACAAGGTTCTTGAAAAACACCAGTCAGGGCAAGAAAATTTCCTAAGCATTGAATATACCTCGAAGAACAGTGAAGTCCATCATTAAAAAGGTGAGAAAATATGGAACAATGGTGAATCTGCCCAGAACTGTCTGTCCTCCAAAACTGAGTGTTCGGGCAAGAAGAGCTGTAGTAAGGGAGGCCACCAAGAGGCCTACGGCAACTCTAAAGGAGTTACAGTCCTCCATGACAGAGATGGTAGAAACTGTAGATGAGACAATAATAGCATGCATGCTTCATAAATCTGGCTTGTACAGAAGGGTGGCGAGAAGAAAGCCTTTGTTGGAAAAAACTCATATCACATCTAGGCTGGAGTTTGCCCAAAGGCATGTGAGACTCAACAATTTGGAGGAATATTCTATGCTCTGATGAGACCAAAATGTAACTTTATGTTTGGCGCAAACCTAACACAGCACATCACACTGAGCACACCATCCCTACAGTGAAGCATGGTGGTGGCAGTATCATGCTTTGGGGATGTTTCTCTGCAGCAGGGACTGGAAAACTCATTGCGATAGAAGGAAAAATGGATGGAGCTCGGTACAGAAAAATCCTGGAGGAAAATGAGCTGCAATCCGCAAGAGCACTGAGACTTGGAAGATGATTCATTTTCCAACAGGTCAATGACCCGAAACATTCAGCAAAAGCCACACTGGAGTGGCTTAAAACCAAAAAGGTTAATGTCCTGGAGTGGCCCAATCAAAGCCCAGACCAACTGAGCATGTGTGAAGTGACATACAAATTGCTGTTCACAAAAGGTCCCCATCCAACTTGATGGAGCTTGAGCAATTTTGCTGAGACGAATGGGCAAAAATTCCAGTGTCAAGATGTGCAACACTGATAGAGACTTACCTAAAGAGACTCACAGCTGTAATTGCTGCCAAAGGTGGTCTTATCAAGTATTAACTCTTGGGGGGGGGGGGGGGGATACTTATTCATTCAATTATTTTCTATTTTTTATTTTTAATTTATTAAAATGTCGGGATTTTGTTTTTCACTTTGACATTATAGAGTACTTTGTTGATGAGTGGCAAAAATGTTCAGTTAAATACGTCCGGGTTCCATGCTGTAACGCAATACAACGTAAAAAAGTCCAAGGGGGGGTGTAGACTTTCTATAGGCACTGTATGTGGGTGTTTAAGGTGTGACCTACCAGTATACGGACTTCACATGCATCACTTGTTATGCTTGTTATTTTATCTATATTAGTATGAGAGAATGTGGTTGCTTGACTGCTTGCGTTTGGGAGCATAAACAAAGTATAAGTTTTCTTTTTTCCATATCTGGTGCCCTTACTTCCAGGGTACCAGAGATGGAGGGTGTTAAACTTGAAGTGTGCTGGGCCTCCTTCTCAGTGTGTGTGGCAGCAGCGTCACACCCAAAGCTGGAGTTTTTCCCTTGGTGATACTGTAACAAAATGCTGTGTAAAGGTCACTGGGAAATGGAGCTGCAGGGTGTCTGCAGCCTGTAGTTTTGCTGCTCTGTCTTTAGTTTATGACGTGGGAAACAAAGCTCTTCACAGCCTCACAGGGTGTCTGTCTTTGTTTGCACAGGGAGTGAAGGAGCTGCAGAGGACATTCCAGTAGGATCGGCGGGACTTTGGCTGATGGGACACGAGCCCCTTTGCCTAGCCGGAAGACTAGTTTTGAAGAGCCACCGGTAAAGATGACTTCCGAACACCTTGGTGTGCACTGGAACAGGCTCGGGCAAAGATGTGCATTACCATGGTGATCATTCACCCAAAAACACTGGAAAAGAAGAAGGGTGTCGATGATGTAACCTGCAAGGCATCAGACTCGGAGCTGGTAAGAGATAACTAAATGTAAGCAGTACAATGTGTTAAATGCCAAATTGTAGATTTCTAATGTTGAAAACTTAGTTGCTAAGTCAAGTGTTTTCATTTCTTTTCTTAAGGTGCATGTTGTAGGACTAATTTTAGTAATATTTATAAGATGCACTGACTGATCAATAACTTCTGATTTTGGGAATAAAACTGTAAATCACACTTTGGACATTATGCACCATAATGTAGTTTTGATTAGGAATAAAATGTAGCGTAATATGTGGCTCATACAGATCATGCTGATTAAAGTTACATTTACTTGCTCTTAATAAAATCTTGAAAACAGAAGAATTTCAGAAAATATATTTCTTATGTAACTGAACTGCGAAAGAATCCATGAAGTGGTAGGTCGACAAGAAACTGTACGAAGTCTGTGCTTCTTAGTATCACTAGTCTTCGTACCTGGCAAGCAAAAATTCAGCTTAATTTCATCCTCTTCATGTGACAACCAGACCACCACAAATACAGCTCTCTTCACTGAGCAGTTAATAAACAAATGAAAGTTAAAGGTAAACTAGTGAATTCCTAATGTATTAAGAGCAATGCTAGTGTTTCGGTTCAGTGTGAATACGCATGTTACAAACAAGAGAAAGCTGTTTGACCCATTTAGCACTTTTGGTAGCTGGTAGTTACTTGATCTGACGATTCGGATCCGAAGCCCACTGGTTTATCAATGTTGATGAGGGTTGTGAATAGTCTACAGTGAAGTTAGCTTGTCATTATAGGCTGACTTAGTTCTGTTAGGCAGAATTAGGACTGAAATAAAAACTCAACACAAATATGGAGATGATTAAACAAGTTGCTATGTTCCTGTTTTTTTAATTGCTAGGAATGTCAGAAGTGGTAGCTTAATGAATGTTAACAGGACAAAGAATAATTATGAGGGTGTGGTTAAAGAACTGTAACTTTTCAGTTTCAGTATGCGAACCGATTCTGTTATCTGCCAAACAGTTTTATCTGAAAGAACTAATATATGAATGATTCAAAGCAGAATTAACTCTTATTAAAATCCTTATTCACTGACTAGGACAGTATTAATAGCTATGGTAAATGAATATAATGCAGTGGAATTTTATATAGATACTATTTTGAGTGTCCTTTTACATCATAATGTCATAATTATCTTGAAAACACTTGTACTGCTGGGCAGACCTTTGGAAACAACATAAAACAAATGCATATACAGTGGTTATATATACTTGTGAATTGTATAGATTTAATATTTAGTTCTATGCACATAATAGTTTTGAATTTTTGGTTTTAAAAAATGTTTATTCATGACCTGCAAACATTAAGTACAGTTGTTTTTCCTCTTTTTTGAAAAAAAAAGCTTAACTTTTTTGTTGATTCAGTGAGAGATCAGCAGTATTGCAGGGCTTTTCCCTTTTAATTATCTCTCTGGTTAATGATGTGTTTCTGTCAGCTGCCCCTGTGCAGCCCGAGACATACTGTACTGTAGTGTAGGCTTGTGCAATAGGGTAGATATTCTGGTTTTAAGAGCTGCTCTGGTGATTCACAGCAGAAGCCTCAGAAGATGAGCAAAGGGACGGCTCTCTACGCTTGCGGAGTTGTGGGTAAGTGGAAAAAGACCATTCACCTCTGTCTCCCTCTATAAAACAGGGATGGAATTAAAAACCTATTGCTTAGCAATCTGACCCCTTTCAATTTTACACACTGCAACTATACCAATCATGATTCTTTTGAGGCTAATTTGTATTTACTCCATTTCTTTTAGTCTACATTTACTCTAAAAGGGGAAAAAATGGAAAACTAAAAGGACATGCAATGTGGAATAGGAATATAACCCTTTTACTACAGTATCTCTCTCCTCATATATATTTTTTTGTATAGTTTATACTGTGCACCTGGCTTTATGCTACAATGCTCATTGAGCTCCTGGGAATTAACTATAATTAAGCTTTTGTTACTTCCTTCAACAGTTTATTTTTTGCAAATGTCAAGAGTCACCTGGAACCCCGCTGAATGTATAGTGACAGCAGTCATCTTTTCACACCTCATCTTAGCACTAGCACAGGAAGACACAGTCGTTAAAAAGATTGTTCCTACTGATGAGTCTCACCATTTAGTAATTGTGTTGTAACAGTTTAATGTGAGTAAAACCTTTTTTTACAGCGGGAGCTCTGCATGAGAATGAAGGACACTGGTAAAGGAATTTCTCTGTTGTTCTCTTGAATATTAGCATTTGGCGATTGTTTAAAATCTTTTTGTATAAGGTGGAATGTTAGGCTAAATGGTTTAAAAATCTTACAAGTGAAGCATCAGGAAAATAAGTATTTTTCATATACCAAATAATTCAAAATTGAATCCCTTTCAAATAATTCCTTCTCGATCTCGCTGGCATTCCTAAAGTATGTTCCATGAAGGAAAAGGACAGGCAGTCGCTCAGTTCATCCGTTGAGTTGAAATGAAAGATGTGGCTGTTTCATAAATGGGGGGGGTGTATATATTTCAAAATGTGAACATCATTTCAATTTTCTGTGTAGGAAAACAAAACCAATACCACTGCCAAAACGGTTATTATATAACGGTCTCAAAACAATTAATCTGGCTAACAAAAGAACAAAGAAAAAAAAAATTAGAAAAGCATTCTTTGGACTTGAGTTGAACCAAGATGGGCACATGCGAGCCCATAGAAAATCAATAGGGGTTTGTGTGCCTGTGCTGTTGCGCACTGGCACACTTGTTGGCTGATGGCACTAGACTGACAGTGGTAGGTGTTTTTCAGAGTGTTATTGTTTTCTGTCATACCCACGGAGAGTGCATTGTTGGGATTCTAGGTCTGGTTTTTGGAACGCTCCTTTCTTTATGCGTGTGAAATAAGGGAAGATGAGGCTGTTGCTGTCTGAGGCCTGGCACACATGCTCTGTTTGAAGTGCACTGCAGCCTCTCCCCCAGTAATTAGAGCCTTTACCTGTCTTCCAAGCACGAGGAGGTGCAGCAGTTGAGCTGCTGCTTGATCCCTTTGTTCCTGTTTTCCCCGTCCACAGAGCCAAGGCAGCTGGACACTGGAGGTCCCCTGTGTCTCGGTCTTTCATTGTATCCCTCCAGGAGCGCTGGTTCAGGCATGGCTGTCTGCATGAGATAAACATCTCCAGAACTTACAAAGTGGAAATTCACCTGTTGGCGTCGGAATAATAGAAGCATTTCATACCACTAAAACAAACACTCTTGTTTAAAAGAAAGGGAACCTCATGCACTGTCCTGGTTGTAGATAAAATCTTGACTATTTTCAGTGCCTCTGCATTTTTCATTCCCATTAAGTAACTATTATAAGCATTGAACCTTTCAGAGGTAAAGAATACCACTCTAAATTACAGTGTAATCAGAACGGTAATGCTATTTAATATGTATATAAATACATTGGGTGTTATTATGTGCTCTGAGAGCACCCGTTGTATAAACTCACACGTAATGGGTGGTTTTAGCAAGGTGATGTAAGACTAGCTAGGAAATCCTGATTTTACAGAAACAAAGGTTTGACATTGGCAGCAGTTTTATAGCTTACTATAGAAGCTATGAGGCTAAAAAAAGATACTGGAACACAGGCACAGGGCCTGCTCCTGTTCCAGGGATTAATCTGCATTTAAGATACAGATCAGCAGTACATTTCACTAAATTCAAGAAGAGTCTGCTAGATGGCAACTTGTTAGATGAACAAGCAGGCATGTTCCCCACTTGAGGACTGAGACATCATGCAGATAAGCTGTAGAAGATAAAGCACATTGCTAGCACTACACCTTATGTTTTCAGGATCACTGACAAAATGATACTTGCCCCTCAGGAATAATGGGGTTCTAGACAGTAAATAGTTTATCTGTCCTAAAGCTTCTGATGAGAATGTTGGCTTAATGGAATTGTAGGAAATTGCCTTTCATATGATCTGTTGACAGTGACATCTTATACAGTATGTAGTTAAGCAGGACTTAAGCAGCAGCTGTTTCAATTACATTTGAATACTTTATTCATTATCAATGGTGAAATTTAAGCAGCAAGCTGTGCAACATGCAACACATTTCACATAAAGTGGTAACAAACATAGTATTGCAACATTTCTAAGAAAAGAAAAACAGCAGAAGCTCCTTAAAATGATTATGAAAGTAACAAAGTTCATGTGCTTTGCATTGACTGTGTCCTATACTGCAGAATAATATAATAATCAGATCATACTTTCTGAAAGTATTAAATTACATGTACATTTGCAGAGGGGCTCTATCCAATAGAGATCATATCTATAAAACTTTCTTACACTCATTGTTTGTGAGCCTGGTGACCTCTGGAACAAAGCAAAATTATCTTTTATTCGTCTTGCACTGTGGACAGCAAACATATCTTCCTGGAATCAAAAGATCAGCCTGATGAAGGATGTGAAATGGCTCTTCACTGATGGCACAGATCTTCCTTGGGCTCTGCCGGGCATACAGCTGTGCCAGAGGTTTTACAGGCTTACCAAAGATTTCAGAGCTGAGGTTCACTACCTGCAGAAACCGGTTCTTGTCTTTTTGATTGAGTGTAGTGAAGCAACAGATAAAAGAAAAAGGTTTAAATATTTTCATTAGAGTATACATTCTCTAGAGCTATACATTCTTAAAATAGCTATAGAATTCTTTTAAGGACTTCAAAGGAACTCCGTTTTCTCAAACCATATTAGCACTGCTGGGATTTCTTCACAATGACATCAGTGTTCTCTGTAGACATAAGTTTATCATCAAACACAGTGCCCAGGTATTTGTACTGAGAACTATACCAATGAACTCACCATGGATTGTTGTGGGAATGATATTGCTTTGTTTTTTAAATCAACAGTCATTTCTTTGGTTTTTGACACAATCATCCATAGGTATGAAATACAGTATCACACCAGGTGATGAATTTGTTCAGAATAGGTTAATGTGTTTGTCCGGGCTCTGAGAGGAGAGAGACTAATACCATCATCAGCAAAGCTGATGATATAGTAATTTTCATAGGTACTCCGACAGTCATCAGTATAAGCTAAAGAGGAGGGTAGAAAGAAGGCAGCCTTGTGGTGAGCCAGTAGAAGTACAATCAGGGTTGGATGCCAAGTCATTAATTTGTACATTTTGGGTACTATTGGTCAGAAAAATAATAATCCACATGATAATCTGTTGATCTAATTTGAAATATGCTATACTTTTTTCAACCAAAAAGTGATGCCGCATTATATTAAAGGCTGATGAAAAATCAGCAAAGAGAAGTCTAACTGAAGAATTTTTCCACTGTACATGTTTGTAAATAACATCTAGTAGAAAAGGACGGCAAGCAAACTGAAGGGGGTGAAGATCTGACTCTGTTGCAGCCACACTGTGTGACTTGACTAATTTTTCAAGAGTCTTCATTATTAATGGAGTCAGGGCTATTGGCCTCAAGTCATAAAGAGCTTTAGGTCTGTTTTTCTTAGGAACAGGTACAACTGTAGAGTGCCTCTGAACAGCTGGAACAGTAACTGTATCTAAAGAGAGCTGGAATAGGTTTTGAAACACTCCACTCAGTTCTTCAGCGCAATGCTTTAGTGTTCTGCTCCATCAGGACCTGCTGCTTTGTTAACCTGGATCTTTTAAAAATAGATTGCAACCCTACAAGTTGATATTTGTAGTATTTTTCTTGGAGTTGAGAGGAGAAATTATACTTTTCAAAACAAGTAAAAAAACGTATTTAACTTGACAGGTAAGGTCTCTCCACTACTTCTAACCACTTGGATGAATTTGCAGCCCTCATTAATGTTGACTGCAGCCATTGTTTTAATGTCCTTCCAGGAAGTGTGGAGATTGCATTGCTTACATTTCTCCTCTGTTTTTATAGATAACTTTTGCTTGCCCTTTTGCATGTTTAACTTTATTTATTTGTTTTCTTTCCTTAAGTGTTCCTTAGTAAAACAGGAAATTTCTTTAACAACACAGAAAGTAATGTATGAACCTATGAGAGTATCCCAATTAGTGCCGTTTTCACAACTGCCTCTGTATGCTTGACTCCTGGCTTGTAGGCAGGAGCAAGCAGGATGGTATTATGATCAGCAGTACCCAGGCCAGGCATAGAGAATGACCGATATGCTCCACGGAGAGATCCATAGCATCTGTCAAGGATTTCTTTATGGCATGTATCACAGTTGACATACTGGTGATATGGTGAACCACTTTCCAGCAAGCAATGATTAAAATCCTCTAAAATAAACTTAGGGGCTTCAGCAGAGACGGAATCCATTATATTAATAAGATTGGCATTGATGTACTCAGCTGCCTTGTTTGTATTGGTGGGAGGAGGGGTATACACTAACACAAAAAAAAATTGCAGGAATTCATGAGGTAAATGTAATGGGTGGAGAAAAGCTCTCTATCTCTCACACAATTACAGATTTACACCTCCTTTGATTAACTCAAGAGACAGACCCCGCCCTTTGTCTCCTGACTAGTACTGTCTTTCACGGTCACAAGTCCTGATCGGTGACCTGGGTCTTTAGCCACGTCTCTTTAAAGGCAAGGGTAGATGCATCTCCATACTCTTGTTGATAAGTGACATTCGCTTGCAGTTCATTTTAGTTTATTCTTCAATGAGTGTACGTTGCCTAATATCACAGACATTAGAGGCCTTCTTTTTGTCTCAACCCTTCCTTCTTTCATCTTTTCTTCTTACTTCTTTCTTTGGTGTATCAATAGACCAAAGTACGTTTCTCTGGGTTGTAATTCCAAAGGTATATTAAAATATATTTAAAACTTATATAGGTATTAAAAATTAAAACGTGTGTTTTCCTAGACTGATAAATTGCATCACAAACACAAAGAACACAAAATAACAAAAAGAAAAAAATTTGCACTCGCAAGCCACCAGGTCACTTCAGAAGAGGCGAGCTTTTCTACGTTACAGCAGCGCTCATAGGTGGTTTGGACTGTAAGGAGATGTGATTGGTACTTGAGTTGCCACACTTACAAAGTTTCTTGTTGTGTCGAGCTGCACAGAGCTCTAGGCTTGGTGATCTAGCAGATGTTGCAGTCATTCCTGATATTCCTCAGTTCTGCAGCCCTCTGAGGTCATGGCTGCCTGCCACTAACCAGGAGCAGCTATTTCTGGCTTCTTTGTCTTGCTGGCCTGACCTCAGCCTCCACTTAGCAGACGTTTGTTATGAAATCAAGTGTAAGACCTTCAGAGACAAGTTCAGTCCGGTTTCCCTTTTGTTATTGTTTTTTTTTTTGGGAGGGGGAAATAAAAAAAGGACTCTGTAACGATATGGGCAGCGTATGATAATGGAAAAAACGTACAACCCTGTGCATGCAGTGGAATTTTCACTTAAGTGGAAAGCTTTTTCTTATACCTCTGAAGACTAGAATTTGGGTTCAATTCACTGATCCCCACAGGTCTTTGTGAAATAACGGTGAGTAAGCTGCCCACTCTGTTAAATTAATTCGATGGGCAGTGGGCCCTCAGTCTGCCCCCAGTGAAAAATTTAGCTCGTTATCTCCAGCAGCATGTCCCCTACTGGTCTTGACAGGCTCTGTGCTTATTTCAGAGAGCGACGGCTGGCGGGACCTGGGCCGGGGCTGTGCCTTCCAGAAGGACCCCGGGGGTGCCAGCCTGGAGTGCCTGTGGGGCGTGCTGCCGGGTCCGTACCAGGGCAGCCGGGGCTGGGTGAAAGAGGCGGGCGCAGCCAGTGCCATCACTAACCTGATCCGGGACCTGAGCCTGAGCGACGCCAAGGGCAGCCCGTCCGCCGCGCCGCCCAGCAAGCGCCAGTGCCGCTCCTTGTCCTTCTCGGACGAGCTGAGTGTGTGCCGGCCGGCGTGGCGGCCGCAGGGCTCGCGGGTCTGGACGGCGGTGGAGAAGCGGCGGTGCCACAGCGGGGGGAGTGTTCAGCGCGGCCCCTGCACCCTCCCGGGGTATCCCGCCATCCAGCGCAGCTCCAGCTTCAGTCTGCCGGCCCGCTCCAACGCCTTCCCCCAGCACACGGCCTGCCTCCCCATCGCTGGTTTCCAGCCCTCCCCCCCCTCCTCCTCCTCCTCCTCCAGCGAGGCAACTGGGGATTCGGCTGCTGGGCCGCGGCCTCTGTCCCTCTCCCATGAACAGATCTGCCTCCCCGAGCCGCGCGGGCCCTCTGCTGACAGCTCCCCCGATTCAACGCCCGAGCTGGGGCGCCGTGCAGGTCCCGGGGGCCTGTCCAGGAGCCGCTCGCAGCCGTGCGTCCTGAACGAAAAGAAGATCGGCGTGAAGCGCAGGAGGCCGGAGGAGGCTCCAGAGCAGAGGCCCTCCCTCGACCTTGCCAAGATGACTCAGGTAGGCATCTGATGGCACAAAAGACACCTCAAGTTTGAAAATCTGATCAGTTCTCAGTCTGAACAAGGGTTAATTCTGATCAGTGACATTACATAGACGAGAATGTAACAAGAAAAAAGCTCTGATTAAAAATAGCCATATCCAGTGGCACAATGAATGGATTCAGTGTACAAAGAGGAATTTAACCAAAGGTGATACTCAGAAGGATACAGTTTTAAAGCTTTTTGCTCTTGCAAAAAGAGGCAATTTGCATACACTGTCCTGTACATGTAGAGTAGGCTTCAAGTGCAGGAGGGTAAGAGGAGACACTTTTTGGGACTGGATTCTCGCAGGTGTCCCCTCTGGTCTGATCAGTCTTGGGTCCCTCCCAAACAAACAGATGTTCCACCCTGGGCTGAGCTGTGTCTTGCTGTTAAATCTCATCTGTTGTCTAACTAACGAGCATTTGGCTCATCTTGTGCATGACTGAAACTGGATGAAGCCAAGAGTGTACATTAAACATTAACCATTAACCATTAACCTGCCCTATTGCCTTTCCTTATGAGGTGTTGTAACATCTCAGTGTAGATATACTATATGACAGTATTCCATGACATCGGTTTTTGACTTTGCAACAAAAAGGTTAAATACATAAAGATCTGGCATTGGCACAACTTTATATCTATATCAAAACGTCCTTTGAAATTACTCCTTTCACTTATGAGCGCAGCCTTTTTTGCTTGAGTTTATAATGGTGAAACTTAATATGGGTAAATTAGGCTTTCTGGGTCATTGCTTAGGACTCCAGGATAAACAACCCAGCCTCCACATGAGTAATAAAAGCAAACTAAAGACCATTCCACCTGCTTAGACAGGACTAAACTGGTATAGAATGTCATGTCGGGGAATTTCTTCTGGATTAAACAAGAGCTGAAAGCAAGGCTGTGTAGTCCTGGTCCTGGAGGGCCGGTGGGTGTTCAGAGACTTGTTGAAGGAGAAGCACCTGCAGAGTTGGAAGAAGTTGTTAAATTGTTAATTAATGAGCTGATGTAGTTCATGAAGAGTCGAGTTGAAATGAAAACCCACAGGTATGTCACCCATCCAAGACTTTAAACCCCTCAATGTTATTCTTGGTGACTCTATCAATCAAGAATATGTGAATTTCAAAAACAAATAAGAGGATTAGACATTATTCACCCATTTCTTCATTGCAAAATCAATGTTTATTGCCTAAGGCACAAATAGGCAGGGTGGTGCTCTGCTGTTTTCAGATGGTCTCCATTTAGGACAGATGGACTCAGATAAGCTTCTCCTATTGCCTCTGCCTTACCCTCTCTCACACCCTGGCCTGACCTGCACAGGGAACTTCTCTGCACGGGGAACTTGCTCCAGTAGTTAACGAGAGTCCCCCGACTTCCAAGAGTCTGGTTTGCTTTCTGTTTCACCAGTCATTTTTGATAAAGCTCTAGAGGCTTGAGTCTGCAGTAGAGTCACAATCCTCCAGCATTTAACAAACTAAAAACTTTTTAGCAATGAAAAAGACTTACTTCCCAGATGTTTTTCATTTTTGTTGCTTTGTTAAATACCAACAACTAAACCTGCAAACAAGGGAAAGTGTGTTTTATTTTTAAGTATACAGTCAGTCCTCTGCAGTTACTTAAACTTTAATTAATCCTATTGCATAAAAAGTTTGTGTTATATGTTTGTTTAATTCTGTTCAATGTATTGTTAATGGGAAGTGCATTATTGTTTTGCTTTGGCAATATCTGGCAGCTTTCATGAATGTTTTCCACTTTGGATGTACTAATCTATTTGAAAACAACTGCACATGCATCAAGACAGAGTTGTGCTACCTGCATATGTAGACACAAGCACGTACACACTTAACCCGCTAGCCACATGCTCTCGACAACACGGACACGTGGTTGGAAATTCCGATCTGCAGCGCGCTGAGTGGTGAAGGTTCAAATCTTGCTGACAGTCTTGGGGTCAAACTCAAGGTCGGAATAGTGCTTTGGTGATAAAACGTCCAGCGGAAAGGGGATCCTGTATTTAAATGTGGAAATGCAGGTCTGGCTGCTGCTGTCATACGACGAAAGAGAAAGTCAAGTCAGCCTGGCGGCCGCGAGAACTTGCAGCTTGTGGTTGGCAACCGATGAGGTTTGTGAGGTGCTCGAAGAGTCCAGTCAGCCTGCAAGGCTAAAGATGAAAGCAGATCCGAAAGGCAGGGCAGTGCATTTACAGTGCAGTGATTGATTTTGTATTCATAATGCTCAAAAGGTACCTGTTTTGTTTTTAAAGAGGTGTTTGCTGCAGACCTTAGTACCAGAATGTCACCAGCATAAAAAGGATGGCATTGTGTTAACTACAAGTTCTTCTTACTTTTGTATTTAAAAATGCATTGCTTTCTCTCTAGAAGATATTTCAATGACTTGTTGCATAACTGCTACAAAGTCTGTTCAAAAATGTCTTTCACGCTTGCTGTTTGATTCAAGTTAGTCTTGCAACAGTCCGTTGAGTCGTAAACCTACACATCTGCCTCCACGGAGTTCACACACTTACTAACATCCTGAGTAGTTGGTTTCTTCCTCCTCGCACGTACACACACTCATGCGCACGCACATACCCAGAGATGTTGTCTGTTTCTTTTCATAGACTGTTTTTCATGCAGTCCACTTGCACTTTCGCTATTCAAAGTGGTTGAGCTAATTATTACATTCACCGGTATAAAGCCAGATTAGCGACCTGTTGGATTTTAACTGTCAAAAACTGAGGTAAAATGACTTCTACAACCTCGGGATCCATTGGAATAGATTTTATTTGCTTTATGTTGATTACTGTGTAACAACACTGATATCTGATCATGACAACACTCTGTTCCTTTAAAATACATTCTCCTTAATCTCAGCTCGAGGACCAGCACAAGCTGGGAGTCCTGAGGCTGGAAGTCTGTAAATGAGCTGAAAATTCAACGGCAGTTTCAATTAGAACTAATTTAGACACTAAAAACATGGAAATAGTCCAGAATTTGAAGCGGTTTGCTTTACCTTAATTAGATTGCATAGCACATGCTAGGGATCTTTCTGTCAATGTCTTAATTTCTAATTCCTGTACTTTTTGTCTGTCTTGCTGTGAAAATATAGAAAAAAGCTAAATTTAGGGTAGCTGATCTTGTAAGAGGTTCAGAGTTCATTATGTTCTCTGGTTTGGCCCTGTAGGATCTATCTTATGTTCTGTTTTTATTTTCAACAAACCTTTTATACTAGCATGTCTTTTCACATGTTCACATGTGACTATATACTAGCATGTCTGCTCACGTGTAATTTGTAAAAGGCTTGTGTTTTTTTTTACTGTATCGGTTTTACTGAGGCACACCTTTTAATGTCAGTTTGGAAAGTTGTTTTTTTTAAAGCTAGAAATTAACTAGCGTATCGCAAGGACATGGAAGGGGTTCTAGTTCTAAGCTATTAAATATCATTTTGCTGGCTGGGACTCAGGGGTCACAAGAGGTGGGTAATTTCCCTCTCCCTGATGCTTCATTCCAGGAATAGTGGGCATCCCTCTCATTGCAGCCCTGTGTGTGCCTGCTCTCTGGGAGTGGAGGGGAACATGCCTTGACTTGTATCCAGCAGATCAGCTCTGAGTCCTGCACTGGCCAGCCTGCTCAGTGTCAGGGAGAGGTTAACCAAACTCTCAATGTTAGTATGTACTCACTGTTCAAGTGCTTTACATGGGATTTTGCTCATATTTATTAAGCTCTGAGTGTACAGGTAGATTATTTAAGGGTTTTATTAATTGAAATAGAATATTCATGCAAAATTGAATTTTGGTGTATGCTTGTGACTCCTGTGCTCACTGTTCCCTAGGCAGTGAGAAAGAACTATGTGCTTTAGAATATGTCTATGTGTTCTTGGCAGGGCCTGTCAAAGATATTTCTTTAATTCTGCTGCCTGATTTCTCCAAGCAGCTGTCAACTCCCCAGCTGGGACAAACCCTATAGTCCTACTTTAACTTGGGTGAATAAGGGGGGTGGGGGGTTGTGGAGGAAAAAATGAAGTAAACAAAAAGAAATTAGAAACTGCAAGCACTAGGAATTCTCCCCCAGAACTCTTGCCTTTAAGACACAGAACTGTAATGTGAAGCACATTCAGAATGCTGACATGTGGCGTAGATATTGCCTGGGGATTCCAAGGTAAAACCGAGCGCCAGCCTTCAGTTCTTGAAGCATTGTGAGACGCTGACGTGCTGCTATGATGATGCAGCCAGGGGAAAGTGGAAGATTAGATGCAGAAGGAAAGAAGAGTAGACGAGTAGAAGTGATGTCGGGAGTGATTGATGGAAAGGTGTTGAGGAATGGGATGTGGACGCACGGCCATAGCAGTTAGTGGGAATTCTGTGATCTCCTGCTGATCCTCTAGAAAGCAACACCAGTTTCTAATTTGATGGGGTTTTTTTCTCAAAACCATTCCCTTTGTCTGCCACCTTCTGAGCTTGCTCTCCATTTCTGCATGTCTGTGTGGAGCCACAGCCTGTTCTCCTGCAGCTGGGAAGGGAGGCGCAGTACAGTTCCCAGAATCGGTCCAGGGATGGTGGTGGTGGTGGTGGGGTTTGAGGAACAGCAACAACACTTGGGGGGTCATGAACTACAGTTGTCCTGAGTCCCCAGCACTTGGGTGTAACAAGGTTAGCCACAGAGGATGGCCGCTTACCCTCATGCTTGTGTTCTTCAGAAGGGACTCACATGTCTTGCATGCATTTTGTGCTCTTGGTCAGTTTTAGGGAACAAAGGAACAGGAACAATGTCAGTATTGGTAGCTATGTGCTGACATGAGTGTCTTACTTGTGTTGATAAAAGCAGATCTTAACCTCGTGTAGCTTGGTCACACACACGTTTTTAATGTTTGTTTCACACAACTGTTTTCGTGGGACTTCCCATGCAAGGCGACCGTGTTGTAAATGATTGCAACATGCCCAAAGTCCCCATGGAGTGTGGTACAATGGTGTCTTTTTTGGACATGTCAAGTCATTTAATGTGCAATGGGATTATCTCAAGACTTCATAAATTACGGCTCCAATGAGTTTTAAAATCCTCTTCTCTGTATTTCAACTGTTTCTTTTACCACGTTTTATACTTTATGGAATCAAGCAGAATCTTACTTTCTTGTAATATTATCTGTGAAAGTAATGACTGTATATGCAAGTTTTAAGTGTGGTATGAAAATTAAGTTCCATGCTTTCAGTGCACTTAAAATGACAGCCAACAGGAACTGTGATGAAAAAGGGCATAAGCTGGAGAAAGTCTGTCGTTTTACTATGTAAATACTCAATTGCCATGGAAACAAACACTGGCTAAACACTAGCCACTGTTAGAAAGTGTGTCTAATGTTGCTAAATGTCATGATCCTTAAACAATGAGGGTCTGTTGATATGGCACATCAAGATACATTGTGGATTTGCATTGCTCACTGCAAATTCAGTTAGCCAGAGAAGAGATGTATATTATAAGCAAAATACAAGGAAAAGACCCCCTTTTATTTTGTTCAAATGTGTGATATGACAGCTGTTTCTTTTCCCATTTTATTTAATTAGTTCCCATTTAATGTATGAAAATGTTCATAATATTCCAGTTTTTATTAAAACATACACCTGATATTCTAGAAGCATTAACATGTGATACTTGATATGAAATAATTGTAAAACCATTTTTTTAGGGTGAAATATCATACACAGTTAAAAACTAAGTGGACACAGAGGTCCTGCACACTTTTGGACAGAAGAGCGTGTCTTGTTTTTGACACATGTAGCTATTCAGCCAGCAGGGGGTTACTGGAAGAGGAAAACATTCATGAATGATTTTATATGAAAATATATGAGCTCAAAGAGCAGAGATAAATAACACAGAGGCCTTCTCTCTTCTCTTCACAGAAACTTCAGAATTTCCACAGCCTCAGCTGCCCCGGGTTTACTGGCGCTGACTGTAGCCAATCCAATCAAGCTCCTCCCTCTTGCAAGAGCATCAGCCAATACAATGTTGACTCCACCCCTGATGGGGACATGGAGGCGGAGACTCACCAAAACACTGAAGAGGAGGGTGGGGAAAGCAGGGAGGACTTGTCCAGTGAGGAGCTGGTGTGTGATTTTGCAGGATGCGGGGACTCGAAGAAGGCGGCTGCGAAAGGAGAGCAGACCGATGGGAGCTTGCAGGTGTTTTGGGGGACCACAAAGAATGTCTTTCAGCTGGATGGGGAGCTGGACATTGAGCAGATTGAAAGAAACTGAGTCCTTTCATGCCCATACAGATAGCTGTGGGGTTGCAAAAGCCAGGAGAGAAAAAGTGTCCCTCAAGAGCAAGGCAGGAAGGCCACCTCAACCAGGAAACGGCCTGGTCTAACTCTTGGTACAATGCTTTGATTTTGAATGTCAAGAGAATCCGGGGTGTCAGAAGACATTGTGTGCTTGCAGCATTGGTCTAGTGTGCTCCATGCTTCAGGGAGAGAATTCCCCCAGCTTGCTTGGTCTGCAAAGGTTTGGAGCTAGATAAGCAGGGTCTAAGAGCTGTGCTCTGGTTTGGTAATGGGGAGCGGAGAAGAGAGGGTGGGATGACTCTGGAGTCAATTCTCACAGCCATTCACATTCAGCGTGGATTTTCTGCAATTTTGAAAAGGAGGAAATTTCTTGTAAAACTGAAAGCGTCAGGGGCTCTTGTTGGCTCTCTAGTTGGATGTTTCTTCTTCTTGTGCTGAAGTAAATGATGATCTGAAGGAAAGAGTTTGGAGAAGTTCTCTGAAAACGATTTTAATTTGCTTCTTCCTTTCTGTGCCACACATGCACATGATCACAAATGCATACACAGCAGTGATAATGCAGTTTCACGATAAAGGGGTACCAATAGCCACGATAACTTGTTTTTAAAACATTTTGTCTTCTAAATAGAAGTCGTTTGGTTTTAAAACTCTGGAACAATGGTATGGGTTTGTAGTATCACAAAAATGTTTATATTTTTTATAAATAACGCTGAACTTTAATTGTAGATGGTGTTGATATTAAAGTTTAAAAAGGTGAAACAGTGACCATTTTAAAAAATATATATAATTTTTAAGCAAATGCCTGCAATGTGTCAGGGGTAGTTGTGTTTCATTTGGCCCGAAATTGTATTATTACAGGAAAATTCAGTCATGGGGAAAAATCAAACAAAAAATTCATTAAAAGGGTCAAAGATTTAGTTGAAAAGGCCTGTTTAAAAATAAACAAATAAACATAGGATTTGTTGAAACTTTCCTACATGACACTTATCTGGAGACTTGCTTTTGAAAAACTTAGTTTTAGCTAATTTTAAAAAGTGAAAGATTTATTTTACATTTGAATTTTCACAAATTATACTGAGAAAACACAATTTTTCAGATTTATGTAGAATCTATGTACTGCAACTCATAAATGTGTCATAACTTTTGTTAGATATATTCTGGCTTGATTATTGACACTTATAAAATACACAAATGTCCAAGAAACACACTTGCAGAGCACATAGAAGCAGCAGGAGTGGACCAGCACTGGCAGGAGAGAGTAGCAGCTGAGGTGTCTTTGAGGTCAGAGGAAACTGTGTCCATCTCCTCCTGTACACAGACAGGGCTCCACTGCTGCTCTGAGCTGGGGATTCTTGATGGGAAATCCTGTGATGGTAAATGGTGTCTGCTGGGATACTTCCTGGATACCTGCTGAGCTGAGTGAAACAAAGAGAATTTTTCCATAAACCATAAAGGCACAGCCAGAGACAGGCGTTCCATCGCAGCTGTTCATATTTTCAGACCATTCTGGCTACTCCTGTAACTAACTGCAAGCACCAGAGGCAATGAATGAGTAGACCTCTTTTTATAACTTTGTGCCGGTGGGGGCCTTGGGCTGCTTTGCATTATGGTTTAGACTTGTTATAATGTCAGTCATTCTTCACATGCATTTCTTAGGAGTGGCCCAAAAACTCCCTAAGAGATTAAATAGAATTGTTAGGTCAGTTGGCTTTCCAGTTTACTTTATGCTGTAGAACCAAAATGGCTTGGAAAATTACAACTACTGAGGTAATGTTGGTTGCATGAACAATACAAACAACAGAACAAAGCAATTACAAGACACTATTCCTGTTTAATTTGATTCTATAATCAATAAGCAGTTCAGTACCACACTGTGTCCAATAGGGACAAGCAGTTCACTCCTTTAGGTTCTGAACAGACAAATTGAACCAAAAGTGAACATTCTGCTTAAGTCACATGAGAACATACCAAATAAGTCAGATCAGGTACAACAGGTCCCATTTTATTGATTAATGAAGGGTCCTGTTCTGTTTAAAACTTGATGCGTGGGAGAAAGAAAGATGACACATTGTCTTGAAGCAACCTGGTTGATCAGGACATTCAAAATAGGAAATCCCTTTTTTCTTCAAATTACTACAAATCGTAGCATCACCCACTTTTCCCTGAGTTACAGAGTGCCACTGCCATCATTCCCTAGAAAAACCCCCATATCAGGGATCTCTCAGTATTTGGCCTGTCATCACCAATCTGCCTCGGTGTGTTCCCAAGTGTACCACTTGTGTGACTGACTCAGCTCTCAGGCTATAAAACAAGTCTCCTGGCCTGAGCCAGACTTGAGGATGGACTGGAGTCAGGAATGTGGCAACTGCAGGATCATATCGCCAGTTTGTGTATTTGGAGTTTAAAAAACTCTCATCTCATGGTTTGGTTCTCATGGTCTGCCATGAGTGCCTGTCATTCTCTAGCGTCTATGCAAGCTTAGTGCAGCTCTTCCATGAGCAATAACCACTGCTGACAGTCTATAGTATCCAGATGTGTGGTGACCATGTAATTTTCAGCTCTGAAATGGCCCATTCCCTGCTACCCTGGTGGTCTCTCTAGAGTCAGTGGAGAAAAGGGGCTGCAAGGAGTTGAGTGTGGTAGATGATCCTGCTGCTTTGCAGGCTTTATTTGTGTATGCAACTACTGAAGCTGTTTCGCAGAGCAATAAGGCTATAAAACTATTTTAATTTCAGCCGCTCTAGAAAGGTACAGAGCTAGAGAAAGTAAATGAACGTGGGATTTCTGAGCAGAAATCTAAGAATAAATCTGAGCAAGGCTTTCTGTAAGCATTTCTTGATGGTAGATTTGCAATTGATGTAACATAAATGAAATTCTTCACTGTGGGAGTTTTTCATCAGTTGTCACTTTTCTAGTCATCATGTTTGAGTGAAAAAAAGCCTGCTCTTTTTGAGTGTACACAGGGTAACTAAACTGAAGAAGCGGGTTCTGCCCAAAATTGCTTTCTGATTTACTATGGTTAGCTGCAGTGTGCCGTTATAATTTAGAAAAGTTAAATTGTCAGGATCATGAAGGGATGACATGGCTTTCATTTCCAACTTGTGAAATGTGACCACATAATCTGGAGGACAAGACCATAGTTGCTTTCAGTATGCTTACAGCAGCACAGTGTTTTGTGAGAAGATAACAGTGTGCCAGCCCTCCAGATCACTGCGATGAATTAGATGAATGCTGAAGGGAGATCTTCTCACTATGTGAAAATATTTAGGCTGCCCATTCCTGGCATATCCTCTAGTGCCAGGGAGTGATGAAATTTCAGAGAGCGCTCCTACTCTATGAAGTATCATCTAAGCCCTGTTGATACAGCTGCCCAAAGAAAAAAAACTTATGTTTGGCAGCCAAAAAGGAGCAACCTCCTGTTCACTTGTTCAGTCTCCTGGAATGAGAGGAAAGTATCAGGGGAGAGTAATGGATTGAAAAACAACTTACTACTTTTCACTGGTTGTTGTCACAGTTTAGCCGAAGGTGTTCTGGAATGTCCTGTCAGCTGACTTTGCAGTTTCCTGTCTACCAGGAAGTCCTAACCAAGGCAAGGATAGGATGAAAGGATGCAGTAACAGAGGGCTAACAGTGAGCAAGGTGGCAGCCACAGAATGGCTATAAAGAAACCACTGTAGTTCGAGATGGATAAAGGGGATGGAGGGGAGGCAGGAGGTGTTGCTGTAAAAATCTCAGCACCTCAAGCTGTTCTGAACCACAGTTACACGTGCAAAAGAGAAGTATTTTTAGAGAAGGCTAAACACTGCATAGTCATCTCACGCCCTGATGGCACAGGAGATACGCCGTCTCAAAATGCTGTTAGAAAAGATCAGCAAGTATGATTTCAGTTCTACAGACATACAGTAGATTGAAAGCAGTAAGAAATGCTGACACTGAGCTATTTAAAATTCATTATATATATAAAAAAATATTAATTTTTGCTCTTTCATAGACAGCAGTCGAGGTATAAAAACAAGTTCTGAGCTAAAAATCTACATGGATAATTGGCAAAAGTGTTTGGCAAGTTGTTTCATCAGAGTTTTGTATGCTACAGTCTGTGTTTGTACTTGTATTCGTTTTTATTAATAGCTTTCTAAATGAAAAAATAAATCTATTTTGGTACATACCTTGACAAATAATACCAAGTGCTTATAAAAAGATTTTGTTTAATTTTGAAAGTATGTTTTTTATTGTTTATTTAACTTGTTAAAAATAGCTTTAGATGCACTTTACTGTCGTTGATCTTCTTTTAGAGGGAATATAAACTAAAACCGTGAATATTCATATCTTCTATTAAAAACAAAAAGTGGTGTGCAGTTTGAGTCTTGCATGGCTCAGTAAATGAGGAGGTATGCATACTGTGCACGGTGTGTGTGGCAGAGTTACAGTTTTTGCTGTCTGAGAGATAAGAAACCTATATATGGATCCATTTGGAAAGACTTTTATCCACAAAAGAGGAAAGACTTTCTTTTAAAGACATAGCATCTCACAGCCCTAACCAGGCCTTTGAGAGCTGGAAATAGTCATCTGAGTAGGTTTGCAATGGAAAAAGTGTCCGAGTGTGCAGTGCTCTCCTCAGTGACGAGTTAATAGAAGCTTAAGACTGTGGGTTCTTGCACTGTAACCATTTGCCTTATTGAAAATGTAACAATCACATTCTGACCTGCCTGTTTGTCCCCTGCAGCCACTTAGATTATAACTCCAGGTGTAGTGCAACATCAATGAGTTTAGAATGTGTTTGCTGTTCAAACTATACTGATAAGAATAATGCTAAATATTTAGGAAAACAATGATTTCTGTTATTTTTGTGTGTCTAATCCTCAGGACAGCCATTGCTGTGTCGACTGGTGAGGTGTGGAGGGTAGGACCCCTTCTGTTGCCCTCAGAAACATTTTATTGCTTTTAACGGCCAATGTATTGCCCTCCCAGGATAAATTGGCAGTGAGCTGTGCAGAACTTTCCTCAAAGCAGAACAGGCTATTCCATTTCTTAAGTGTATTTGCTAACACACCCTCCTTACTAAATATCTACTTTACATAAAGAAACAATCAAAACATCCCACTTTTTCCATAAAAGGATCACCTGCATAAAAGAGATGAAAAAATAAAGCTTCTCTGCATTGCTAACATTTTGTGGGAGAGTAATAGTGGAATAGATGCGTGAGGTGTACACTCTGCAAAACATTATTTAGGCAGATACATGTAAGATCCTTGTCTTTTAAGTAAAGCAGAGCTCGGTGGAGGGTATAACGGTGGCATTCCTATGAGATTTGTTTAACTCTATGTGGAAATTATGTTGACATTAGATTTAGTGCTCTTAGATATTTAATCCATCGGTGTCACAGTTACTGAATTTCTGTTTGTAGCTTCACTTGTACCTTCACTTGCAATCCAGTCTTTAACAGTATCAGCACTGTGCTTAAAATGGAAGCAAGCAGAGTTAAGATGCAATATCAGCAGTTATCTACCCATCACAATTCTAAGGTAATACCCCAAAAAGAGTAATGTAGCATAATACCAACACTACTACCTCATCTGAGCTATGCACCACAGGGGTGATGTACTTATTGCACTTATAGAGCAAGTACTGGTCAACAAGATTTGCTGCTTTGCTTTGAAGAAACTCTTAGAAGACTCTTAGTTAATGGTTTAATAGGGAAAGCTAATGTGAGGGAAGACAATTTTAATTTAACCCAATAAAGTATTGTCTGTTTAGTTTTTCAGGTTGGCCTTTTTTTTTAAAGTGATAGTGCTCTAGGCTTAGCAGATTGCATATGGAGTATTTAGACCCAGTGCTGACTATATCGCTAAATATTCTCATTGTTACAATGGGAAAATACATAAAATAACATTGAATACCATTTTAAGTGAACCTGCTGAGCAGGTAAATATTAATTTAGTATATTGCGTTGTTCATTTTAATAGTGCTCTGTGAAATATCTGTTCCCCTCCAGTTATTCCCTCCTTTATCTGAAAAGTACTAAGTGCATTAAGGCCTGTTGCCATGCTTCAGTGTGTCTGGTATCCACTGCTGTGAGATATGATGGAAAAGATGCCTCTGAGTGTGTGAGAGTGTTCCCTGAATAGAAGGAAAAACAGGATTGTTAAACTTTGGCAGGACTCATCCTGAAAAAGGAAACATATGTTCTGTTTTCTCCTTGGAATCTACTCTTCTGTGGGCCAGAAACACCAGATTCTGGGCAGGATCGAGTGCTGTTGTCTGATTTGTTACCAGAGTACAGCAAAACAGAAATGAATGTGTTCCTGTGTTCCAGCTGTATTTTTTTTTAAAAAGCTTGAACCACAATCTGGTTGTGTTAGTGTTCCTTAGCCTTTCATCACAGGAGTCTTTTCTCATTAAAGCACTATTTCCTTGTCTTGCTCATGGTTAAAGCACATGCTAATACAAGAATGTGAGAGCGATCTCTTTCCCTCTTGCACAAGACTTCACTTGTGTCAGAAAGTATCGGCAATGATAAAGAGACTTTTAAAAAGTGTGCCACATTTTGAACGGTAATGGTTCTGCACCAGAAACACTGATCATTGGAGTTCTATGAGGAGCTTGTCTCTTAAGATAACTTCACTTCATATCTTCCTTTTTCAACAAATTCTGAAAGTCATGCATCTCAGCCATGAAACAGTCTTAATGTGGCTCTTGTCTGTGCACTCTGGGTAAAGTGGTTTCTCTTGAAGACTCCAGTGTAGTGAAGCTGGAAAATGATGGCCAAAAAAAGCTGAAAACTACAATGTCTGAAATGTAACTCTCGTCGGTGCAGATTCTAAACAAAAAAGTAGCTGAATTGAACAATCATTATCACAAGGTATTATGTACAGTGAGGCTAAAAGACATGCAGATAGAGATTATCACAGAGTGCAGTAAATTACTGGCAGTTCTCTGAATTGATCCTTGAAATAACAGCTTTGCAGGTATTGCATCAGTGACCTTAACTGACTCCTGGCCAAAGACAACAGTTGAATGTTTGCCAAGAAGAAAACAGTGGGAAGAAGTCTATAGGGATAGGTTTAAGGTGAAAGGGATAGTTAAACAAATCACAAGCTTTATAAAATGCAAGCTATAATACTGTATAAGAGCACTCCATTTCTTCTGAAGTCAAGCTGCCATTATAAAAGACTGTTAAAAATGTCTTTTTGAGAAGTTCCTAAAAACGAAGCTTTCTACATTTTTCTCAGTGTCAGAAAATGAATGTATTCAAAAGAGCTCACTGGGAAAGTTCAAGATTTAAGATTAAATCACACCTAACACCTTATGTCCAGTATATAATATACCTGTGATTCTGTACATATGCATAACATTAAATTCTTGAGGCTATTGTACTTTGCGTTTTTACTTTGTTTTACCATAATGCAGTTTGTTCCATTCAGTGAGAAAATGGAAAACAAATTGAAACAGCGGCCTTAAACCCAAAACACTGCAATCTATATATGCAGAAGGAAATTCCTCAAGCTTCCAGAGCAGTCCAGTGAGTGTTGTGAAATTCTGTGCTTAACTTGCTTAACTTTGCTTTTATTGACAAAGGTGCAAACTGCATTTTGGTTTAACCTCCTTAAGTAATCTGCATAGTCATTAATAAGCTGAAATAAAACTGTCATGGTTTGTCTTCTGTGACAAGACTTTACATTTCTGTGTGAAAGTTCATCACCATTTTCAGTAATGTCTGTACTGTATTTATCAGATGTGATCACTGATTTTATGAAGAAAATGTAACCCTACACAAAAAGCTTTCATGCATTCTATAAACCCTTTTTGTTTAAACATTTACCAAGAGGGCAGAGAATTTCCTCTGATAGTAAAAGCACATTCTGTAAGAGCAGATCTGCATGCTCTAAGGAGGAACTCAATATCCCCTCTGTCTAAAGTAGAAGTCCCTGAATCACACAATGGCTGTATACCTCAGAAACCATCTGATTGGTGATGTATAAAGTTGTGATATTTTTTTATTGAACTTGTGACCAAAACAAATTGGTCTCTGAATTCCAGTGATGGATACCACTGTTCAGCTCAACTGCTTTGTTTTTATACTTAGAGGTATTTGCTACTTGTACACACATAAAAAAGCTAACTTTTGTTATTTCCACTGTATTGGTTTCCAGTTTCATAGGTTTGGATGCATTGAAAACATTGAACTGCTGCAGAGTGATAAACTTCAGACCTGTAAATTCTGCTCTCTGCCAAGGACAGTGTGATGAAAATACAGTTTTATTTTAAGGTACTGTAGTTCTTCCAATATATTAGTCAAGGCTTTTGCACATCAAATGACCAACTTGGCTATTCAGGTTTGAAACTTCAGATAACATTTTTAATTAACAATGGATGTTCAATTAAAATGTTTATTATATATGGGTTTTACATAGTCAAATGAATTAAAAACATAAGGCTTTTATGGAACAAAGTTGTTTTTTTTTCATTAATGTAGAATCACTAGTTATTTCTGTTATATCCTATTAATTTGGAAAGCCCAGTTTTGTGTTTTTCACACTGGCACCTACAAACCCCATTCCAGGCAGGAGTGTAATACGAATATATTTTTAAACCACCCTACAACTAATTGTCACATTTTCAAATTGTACAATTCTCATTTCCAAGCCATTGTACACTATTGATGGAATATTTATGCAGTATAATTGTCTTATAACACCATTCACACTCCCAGCGTAAGAAAACAACATACCAGTGCTCAAGCAATCCTGTAGTCTTAACAGCACTGTTAGCGAAACAAATAGCGAATTTGAAGTAGTGTCAGTGAGGAAATAAATCTCATAGAAATTGAATTATACAATAACTACAAAACAACAGCATTAGAAACATCCAGAATTTTAACTCACTTCTAAAGCACCTTTCTTCTTCTTTTCTTCTGGTGAACTCTTTAACAACTTCCATCAAAAACCAAGAACACATTAATTCCTTTTTCTATGACAATGACCTAACTTTTAGATGTCCTTCCTTTGACTCACTGGAAGCAGTTATTCACACTTTTCAGTTAAGAAAATGACAGTTCTCCAAAGCAGCTGAAGAGTTAAACAGTTGAGATTTTATGTACATTCAAGGCTATATATGTCCAGATCCAGATATGTCCTTCACGGCAAGCTTGAACATTACTTAGGTCTCTGCATTTTGAAACATTGAAGTGCTATTTTAAATAATCTGTAGTTACACAAAGCTCGAAAATATACAAAGAATTAAATTGTGAATGGATTTTTTTTACTTTGTTGGAGTTCAGTCATTAGGTGGTTGCAGATGACATGATACCTTTAGATAATTAATGTTTCTCAATTAATTCAGTGAGTTACAAAGACCTCTTTATTGTTTTTTCTGTTTTTGTGCTGTGTTGCTCCCAACACAGATATTGTTTACGGGTAGTTCTAAATGAGCAACTTTAGCCAATACACTGTGCATTGTTCTTTGTAGCTAGCAGTAGCAACTAACAAACCCGGAACTTGTGAAACCATCTTGAGGTGTTTCACCAGCAGTACACATGTCAGTACATAAATCTGCTCATGTGTGTAGTGTAAATTACAGTGTGATTCTAATGCACTGCAAAATCAAATGTAGTTTGACTAGATGTATCTGTTAAATCTAAAGATTACATTTTATTAGAAACATTTAGCACAGGTGATGCTAGGCACATGCTTTGTGAGCCTACAACTTAACCTAGGCCTTGATTAGAGAATGAAGAAGTATGGGCAGAGTTCTCCAGCTTGCCAGCACACCTTCAAACCCCTCCCTTGTCTTTTAACAAGCCGCAGGCACCACAGCCGCCTATCTCTTCAGCACTGACAAGAGGACAGGCATGTCCCTCTCTGACTGCACTGCCTTTTTGTAAGGGCCTGGGAGGCTGAAGGGGTTGTGGTGTTGCTAGGAGCTGAGAGAGCCCGGACTCACTAATAGCACCCCACCCTTGGCAGTACTTAGTCCACCCTGTACCACCACTTGGGGAACACCAGTCACAGTCAGCTAGTGACATGAAACTCAGTCCTTTGCATTTTAATACATTTAATTGCAGATTAAAGCATACAACATAATCAGCTGGCTGTACTATTAAATCATTCCCGGGTTTTTGGTTTATCCATAGTAAAATGGAACCAGAACCTTTAGTTTAACTTTGCTTGCTTTCTTTTATCTAATTTCTCTCTTTTACCTAATGGCCTATTGATATGATGTTATCAACTCCAATCATTATTGCAAAATTGAGAGTAAAACTCAGTATCATCCCTAAGAATAAGGTGACCTGAACTGTTTAGAGAAACTATATAAACAGAACATTAATTTTAATGTGCTATTTAAGATACACTGGTCCAAAATAAATAATGCATAAGATAAACATTCTGTGCATCACCTATTGATGCATTGTGAAAAAACGATCTGTCAAGTGTGATGGTAGACAGATGGTCTTAGGTGGAGACTAGAATTAACACCTGAGAAGCTACAAGTCTGTGTGCAATAACAAATGAAACACTGATCATCTGCTGAATTAAATCCTCCTCATTATATTGCTAAGACTCCGCTTGCAAGACATAAACATTGCAAGTCCAAATACTCCTTGTTTCTGTTCTAAAAGGTATGACTAATTTCAACATTGAAAAGTTGCCTTTTTTAACAATAAAGCAAGGTGTAAATACAATGTAACAGCTGACTGAATATGGTTCTGTTGCAGTATTGCAGCTGAGAGAGCTGTGCTTTTGCAGTCAGTCAAAAACTGCAGGCATCATTGCAAATCCAAGGGCAACTCACTTTGCAGGCCTGATATATGGGTTACAATAAATCTAAAAATCATATGAGACGGGAGGATGTGAAAGAAGCTTTTGAAGGGTTAGAAGTTGGAAGGGGGGTATAGTTTTGATGGAAGGCTTGGCAAATGGGAGTGCTGAGCTGCATAGGAATTGCTAGGCAGCCCTAGTGCTGATGATAATGGCAGAGGTGTGATAGTCTAATTTAGAAAAAGAACACGAGATATGCGACAGGAGAAATCGTCGGACAGAAAAACTGCTTGGCAAGCATTTCTGAACATAATTTTATGTAGGAACATGGAAAAGACAATCGGACACACAGTAGTACAGTATATGGAAACTATTCCATTATTGTATTGTGCCTGTTTGTCTTGATGACCTAAATACTTTTTTATATATATAAAAAAGTATAAATATACTCTGGGTTGAAGGGCAGTAGTTTAATGAGTGGAGGGTATCATGAATCTCTTTTTTAGCATGATCAAAAATCACCATGCTTCCAGAACCATGAACAAATTGCTTGTGGATTGAACATTAAATGTTCAGAGTGAATTAATGCTAAACAGTCCTAGCACCCACTGCTCAAACTTACAAAATCACACTTAGTGCTGCTAGCTCTGATGAATGTACAGTAACTGCTCAGGCTTTAGAACTGTTTTTTTCCAATAGTGTTGAAACTCCAAAAGCCAAACAAGGGGAGAGAGTTAAGGCAGAGTTCACTCATTTATGGTATCATTTCATGGTGAAAGTCCTGTTTCACATCACACGGGGTCAAACTAATTACACCAAACATTTGTTACCAACGTGATGTGTGTGTTGGGGGTGGTGGCTGAGATAGAGAAACTGTATAAATTGACATTAGACTTTCAATGAGAGGTAAGGTGAAGTAGGTTTTGGTATTTTAACAAAAATAAATCTGAGGCCAGTATCTTCCAGAAAAAAAAAAAAACTTTGGTTGAGCAAACAACAAAACCCTGAAATGCAGTTTTCAAATGTTACATATGAAAAAAACACAAAGGTATTAAGCCTTTAAAGAAAATGCTCTGGTTTAGGGATTTTTAAAAAGAAGGTTTTTTAAAAATGAAAGTTCTTTTTCCCCATCTCTCGGTGACTCTTTTGCACTCACAGCAGTTCAGTCCCTCAGGAATCTTCGTGTTACTTCTAATTTGTAAATAAATTGTTCCAGTCTCTTTCCCAGCGCTCTGTGGTGTGTTTATTCCATTTCCCTTCACAAGCACAGTATGTAAATCAGGCATATTGCTTCTTCGCTCACCTGGGAAAACTCAGCAGGGATCTGAAATGGATCAGAAAAGCCACAGACCAGTCAGAATTCCAGCACTCTCTTCTAAGAATCACAGCTTTTTAGAATTTACTGGAATAATTATAGCTGTCTCTGCCACTTAGTGTGTACTAGTGTCTGCTAGAGTATAATAGAATAAACTTCCCCCTAATTTAATTCTAATCCTTTAATCACGCATGTGTATTGAAATGCAGTGTATTCGGCTTTTCTTGGGATCAAATAGAAAATATTACTTGGAAGCAACCCTAAAAATCAATTTGAGCATTTCTAGAAAACTATGACTGTGTACAGGCTCTAGATATTGGTTAAATGTTTCTGGTGTCATTTTTATGAATTGATCATTGATTACTAATGGAGATAAACTTGAGTAACTTGGAGTGCTGCATAAGCACTAAATCACCCCAGTCATTAGAGAAATGTCTGCACACAGGTAGTGGGGTGATTTAACCTGGTGAATGTCATAGTCTGTGAAAATCAAGAAGGAAAATTAAGGTAAAAAAGAACCTATATGTCTCAACTATCAGGAAAACAACACCTTGCCTTTGGCATATTGGGGGCTGTTCTAAATCACCTTAGGTGGACTCACCAGCAAGTCCTCTTCAGCGATGAATCAAGGTTTTATGTAGACCACCCTGATGGATGTCAACGAGTGTGGCAGAGATGCAGACTGACGCATTTTAATTTGTATACAAAAGGCCAGTCGATAGAGACATCTAAGTGAAACAGTCAGGGTAGAAGGGTCTAGATGCAACAAAACTAAATTTGTAGTGATTGATAGCAACTTAGCTGAATGGTGATCAAGTCCTAGGATCTCACATTTTGTCCTTCTTGTAGGGTTATCCCAACATGACGACATTACATGACAACTCACAACCTTAAGCTGCTTATATAACAATGGCTTTCTTTCGAGATGAGAATAGGGGATGCCCTGATGAGCGCCATCAAACATTTGTGGACTGAACTGGGATGACATGGGGCTTTTAGGGCTCAGAGATCAGTGAACAGGCACAAGTATGTCCAGGCTCCACTAGAGTAAGAAACAGAATCTCCCAAGATAGCATCTGAATCCTGGTGCAAAAGCATGTGTCACCAATGTATTGCTTCCAATGATTGGCCACACACAGGCCCTGTTTTGATCAACATTTACAGGAAGTGCACTTGCTCTAACCCTTCCTCATTTCATGGGTTTCCACTGTCCAGGATTGCTAGGAGTGTGGGTGAAACAGCTGAGACTCTGTGTCAGTAGGGTGGAGTCCATCCAGCACCTGAATGCATGATGTAAGGATCGTTTACAAGCAGAGGCAGAAGTGTCAGGGAGCAGCAAAGTATTTGCACACAAGGCGCTTTGAAAATACGAAAAGAATGCAGGCATAACAGGGTTGCTTTGTTCCAGCGGGTGTCTGCCATTTACCCCATGGCTACTCAATGCAATCCCTCTTGTGTTTGTCTTTGCCTCAGCTATCAAATCAGCACTTCATGACATACTTGATAAGGATCCAGGAGAGCTCATGTCAACTTTCAATCATATATAAACTCTCTGGCAGCACCACTGCAAGACACAATAAAGTTCTCCCCCAGTCAGTCCATTGCTGTACAGCGTAGTATCTGGCTTGCAAAACACTAGAAAAAAACTCAATCCTCCTACTCAGCAGCAAGCAGGAAATAATGGATCTTTAGGTGTTTGACAATTAAATGTTCTATCCTAAAAGCAGACTCCTGACTCAAAAGTATTTATCTATTCACACGGTAAAGGAAATTTCTGCACATTCTCATGAAAAAGGAAATGAAACCGTTCTTGTCAAATTTGCTGCACTGGATTATACAATACATTTATTTTTCTATCTACCTATCTATAAACAAAAACACATAATTTCCTACCAAATGCTATAAGTATAATAGTTATAATATCACCAGCAGCACTGGGGATAGGGACTTTACAAGGTTTTGATTGATGAGATTGTCAGTGTATGATCAGCAGTAAAAGGTCAAGACAGCCTATGTGTTTGGTTAAGTGTGCTACACAGCTGTTTCTCCTGTATCTGTGCATCTGCAGGACAAAACAAAATGAAACAGAGAATGGCAAACACAAATAACTCTGGGGATCTGCCTGCATTTTAACAATGTGCTGTCGGCTCTTCCGTGGTTTCCACAATGACAGCTAACCAATTTCCTTCCTCGCACAAGCATGGCCATCCTGGGGCGATGCACAGTCAGCCACTGGGGTGTGTCTGGGGAGACAGCAGACATTCTGCCCTGTGCAGAGCAAAACACAGGACACAGTGCAGCTCGGTCTGCCTGTGGTTCAGTGCGCTGGGGCTTTCTGAGAAATAAGCAAGAGCAAGGAAACGGGCACATTTCTATTTCAGTTTGATTCACTGTCCCATTAAGAAACCACAACATCTGTAGAAAATATATATGGCCTACAGCAACAACAAAGGCATTTTCTCAGTAGTTGTGCCTCACCTTCAGGATTGTGTCTAATCTGCTTGATCACCGTCGATCTAGTCTCTGAGAACCACAGGGCCATTCTGGTTTTCATTTCACTCAGACCTTTCCGTTTCCCAGGTGAGCTGGAGATTTACTTAACTTGTCAAAATTCACATTTCTTTCCCCACAGAGATGGCACAGTAGGTCAAGCAGCCCAAGAAGGTGGGCCAAAAGGCTTGGTTTCATTTCTAGAATTGTATCAGTGAAACTGAAGCTAACACACACTGCAGGGTCAGAGCTCATGCTCAAGTGCAAACCTAACTATCGCAGAAAGCATTTAGAAAACTTTAAAGTAATTGGGAACAAATGTGATGTCTGATTTTTCTTTGTTAAGTTTGGAATGCCTTTAAATGGAAAAAGTAGTTCACAGATTTTTTTTTCTATTTTTTATTGAAATACAAATCACGAGTATTCCCTCATTCATTGTAAAGTGTGAGGTAGTACTGATACACTGATGAAGAAGTACAGCAATAGTATCACACCTTGTATCGACCAAACAATGCTTAATTATGTTAGCTGCCTCAGAATACATGTATAGGGGTGATATTTACTTAGAACAAGAAATGTACACTACATTGGCATTTTCAACTACTCAAAGTTTATATTAGTGCAAGTCAAATCTATGTGTCCACTTCTGTCTTTTTTAGTGTCACCAACCCACATCAAACTCCAAAAATCATTTCGGCACTCCAAACAAGAAGCATTAACATTTCCAGTTAAACAGTGTGGAACATGAAACTACTGTATGTGGCTTTCCCTACATTTTTTTTTTAATTTGCTTAGATCAATCTACTCATCTACCCACCTTACAGTATATTTATTTAATTATGGGTAAACAATAACATTATATCTTGGCATATAATTTTATCTAGGGTTAACAGTGTTGTGAGTGGGGAATATGTAACATCAATCTGCACTGTACAACTCCAAGCGGAAGCCCCTTCCCTTGGGGTGCGTGGGGTCCTACTGGGCCCTGTGTTTGAGAATGATGTCTACTGCCTCGGCCAGGCTGTCAACATATCCGTCTGCCCTCACTGTGGGGTGCTGCTCGTCACTGGGCCTGTTGAGAGAAACAGGAAGGGGAGAACTGGGGTCATCACAGACAGCAGGTTCGGAAATGTGTACAGTACCTACAGCGGTCAAGGGAAAGAGGCTGGCAAAAGGCAACAGCATCAGACAAAGCCAATTCTCACAAAACCATGGTCTTCTGGCATGGGGAGAGAGTTAAGAGAGAAGTTGGGGATATTTAGGTTTTGCATGAAAGCAATGATTGAAATATTATTTTGCATCAAAATACTAATGCTTTATTTTTTTCCAGGTCTTCTTCAGCATGTTTACATTTTAGCTCTGGTGTTTAGAGTGCATCTGTGCTAACAAAGCCATTTAATTTCTCTGTTTTTAGCTCATTCTTCATTCTAATTTAATACCCAAAAGCAATGTGCTTGGTGCCAATTGTGCTTATAGTTTTAGAATTTACATGTACTAGGGCAATCGAAAGATATCTTGTGCGTCTCAAGCACTTGTGGGTCTGTTCCAAGATCGGTTCATTTATTTTTGGGATGGTGTATTAATGTGATTTCATCATTTGTTTACATGACAGCTGTTCCCAAAGGGAATAGAAACGAGAAGCCATATCGCATTGGGGCGAGAGAACAACAGCTAACCATGCGTCACGGCAGCAGGGAGCATTCAGCCATGTCTGTCGGTTTCGCAGCCAAGTAACCAACAGAGACAGAACACTTAGTTCACTTGCATACAAGAAAACAAGAAGAAGCCAACAAACTTCAAGGGGAGAGAGCAGCTGGTTAATCCAGGAGAAGAATGCCAGACCTTCTGGATTATAATCAACAACCTTCTATGTTGCTCCGAATAGAGAGTGGGTCGGTTTGGGGTGGTGCAATAGTACCGCGGGTCTGAGAAAAAGGACTCTTGTTGGCTGGACACAGCTGTTTTGGAGCTGGACAAGGAGCGGATTCTGGGGCATAATGGTGACTGAGCTGTGCTGTAGAAAGCTGAAGAGCTGTGGTTTGTCACATTGTGTCTGCGCTCAGTTAACTGAAGACCTGTTAACTATGAGTTCAGGAGCAACACACTTCCAACTCAGTTCACGCCATAAACAATAAAACAAAGCTCATGTGCTTTATGTATCACAGCATAATTTGGATAACCTCTGACAGTTATCACTGCCATTTAACAGCGATCAAATTATTACATCTCAAACAGGATAAATGGAGCCATAAAATACTGACTTGTTAAAACTGTTAAACAGAAAATGGAACAATAGTGTTAGTACATCAAGAGATGCACAAGCCTCATTCAATTTTAAAATCTTTGAAACAATCCTTCTAATTTTCGATAAAATGCTACTCTATAATTAGCTGATTTTGGTCATTACTGATGACTGTCTTAGGAAGCACACTATCAGTGGAAATCATCAAGCCTCTCTCACCAGTCTCTATGGACCTGAGGGGCTTGAAGTAATATTGTTATTCTGTCCTGCAAAGAGATTTAAAAAACATCTTAACATATGCCCAAATTGAACTTGCAAATGTTTGTTCTTACAAATTATATAATATTATTGGTAACTCATTTTGAAGAGTACTGCTATATAAGCTTAAAATTACAAATTTTAAGCTATCTTGTGCACGTTTGCTAACAAATACATCAATATTTCCAGCTCAAAAAGAAAAAAACACAAGAGAGTCACAGAGCTAATAATGTAAAGCTTAAACTGCCTGCATTAGTTAAGATCATCAGCTTGCCTTTGCATGCCTTCAGGTAAACCCCTATAGAAAAACATAATTCTTAATTAACATTACATTAGGACTGTGGCCCAGAAAACTAGTCCCAAGTCTGGATGAACTCCAACAAGAAATTGTGCAAAAATGTACAGATTTTGTTTTCCCCATAAGGGTCAAGGAATCCCTGTAGCATAACTTAAGAAGGAAAACAAAACAACTCCAAGACTAAAGATTTTCAAAATGAGAAACAAAGCAAATATGAGTTTCCAGCATTTTAAACGAAAGAGGCACCTTAAAAAAGAAGGAAAAACAAGCACAGGACAGAGAACAGCTCTGTTCATGTTTACATGTGTCTGTCATCTCCTTCCACTGGAATGTGATGAGCTTTGTATTAACGGTCAGCGTCGTGTCATGGTCAGTTTATTATTCATTCACCCTTCCCAGGGTTTTGCTAAGAGTGTTCCGTTTCTGTAGTTATTATACTGATGAAGTGGTGATATAATGACAATTCGGTTCTGCTTATTATTCCAGTGGTTGTCAGATGTAGTGTCACATCTGTAGTGGGAGTACCACATATTATGTGTATAAAATGCAATTGTCATTTTTTTTCCAGTTACCCAACACTCATAGAAGGGTAGTGGTCTTTTTAAAATCCTGGTTGTTTTCTTCAGAGACTTATTTAGTAAACTGTTTAGCCCATTCCACTTTTCAGCAATCTGATTGTATAAGAGGAAAGGCATGATCTACCACCTTCAGACTGATACAGACCTTATAACTCATCCTAAACTATAATGTCCAGCCCTTTAATTTCAAGAATAAAACACTAAAACTTGCAACCTGGAACACAAACAAGATCAGCAGGGAAATAAGCTAGAGTGCAGTGTGTTTTCTCCGGTCAGTGTTAACGTATCCAAAGTAATGCTCTCTGGATGTATCAAATGAAGATTTTCCTACTATCCATCCTAAACTGAATTACTTAATAGTTTCCAACTTTCACCTATACAACATGATTTGCTACTGGGTTTGAAATAGTTCCCTGTGATAACATTGTATATAACCCTTAAGATTTTTATATACCATACTTTGATCACATTTCTTTACAACCTCCTTTACTCTATACTAAAGAGATTAAGATTTTTTAACCTGTCAATATACTGTACGATACACAAAAACATCATTAGATCATGAATCATTCTCGTTGTTCTTCTTCAAACTATTTCTAAGGCTACAATGCCATTTTCATGTTATAGTGACCAGAATGGAATACAATATTCTAAATTAGGTCGTACTAATACATTGTAAAGCATTAGCATAACTTTCATTGATTTGAATTCCACACTTTTTGTTATGTACCCAAGCATTCTGTTTATGTTTTTATGGCTTCCCTACATTGTCTGGATAAGGACACAGAAGAATGTACATAAATACTCACTTCCCTTCCATGTATAGCTTCCTGCAGTTCAGAATGACCTATGCAAAATATATCATGTATGTTTCTACTTTCTGAGAAGACAGCTTTGACTTTATCATTGCTAAATCTAATATGCCAAGTATCTACCCAAGTTTTTTTATTCCCTTACTACTGTTTCTGTTTGCCACTGCCTCTATTTTTTCATATCTGTTATCTGCAAATGTAACTAGTTTTCTACCTATATCAGATATAGACCTATTTATATAGATCAGGAAGAGCAATAGACCTAAAATGGATACCTGCAGTGCACCAATGCTTACATCTACCCAATTAGTTGCTGATCCCTTAAGATTATGTGTTGTTTCCTATTCGTTAATCAGTTCTCAAACCATGTGCACACATCATCTTTGACTCCTATGGCTTTTAATTAGATAATTAATCTTCTATAAGAAACCTTATCAGAAGCTGAAGTACATATAAGCTAAATTCTAAATATAAAAGGCTGTACACTTTAATGTTATCAACTGTCCTTGTTGCTTGTTTGAAGAATTCGAGTCAGTTAGTTAACCAGATATAACCTTTCCAGATTAATTTTGGATGTCTCTTAAAATGGGGCGGAGCGGTGGCTCTGTGGCTAAGGATCTGCGCCTGTGGCTGGAAGGTTGCCGGTTCGTATCCCGTGGCCGGCAGAGGAATCCTACTCCGTTGGGCCCCTGAGCAAGGCCCTTAACCCCAACTGCTCCAGGGGCGCCGTATAATGGCTGACCGTGCGCTCTGACCACAAACTTCTCTCCCCGTCTGTGTGCCTGTGTGTCTTATGGAGAGCAAGCTGGGGTATGCGAAAAGACGAATTCCTAATGCAAGAAATTGTATAGGGCTAATAAAGAAACATTAAACATTAAATGGTGCTGTTTGGTAAATATTCTTCCCATATAGCTGGAACTTGTTTTTCCATAACTTTGCCAGTAACAGACATAAGACTGATTTGCAATATGTCGCTTCTGGAGATAGTGAAGCAGCAACACATTTTTGTATAATATACCCAAGAGCAAGCAGAGAAACCCCGGCATCAGCGGTGTGAGCAGGCAGCACCTTGTTTGCAACTGGCAGTGTAGACAAACAGGCTCAATGAAGGTGAGCACAGGTCTAGGCAAACACAGTACATAAACCATAAACAGGGACAAGCAAAGTTCAAAACCAAGAGACACCGTACAAAGAACCAGAGGAGAATCCAGAAAACAAAGTCAGGGTGAATACAGGAAGAAACACAGCAACAACTCAGGAACTCAAAAGAAGCTAGAGATGAAGCGAACTCTATGACAGAGTTCCAGACTACTCTCAGATCATGGCTTATGTAGTCTTGAACCACCTGAGGCAGGTGTGGTGAATAATTTTCCCCAGGTGGTACAAGACTCCTGTTGAATTAATTACCATGCTCTTGAATGACAGGCAATGGAGGTGTGGCCAACTACCTTGCAGATACTAGCTCACCCCACCAGTCCTGTGTGACGATGAGAATGATATGATTAGTCTGGAATTTCCCTTTTCATTTTTTGTTCTCTTTAATATAAACTGATATAACATTTGCAATTCTCTGGTCTGTGGGAACTACTACAATCCTAAAGGAGTGCTGTAATCTTAACTTGGGGGTTTACGAGTAACATCCCTCAATTTCTTAAGAATGACTATCATTCTTAGGACCATCAGACCCTAGTTTTAATGCTCCTCAACTATACACACACACACTTCCCCAGTACAACCTGATTATCTTTCCCTGGTCAGACTGATGGAGGGTCGACTACTGTATGCACTTAATTCCTGATTGTAGGCAGATGTATACACTGTTCTCACATTAATTTCTCCAGCAAGATGACTAACTGAGGAGAATCACTCATAGTGGGATTGTCTGTTTAATGAGTCCAACTCCTCAAAGCTCCCACCTTCCTCTGCACACCAGAGTTTTTCAGATGCTGAGTTAACTTCTCTGAGCAAGGAGCGAATGTGCCTGTCATTAAAAGTTTGTTTATCAAGCTGTTGCTGATCTTATGTAAACTCTTTGTAACTTGCGAAACCTATGAGTAAATCTGTATTGTTTTAAAATTCTGTGTAATGCTCTGCTGTGGAAAAGGAGGCTACAACAAATGAAATCTGTGTTATGATGCATTGCATTCTGTATGCTTTATGTAAATCAGTTATGATTTCTCCTAGAGAATAAAGATGGTGTTAATATTCAAAGAAATAGTGCCAGATTGAGCCAATATTTTTTTTCACAAAATGAACCGCATGGCTTATCATTAGTGAAACACAATAGTGTCAAAGATCACTTCCTGTCATACCTCTGTGCTGCACCCTGATGCTTTGCTGCAAACTAAAGACTATGAATTGTTCTGGAAATGTATACTAGATATATGTATTTAATTAATCTGTTAATTAATTAATATTTAATTAAGTAAATTAAGAGGGAATTCAAAATTAACAATGAGGTACAATAAAAGAAAAATCCTTTTCTCTCAGCCCCTGAGCTGCTGAGCTGTACTCTTCTCACAGCTGGACTGAACTGTTTAAGAAAGGCCTCCTGGGAGACACAGCGAAGGAGGAGCAGGACTCTTGGTGTTATGTTTTCAAATGAAAAGTAAAAAAAACATTCCGCCTGAAAGCACTGCAAAGTATGTTTTTCATGTCAAATAAACAAATAAATTGCCAAACAAATGAGGACCAGAAGATTTTGGCACAAAGCGTGAGACACTCTCAAGTTGCCAACTCTAATGTTGTTCACAACAGTAATTCAGTTTAAACAAATTTGCCATAAGACCACTTCAGAATGCAGATCTAAATACTTTTTTTTTTTTACCAGATAACAATTAAAAAGATGCCTAATCATCACCTGTGCAATCAGAAAGAGTTTATAGGAGCTACGCTGGTAAATAAAATAGGCTGACTTTTTGTTGTGGTGCAGGCAAGGGGAGTACAGTATAACCTCTCAATAAAGAGGTGGCACGATTCCCACTTTCAACAACAGCATTCATCATTTTGCCACGCAATGCAGGTTCAAACACTGTTCAAGTTACTCTTTGAGGCCAGTTGGCTGCCTGTTTAATGATTGGGAAAATACTTTATTAAAAAACATTACCCAACAAACCTCATACAGGCCAGTGAATATATCAAGAGGCAAAAACATACATGTAGTGTAAAGTGTACAGTGTATCTGTGGACAAAACACAAATAACCTCCTCCTGACTTTGTTTCTGAACAAATTGTTTTGCTTAGATTTTCACTTCATTATTTGAAGGACATATGTAAAAGTATTAAAGATAAACAAAGAGTCCTTACAAATCTTACAAAAAAACATATAAGATAAAAAATGTGACACTAAAAACTAACCTTGAGGAGCCTGGGTTTTAGGGCTTCAGGTCAAATATACATCTATCCACCAAATGATGCATCCATCCTTCTGCAAAGTTGTCAAGCTGTTTATACACACAGGTACCATGAAATGTTGAAAGGACGTTGCAGCAAAGCGTGTTTAAGAGTTGGTCTGAATTCGTAAACATTTTTTTGAACAACAAAACCAACTAATATCAGTTACACCAAATACCACCTTGAAAAAACAATTCCAATTGCGTGCATTAAGCCATCTGTTCTGATATCTTAAATCTTTACCTCATACATATTGAACATCATTTCCTTCCTACTCAGAATGGGACAAACACAAGTTCAGTAATTTAATTCCAGCTTGTCTTCTATATTCTGTGCTCCAAGAAAATGAAGAAAGAACCAGTCAATGAAAATGACTTTTAACACAGCAAAGACAAGTAACCAAGTCGACTAACTCTGTCTGCTTTGCACATAGTACCGACATTCTGACATCCCCCTTGCCAAGAGTTAATTGATATAATATATACCTGTACAAAAAAGCAAATCTTAAAATACAATTTAGTTTATGAGTAATACCAAAATGACCACTGAATTATGTTAGATATTGATGTATATTTTTAAGTGTGCTGCAGCCTTTTTTCTGTTGGAAAGTCTTTAGATGCAGCCATGCTCAGGCAATGGATATTATAGTTATTAGAAGTTAATCCTGGAGTGACATCAAGTATAAGGATGACCTAAACTGAAGTGAGACAGAAATCTCTTATTGGTGATATTTGTAATTACACTTTCAGTGAATTTCCCATGTGGTGTGATCTAAGATGCCTGAAAGCTGCTTTCTCTGTAGAGCAGTGGCCAGGGCCAAAACTGTAACTAAGACTGCATTTTTGACCAGCTTCTCTGGATAAATACATATTTTTGAGTGATTACTGACCTGATTGGATTCTGAAAAAAAGGATTCAATTACTTTAAGCTGCTGTCACTGGTCTTAGCATCAGCCTCCCTCGCTTTCTCTGTGGGCTGAGCATTAATAAAAACAAGGAAGCAATAAAAAAAGTTAAAGAAGAAGTGGAAAAACAGAGAATAATGCAACAGCTGCAGCTAGATAAATACTGCCTTTATACCTCAAAGGATCTAGATGTTTATTTCTGGAACTACTTCTTAGGTTTAATATGCTGTAATTGGGACTTCTATGAGAAATAAGACATTCAGCTAGTGTGATACACTTGAACTGCTGGAAAAATATCCACTTTTTCCACAAAATAATATCCTGTAATGGGTTGTGTAGGAGGCTTACAGTCAAGCCTAGTTACTACTTATAAGAGTTGACTAATGGACCAGGCACAGATGATGTTTATGTCTTGTGGGGGTAAGTGGAGCATGGACAAGCCAAGCTTGAAAGACTCCTTCAAAGGGACTGATGGGACAGATAAACCAAACCCGTCTTCAACGTTGTCTTGTAATTCCTTCTGCAAATGTTCTATGAAATGACACTGCTATCTGCATCTGCAAGTATCTGCAAGTGAAACCACCACTCCAAAGGTTTTAATTTGATGTCAGATTGGCTGTGTCCTTTGTCTGGTTCTTTCCCTTGAGTACATTGACAGTCTGACCCAACCAACAATAGTGGATGTTTGCAGAATATCAAGCTTTCGGAGAGACCAGATTCTCAGATTTTCCTGTTATTTTTAAGGAAGTGAGAAAATGTGCTTCATATAACACTATCTGTGATATAAATGATCTTTGATCTCCTGGACTACCATAATCTGAATAACATTTTTGTTTAAAATGGTGTCTTTCATATCTCGCAGCTACGAACCCATGACTGCACACAGTGGAGAATGAGGACGTGTTTTATCATGTCATGGGTGACACATGATGTTCTGCCCAAATGGATGAGCGTGTTTTTCCTTATCAGCAGCACTGCAGAGCTAAAAGTGCCATGGAGCCCTCCCAAGGCCTTCCAGAGACCCTACAAGCCTGTTGAGCCAATTGTGGGCCACAACATAGGAAATCCTGCTTGTCGTTGCTTGCAGATAAGAGCCAGGCTCAAACCCATGATCGCAGAACTTAACCTGCACTTGGGTGAGTGCCTATATCAAGGGTATAGGGAGGCCCTCTAAATTACAATTTAAAAGGAGAGGATTTACAAGCATGTTGGGAGGTGAATGAAACTCATGTTGTAGAGAGCTTCAAAGGCCATCACTACAGACAATTCATCTGTCAGCCTCTGTATGAAAAGCCTCTCCGCATGAGGATCTATGTGATTAATGAAATACTAGCATAGATTTGCATTACAAAAATGTATGACAACACCTCTAATTAGATTTCAAAAGCATCATGTATATGTGGGGCCCGGCCCTGTTGTCTTTTCAGTTAGCTTTGTATTTAACAAAGAGAAGAAAAATGTTTCCTGTTATAGAGTATTAACTATTGGAGATATAAAGCTCATTTTTCAGCCGTCAGCAGAATGGGATTGTTTTCCTTGGGGGCTGCGTCGCAGAAATGTGTTTTGTTTGGAATTACCTGAGTGATGTTTGCATTAAGGATATATGTGCCTCTAATCCAGAGCATGTGTGTAAAGGAACAATAAGAAAGACCCCTATTGTAGCTGGAGTGCGTGAGTGTGTCTAAAAGTGCAAGTCTACACCAATGTTTACCATCCCTTCTTCTGCTATTGCGAAAAGGCTGAGATCTTTATTGATGTGGCTGAGAGCTCTCAGACATGTATTTAGGGTGCAGTGTAATGTTTCAATATGCCATCTGTTAAGCAGGGTGGCTTTTTCTCTCTCCCTTCTTTTATTGCTCAGGGAATGGAAAAATACCACCAGCTAAGAAATATTCGAGACAAAGCCCAAGCGTTGTTTCACCTTGTAAATGACAGAATTAGCTGTGTCGCTGTGTAAAGGAATCATTAATAATTAAGAGAGAGGTTTCGTGCCTCGCAGAGCGCAGCCCATAAAGGGAGAGCTGGAGTCAGAATACAACACACTCCCGGGGGATGACAAAGATCCGGCTCCTGCCATACAGGAGACTTGGACTTCAGATGGCCATTGGAAAGGAGTCTTGCTGCTTCTCTGTCTAGGCTAGCCTCGCCGAAAGAAAAACAAGCCAGTTTCAAAAATGTTATGGGTTGGAAATTGCTTCAAAAACCAAAATAATAATGCATAGCTAAGACAAATGCTATTTTGCCTGCACTCATAAGAGTGTCTTCTATCCATCCGGTAGCTTTTCGGGCCCTGAAGAGGGCTTTACAGATTGTTGAAGGCTACTGCTTGTTTTCCCACATCAATTAAATAACTTGAATGTGTAGCCCTTAAAACTCCAGAGGACCAGTTAGCATCAGTCCTGGTTACTAATGTCAGATTACCTCTTCAAACCATACTCACAGAGACAGTTTTAATTTCAGAATGAAAGCTACAGTTAATAACCTGCATACATAAGGAACTGTGAGTGATGAAGAAACACAATGTTCTGTTCCACTCTGAATTATTTACATTGAGTGTCTAAATATTGAAGCAAATGAGAGCAGGCTTCACTATGCACTGAGGCCAAGACTTTAGTGTGATGTCACAGTATACCATTTGTTAATGGTACAGATAGTTGCTCTTACAGGTTTATGACCTGTTTATACTGGCTTTCCTTTGAATGCTATAAAAGGGAGGATCTGGTCTTGACTCTGCAGAGCAGTTATCTTACTGCACAAGTCTAGCACAGGAGGCCTGCCAATATTCTGACAGCTGTGAAAGCTCTTTGAACAAACAGTTTCTAAGGGGTTAATGATCATGATGTGTCTTTTAAAACCAATCCAGTTTCACAATAATTCACAGAATAGTTGCCAAGATGTGTGGTTTCATCATATTTTCACTGCACAATTTGACATTCAACTTCATTTTCCATCTTGCCCATTCTGCTTTATTGCCTTGGGATGTGAATCACATTGCATCTAGGTGAAACTGAGGCCTGGAGCTGTTCACATGAGTGAGGGGTATTCCTCAATTATCAGAAAGAAACTCTTTGCACAAGGCATTAGTCTTTCAGTGTGGCACTGAAAGTGCTACCTACTTTGAAAGGAGAGGTTTTCACTACAGAAGGAGAGATGGTGAAGACTTGCCTGTGAGGTGTAGTCAGTTTAACTTTTGTAGTGTCACAGTGACCTTTACCATGAATCCTCCCAACAAACCACTTGTATCTTTCTCAGAATTTCAGGTCACCTTGTTGAACACTACTTTGCTGAAGACAACAGTGATGACAACCTGAACGCTGTTAAACATACAAAACTCAGGACTCTCCCACATTTTAAACCCTTTGTCTCACAACCACACCTTTCTTTAATAACCTAAAGTTCCTGAGCTAACACAACAGCTTTACATTAATATAAAAAATCCTTTAAAACTAGATCTAATTAATTTATTATTTGCTTAGCTATCTGCTTCATTTTGTCCAAATTAATCTGTTGCTATTTTACCCAAGTTAAGGTATAAAATGAAATACGAGCAGGTAGCTGTGCCAGCATGGCTGCAAAGGAACAAGAAAGGTTTATTCCATGCTAAAAAGAGAAGAAAAGAAACGTGAAGAGTTTCCATAGCCAAAACATTGTGTTTCTTTTCTTCTCTTTTCAGCATGGAATAAACTTTACTTGTTCCTAAAATGAAACCAATATGACAGTATGCGCTATGCACTGTTTGTGTTAAAGTATTGTAGTTCTGCAGGATGCTAACTACAGCTTTGGCAAGGCCATAAAAACAGTAACATGTGAAATATATACCATTTCACAAGTGAACAGTGCAGCTAAGAAAAACATGGAGAATCTGATTACTCTTAAATCTGTTCTCTTTAAGCAAAAAATGCAACAAATTCTGCATGAGAAAAAAACCCAATAAGCTGACATAGATAAAAAAAAAGACTATGACTAACATAACTCATGGTTGACCTACAGATTTAAAAGTTTATCCTGTTCTATAGTTGCAACTTTCAACTATGTAGTTTCATTTCACAGTCAGGAGTGAAAACTAGATTCGAGTTCAAAGTCTGTGGTTAATGTGGCAAACCAAGATGCCTGTACAAGAATATGTGAATTTCCAACAACATGTAAGTCATTATCGAATAAACTATGGCAAACTGATTAGCTTCTTCTCATGTGCTTTGCAAATCTAGCAAAAACATATTTGCCTTTTTTTGAAGCACTCAAGGCATCCCATTTCACTACTAATTTATTTGCAGCATAAAAGAAAGATGTGAGCCGGGTACTAATTGCAACATGACAGAGAAAGAAATTACACAATGTCCATTGTCTTCTCTCTTTCTGTTTTACTTTCTTTCTCAGCAAAAAGGCAGAGAAGGATTGGATCAAGACAAACAGGTTGTACATTAGCATCCTCAAGAGAAAAACAGTCTTAACATGTTTCACAAGCTGGGAACAACAGCAGCCCCAAATAATGCTGTGTTTACTTTATCTGTCTGCTTGCTATTATAAAAAACAAAAGAAGTCTTTACCACACGATGTTCTCCACTGTTATTTTTTGGTGCTCTGGCGCTGGTTTAGGAGGAGGGACTGGCAACAAAGGAAAATATGTGGTTCCTGTTTCAGTTCAAAGGGGCCTGTTTAGCACATTGCAGAGCCCCAGGCTTCTCCCGAAAGGGCTTTAAGGTGGTGCTATAAACTGCAGCACAAAAAGGCACCAGTATGCCAGCAATTTATTTCGGAAATGAGTCTGAGATTTAAGCATGTGAAGTTTATCTTTCTACTCTGAAGCTGAATCATCCCCTAATAATTACTATGTTAAAAACTGGTACCTGGTATCAACTTGCATTTACATCATTTTTGCTACCATACGGGTGCAAGGACAACAGTTGTAGTTTCATTTCTCAGGGCTGGATTTCAGTTTACAAAAAAAAAAACACTAACATTCCTTAGTGGTTCAAACAATTATTAAAAATAAGTACTTAATAAAATTTCAAAAAAAGTTGAATCATTGATCATGTATTCTTTGCAATTTAGAATTAATTCACAAGTCAATAATGCTACAACCAATAGGAAAACCTCAGAGATCCCATCAACCAATCAGAAATCTCCATTCGAGGGCCTACCATGAACAGATGCAATTTTGTTGCACTTGGCTATATAAAGGTTTCATTTTATTATTAAAACAACATTGCACATAGTTATTTTTTTTGGAGAGAGTGTCAGATTTCAAATCACAGTTCAATCCATTACATTTACTGAATACAGCTGTTACTATGGCTGTATGTACAATATGTTTTAATAGAAACCAAACATTTGAAGAAGAACAGAAGAAATTGCCTATAAATATTAAGTTTTTTTTTTAGGTTGCAATTGATTATTGCTGATGAATAAAAAAAAACCTCTATTTCTTAAAGCAGCACAAGGTCAGTCAAGTGGCTTGACTGGACTAAGTAAGTAAAAATCAGCAAAACACAGATGAACCCTGAAGGACAGGATGTTATGGGATTATGTCTGCTCTCTGGCCAAACAATAGTCATTAAGAAAAACTACTCCTGAAGAAACCCGAGTTCTTCTGTTGTCTGCCAGAAGACACAAAATGGATAATGACTGATGGACAAAGAAACTTCACAATGGGCCTTTGATCAGTAACTGCCACAAATAACAGGTTGAAAACAGTGTATTGAATTTTCTCTAAAATTATTGTAGCTTTAAAAAACATGAAAATCAGACAGGCATGGAATACAAAATGCTAACTAAAGCTACAGTACTCTACCTCCTGTCCTGTATAAATTGCACTGGATCCCAGTAAAACGCAAAGCAGAGTTCAATTTTCTCCCTCTCTTCTATAGGCACTGAATGGTATAGATCCAGGTTTACTTAAAGCAACTCTATGGTCTGTAAAAACTTGCTGCGCAGATCCAATAGGGACTTGGTTTAGGACTTGTCTTTTCACTAAAGCTTTTAATGTGTAATTCAGTTATACTTTTGGTTTCATAAAACAATTCACAGAGCTCAATTTCCTAGAGGTTTCTGATTCTTTCCCAACCTCTACTGCAGCGGTTCCCAACCCTGGTCCTGTAGGACTGGTTTGTCTGCTGGTTTATGTTCCAATTGAGTTACAAAATGGAATGATTTCCAAATGTCAAAGAGCAGAAAACAACTGAAAAAAATCAGTACAAGCAATTAATGGTTTAATTAAGGAACTGAGAGATGAGATGGCACCAAAACTATTACATACTATCGGACATTACAGACATACTATCGGTGTTCTACTCTATTACGAATAATGTAATAAAAGGGACTTCATTTTGTTTCTGCAGCATAAATCTCAGTAAGTCTCGCTGAGTGTAAAAGGGGCAAATCAGACAGGACAGAACTGCAGAACAGCCCAACAGGAGAAAGGCAAAGAGGGGGTTGATGAGGCGAAACAGCAAAGAGCTGACGAGTCCAGAGCTGTTGGTAAGCTATTATTGCTGTGGTGGAATTTATTTACCGTTTTAGCTTTGAGATTTCATACTTAATGATCTTTCCTTCCTTGCGTGCATTAGGGATAATGACTTTACTTAGTTCAACTCCATTAATAAAACTGGCATAACTGCACAGGAAATCCCTACTTATCAAAGGCAGAGTGGATTTTTAGAGCCAGGAAAAATGGAGCCTTGCGATTAGATTTTACACGTGCTCCACTTGGAGCAGTTTTCCTCTCCGACAGGAGGGATCGGTCTGTAAAACAAGCACCAGTTCCACAATGCAATAGTGATTTAGTGCTGCAACAGACATCCCATTCCTGCACATGTCCCAGCCCTGCATCATCCACTATCAAAACTGCATCTAACATTGGGGCCAGATGTTCATATGTCAAAATGGTCATCACTAACGAATAAGGGCCAAGGGTAAATCAAAGTCCTCAATGAAAACATTCCCTATTCGCATTCCCCAGTAAACTTAAAATGTTCTTAAGATTTAATAAGACAAATAAATGAAGCCTGTGTGAAACCTGTTGATACAAGAAACTCATTTCACAATCCTAATGTAGTTTTTCATGCAATTAAAATACTATGTGCGGCACACAGCGAAAGACTGTTTGACCTAGCAGGGCAATGATAAAGCACAGAGTTGGAAACAGTTTTCAATGGCTGTTTAGAACTACACTGTAAAACTATAACATTAACACTGATCTCTCATTTTTCTTAAAATGATCAAAACTTTGTGCTATTGTTTCACTACTTTTGAAAGCTCAGTTTTTAAAAATTAGGCAATATATAAAGTCCTAAAATGTGGTTGCATAAATATCTGTTATATTCTGAAGTTACATCGCTCGAGAAAATTGAAAACTGTGAGTTGAGTAGCTTGAATAACATCTCTTGATTTGTTACACTGTCTATTAGTTTTCACTCCAGTTGAGTTCTTAATCACAGGCTAAGTGATTGTAGTTTTAATTTTGGGCATATTTAATAAATTTGCGTTGGGCTTTTAAAAGGTCAAATTGGATTTATACAGTATATAGGTATCAACCCTGTACCAATTTTGGAGTTTCAGAGCTGCCCTCATTTGGGTGTGTTCTCACTAAAAAGTAACCAATTTACTCTGCAGACATAAAAAAGGTTTAGTGTGGGAGTGTGGTCATTCCTACCTGTGTCTGATTGCCATCAACTCATCAACTAGTAAGACTTGTTTTCCGAAGTAATGGAAAGCAAGTTGAGGAGAAGCTGAGTAAAGTTGTGACTCAGGGTACACCTAGTACATCATCTGTTTTTGGAGATACCTGATCCTGGGGAGGTGAGACTCCAGTACGGAGGACAGTAAAGGACAGTTTTTAGACAGAGGAGCAGAAGAGTAGCGACTGCAGTGGCCAGTAACAGTATTATGCATTCATATATATATATACACAGTACATTATCCACATTACCACTGGACCCGTCCCAGAAAATTGATTTTTCCCTTGCTTGTGCAAAAAAAAAACACTTGACCTGGAGTTCCCTAATTCAGCCCTGGAGTTAAACAGCTATGGTGACATAATCTGCTACTGTAAGCACTGAACAAAAATAAACCTATAAACATTTTAGTGTGCTAGCAACTGGAAACGCTCAATGTTCCTTGTCAGGCAGTGTTCGAGTTAACAAAGAAAATGTTTTTTTTTTTTATTAGGCTTCATTTTGGCTACATTCTTTTACCACTGAGTGTGTGAATCTATTAGAACTGAGAACTGTATGTATGTTTTGTAATACTCAGCCACTGGTCACGGTTTCCTTATTTCCCACAATGTAGTTAGAAACTTTCCATTATGACTTCCTATAAAAGTAATAACAAATTAAATATTGCAGGTGAAGACTAATATCTAACTATAAAAATTGAAACAGAAAAATGATTTCAGGCGGAACTTATTTCCCCACTTACTTGCTAGGCCATTAAGAAGAGGATGTAAAACACAACAGTGTATTTTGTCTCTGACTAAAGAAAGAGGAACAAATATAATGGAAATTACATGCAAGAAACATTTCTTTAAAAAACGAATGGAAAAAAAGCAAAAATGTTCTATTTTTAAGTATAGACTTTGGAACTGGTACAGACAGCAGAACCGATCCTCACCACTGTGGAACTGTAACTTACAAATACATAACACCATTAACAGCAGTCCTGTGCTAGCAGGCACTTCACGCACAACATCAGCCAGGAGAAAAGTTCTGTCCTCAGTGAATGCCTATCCCAAAATAGTATTTCTAAACAACTCAAGACCTCATTTTCATTTGGCAAATTTTTGTGGTGCTTTGGGGGTCACTGTCTGTCTATGTAGAGACAATGAAAAAGTAATTAAGTCCAGCCACAGCACAGAGATTCTCATTTTACAGAAGTCAGAAGGTCACTTTAAAAGCTTGTTGTGCACTGTATGGCAGGATTTAATGGTTCTTTGCAGATAAAACATTCAAAACGTGCACACTAAACAGAAAGCAGTGTTGCAGAGCTCTGAGAACATTCTGGAAGACGTCTGCAATTATGTTCAGTAAGGTGACTGTAAATGGGTTAGGGAACAACTAATACAGCATGTGAGCTGACAACTGGTGTTTCATTCAGATAGTAATTATCATATACAATATACAATTGTTATATACCATGTAAGTGATGATATTTAACTGGGCCTAAAGTCTAATTTCTTTAATCATGGACAGTCTTATTTAAAAAAACTCCTTGCCCCTCAACTCTCTTTTAACACATTGCTAACACACAAAAAAGTGTTCCTATTTTTGTGTTTTTTTAATGAAATGTACATCGACACTTGAATGGAACCACTGAACTTGAAGTGAACTGTTAAAAGTCCTTTTACCAGAGCAATTAGAAAGAATAAAAAACACTGCAATCAGTTTAAACTAGGCTACCGTCCTGTGCAGGCGCCCCTTCAATATGAGATTGTAATCTCAGTGGTCTGGCCCAGTTAAACAAATATATCAATTAGGTCTGTAATAAGTGGCTGTTTATCAGACTTCAGAATGGGTTAATTATTGGTGTACAGTACTTTCAGTTACGGGGGTTTCTCCATTTCTGGCACATTTCTGTTTAAAATAATATGGTATAATATAACTTCATAGTATCATATGACAGAGCTTATTACATGGACCATAGGGCATAAAGGGCGATATATTTTCAGAAGAATAATGAAACTGGTCTGTCTGAGGAGACAAATTAAAATGCCTGAGATGTAAATTACTTAACACAATTACTTTAAAGATCTCTTGAAATGAAAGCCCATTTCCAAATTTGCTTGCACAGGAATTCCTTACCTACCAATAAAGTGTGTAAATCATGGTGGTCTTTTCCACTCTGCTTAGCATTAAAATCTAAACAAAAAATCTCAATGACAAACTCTTGTTGAAAGATAACTCTACTGAAAAGACTAATTAGTTATCAGAAAAAAAATCCTCTCCTTATTTTCTGTGTGAGCAAACTTCCCAAGTCATATAACTATTAGAATGAATCTGAAACCCAATTTGCATGAAGCTGATCCACAGGGAAAACTGGGCTTACTGAATTCGTTTTTTTCCTCTAAACTAAAACAGAACTTTTTCTTCCATGAGGAAATCGCATTGTAAAATTCTGAGATACACTTTTCGGCTCAACTTGAAAGTCTGCTGCACAGATTTCATTCAAGGTGTTGCATAGTAAGAAGACACGGTAAAAACATTTAAGCTGATCTGAACAACCAATTGTCATTTACTCAGGGTGACTGACATCAGCTCCTAAACCTTCTAACTAAGGGGTAGACACCCTCACGCAATGATCTGATAATCCAGAGCAGGCTACTGTCAGCACTGCCTCAGTAGGTTAAGCAGACAGTATGGCTCTGAACAAGAATCCTGCCGGTCATGCCTCAGTCATTGTCATTGGAAATCAAATTAACTTGCCAGTGGTTCTTTCCAACGCCAAGTTTGTAAATAAGGGAGAAAATTTCACACATGCAGAAAGTGAATAGTCGGTACTAATTTAATTTAACCTTCAAACATCAACCTACAGTAGGCCAAGCAGGCCAAGATAACAATATTCAACAGGAAACACCCTGTGTAGGATTGGAAATGTATTATAATAATAATAATAGTGATAGCTTCCATTCACCACTGAAGTGCTTCCCCACCTAAGTGGGTCTCAGCAGCACCCTAAAACATAGCAGTGCAGTCCGCCCAACTGCTCAGATGAAAAAAAAAAATCCCGATCACACTGTGATAAAGACGTGGCCCAGGTTTAAACTGGCAATGTGTGGACCACAGAACGTAGGCTCCAAGCTGAGCAAGGGCCTTAACTGGCTGAGCCACTCTGGAGCTCCACACCATTTTTTTAACCTTCTGAGGTTTGTTCTTTGGACATCATGCAAGACCTGAGCCAACCACCTTACACTCAAGGCTATGTTTTTGTTGCACACACACAGATTAGAAAAAAAATTCCCAGAAAAAATAAAGTGGTGAGTTCTTCCATGTCAGTTGAGGACTAAAAAAAAAATGCTGCTGTCATGATGTGAAGTTAGATGACTTCATATTTTATAAGTTGTTGCTTTAATCCCTCTTGTAAAGAAATAACAGATCTAACCCTGATCAAAGTTGAATTCACCCAATGCCAGGCTGGGATGCAGAAAACGCCACACCTGAGCCAGAAAAAACAAACAGAAACGAGCAGCTTATCAACGCTGTGCCGGGTAGACTGCTCCCAGGGAGTGCACTGCAGCCAAGAAATGTTCTGCTGATTATTGATGTGACAGCAGGTGCAAACAAAAAAGAAACCAAAAGTACACCACACCTTCTCACCATTCTGACCTACAAAATACATGACCACAAAGCCCTGCTGATAAATTGTCAGGTACACATACTGTATTTACTCCTTTGTGGTTATTCTTCATGATGTTGCACAATTTCTCCTGTAGGCCAGTGAAACACACTGTACTGCCAATGGCTCTTGTACACATTGAGCTGGTATCTACAGCACTCCGAATACACCCATTGCGTCCAGGACTCTGTGGCTTGTGTGCAAACTAAAACTACTCCATACCCTCTCCTCCATAGAATATGCTGGCTGTGTGTGAAATTTGGGGTGGACTTAAAGGTTCTCCCTCTAATACAAAAGTCACTAAAGACCATGCCCTACACAATTTCCAAAAAAGCCTTCTTGTGGGCAGCACCACATCTGTAGTACTCACTACCTACATCCATTACAGACTTTGTCGCTGTCTATATTTTCCAAACTATATATATTTCTTTACAAAAGTGTTTAATATATAATGTAGGTTTACTCTTGGGAGTACTTTCTTAAGTGGGTATATTTAGTACAACAAAGTCTGACAGTGAACAGTAGAAACTCAATTTATGAAATGTATTTATTTTTATTAGAAAATTAGAATTTATTTTAAGAAAAGCACTTATATATATAAATATTTGAGTCTTTAAGCCAATGGTTCCAAATTTCCAGTTCCCAATTGCCTTTATTAAGAATATAATAGATTGCAGAACCAGAACACACAAAGTAGCACTTAAAAGTACATTATTTCAGTTTTAAATCTTTATAGTTTTTCTACAGAAAAGAGTCCCTTTTTAGTAGGTGAGAAAGTTCTGTGCTGCTGATGCTGCCACCAGAGGACACTGTTGTTTCATTAAGAGCTGCACAAGATAGTGATTTAAGTCCAATCACGTGACACATCTTTGAAAGCTGCTCTATGCTTCTGTCTCTCACATTCTCATAAACCTTAGATTTTCTGACTGCCACTGTTCTTATAATGCTGTAGACAGTGATAAACATTGGAAAAGGTTATTCTGCTCATTGAAGCAGCATCATCAAAAGCTAAATTCACATTAACCTTTTTGTTTTCAGAATGTAAGCTGTATTTTTCTACATTTCCAGGTGTGATGTAATGTTCTCATTGGAAAACAGGGCTTCAATATTTACCGTGTTTTAAAGATGAATGAGAAAGTTTATTTCTCCTGCTTTTCCAGGACTGTTTACAAAACAGCTTTTCAATATCATAACTAGGTGGGTGTATACAGTATATAAAAGGTAAGCAAGGAAGAAAATCTTTGCCAATTAAATAGCTACAGTTGAGCTCTCAAACCCTTGAAACCTGTTTTCAAAGATAGACTTGTACTATTATGAGTACAGTGTGGAACACCCAACAAGTATACAGTTTCTTTAGCACCATTAAACTAACTGGGGAAGACAGGCAACTGCAGAGTACAGAAAAATAAAACAGCTGGAAGTCTGGGATTAGAGCGCCCTCTAAAGGCACAGTTAATTTAAAACATTTGTTACCTTTGCCTACTCTGGCCTGATAAGGAAGCACTTATTCTGAAAAGAAAATAGTAAAAAAAAATTTTTATTTTGTCTCAATGACAAGCCAACAGCCTGATGACAATGACATCAATGACAATGACAAGACAACAGCAGGAGTCTGTGCCTGTTGTGTACAGCTTAATTCTCACTTTGTGAGCAAGGTGGCGACCACAACCCACACAGCCAAGGAGCAACAGTTCAGACCACAAGCCGAGTGTCTGGTGTGGTATGAGTCCGAGAGCAGAATGCACTGACCTGTACTTCCCTGTCCTGACTTGCAGAGCTTTCATGCCGCAGTCTTGAGCACCACCGACATCATTCACCAGATCATCTCCGATCATGAGGGCCTGTCAGGGGAAAGAGAAAGAGTCCCGTGGGCTGTCAGACAGAACAGCGCTCCAGCACTAACTCACACGCCCTGTCACAGTGGACACCCTACCTGATCTCTCTATATCGTCCTGCTGCAGATTAGACATGATCTCACTGGCACCTGGAGAATTTACTGTGTGCGCACAGGGGGTTTGTTTTGTATTGATGGATATCACCTGAAATGCCGACATTCCAAGCATGAGCAGTTCTGTAATGATAAGTGTTCTCCCCCCAAAAAAAGCTTGATTTACTAATCTCTGATAAGAAAATATAGAAGCTTCAATACCAAGCTCAAGGAGATGGTGTCTCCAATAAGTATTTCTCCACCAGGCATGAAAAAACTATTAAAGTCACTCCTTGTATACTACATACCTCACCTAGAAGCCACAAAATTAACCTCTGGTCACTGATGTTTATTTTAATACATTTTTGGAGCATTGTAACTTTTCTCTCGTTTTTAAGTTTTATTTCCAGCAGGTTCAGGTAGGTTCATGTACACCTACCACTGGTGCTGTAGCTCTTAATGAACAGCAATAAAAATCTTTTTTTTGTAGTAATATCTCCGTCTTAGGAAACTAAATGCAAAATCCTTTACAATCAGTTTAATAGCTAAAATTAACACTGCAAGCACCACATCCTGCATTAACATTTCTGACATTTCCAGGTTTGTGGAAAGGCCTTGATTAATCCCTGTGCTATGGTATCCTAAGATATACGAGTGACATTTAAGGGTAAAGAGAAAAAAAAGCAGGCTTAGCAGATTTCCCGAACCTCTCTTTAAAATAAGACGTTGACCTTTTTTCCAGGGGTGAAGATGAAGCTGTTGTACGAGAGCCATGCTTTTCAATTCCAGCGGACAGGAGACGGTAGTGTGGAGTAGTCAGGCTCCACTTGAGTAGTGAAGCCTGCAGAAGCCATCTTGAGGCAGAGGCATATGGAGGCTGCAGGCCAGCCCCAGGGGACTGTAGTGATTTACTATCAGTGAAGGGCAATAATCACTAAAGGAGGAGCAATTATTCCCAAATCATTTAGGATTTAAAAAATCATTGGTTAGAAGATGAAGGTCAGGAGGTGCTGTGTCATGATGAATAAAAACAGCCAGCCATCTAGACTTCGTTTAACTTTCCATACGGAGCACAGAGTCAGAGAAGGACGGTCAGAAGTGGGCTTTTAACATCACCTGATGGCAAGCATCAGAACAGAAAAATCAAAATAAATGAAAGGTCTGAAATAAGGTCAATTTGTAAACTTGCAGTGTCACCCCTGCATGTCCTCTGAACTTAAAATATTGTTTTTTTCTTTCTTGCAACCTGAACAGATACTAAGGCATGCTCAATCTACAGACCAGAACACTGCATTCTGTTGGTCCAGATCATCTGTTTATGTTGGGAAACTTATGATGACCAGGCTCCTGAGAGAATGGAATAGTAAAAGCTTCCCCTTAGTATTCAGGACTAGTGCTATGAATTAAAACTAGAATTATGGCCACATACCTAAATTGCCCCCCTCCAGTGCTATCTTAGCAATGTCAGGGTTAGTTGGGGTGGTGCAGGGGTGGCTGGGGGTCCTTTCCTCACTTGTCACCAGTTACTAGTCTGCTAGCTAGGATGTATTATTAACACTCAGACAAGAGTAAATCCTTGGCTGATTCTAGCTTTGAAAAAGATCCAGCATGGGTGAGAGAAATGGCCTCCTCCTGCATTAATACAGTACCAAACCTGCTTCCATTTCATTTCCAGACATCTTCATTTGGTCCAGATAACTTTGCTCAATTTTAAGCAACAACCTTTCTGGCCACACCAAGGAGACTATGAACCCCACTCAAATCTTGCCCTAGGCCTCCTTGTTCTGAACTTAAAAACTGTCACCTCCACTTAGCACTAATAAAACATAAATCAAGTGGCAGTAGGGTATAATCTAGCTTTCCTTTTCTGGTTGTTTCCTGACAATCAATTTGGCTACACAAGAGAAAAACATATACTCTACATGCCAAAATCAACCTTGCTTTGCAGATTATTAAAGCACTTTCAGAAAACAATCTAAAGCTCCAGACTTCCCAATTAATTGATGTGACCAAAAGAGCATTTTCATTGATTTCTCCTGACTATTAGAGCAACACACAAACGGCTCAGGGTCAGCCATTTAATAAGCCCTTGAATAAAAGAAGACAACAGACATTTTAGAAAGTTACACTTGCTTAGGAATGGATTAGCTCATGTCGAGATCAATCTATGTTTAAGTCATGGCCGGTTTGAAGAGACAGGTTCCGTCAGCAATGTGTTAAAAAGTTACATTAGCAATCTGTTATTCCAAACCTATTGAGGGAAGACTGAAATGGAACACAGGCTTTAGGGAACAACCTATTACACTGTGCTCAGAGAACAGGTCCTGTGCAAGGGAAAGAACAATTAGGGGCTGAATGAGGGAGAATCATCAAGGGAAATGGCTGATGAAGACTTTATTGATTAGAGCAGCTTCACTGATCTAACACTCAGTATAGCAATTACATCATTACAGCCTGGGGCAGGATGCCAACACCTTAACAGTGTAACACTCGAATAAATACAAAATTGATTATTTTTTTAAAAGGAAACAGGGATAATTGGATGAAGCAGGAAAAGTAGGAAATACATTAGAATTTACCATTTTGTTTACAAAAATGTAGGATTTAATCCTAGTCAAAGACAAAGCAGTCACACCGATCATATTAAACAAACAGCCACATGGGGTATTTTACAAAAGTGTACAATCTATTTAGCATAGGGTACTCAGGTGTACAAATCTGAGTGCAACACCATAAAAAAACAGTAAGCCTAAACGTCAGTCTCTAAGTCTCTGCTCACTCACCTCCATCCCCACACTGGTAATTCTGGTACTTTCTCTTACCTCATGAGGTTCAACACCCATGTCTGCCAGAGCACTCAGGAAAAACATCTTTGCTGGTTTTCCCACCACCTCAGCTTCGATATCACAGGCATACTGGAAAACAGACACCAGCACAGGGCTCAGGATTGATACTCAGAGAATACAGGGCAGCAGACACCCATACAGTATGTGGCCGTATGTGCATACAACCAGCTATTCAAAGACCCCATAACCCTTAAGTGCAAGGAGTTTGTAAGAACTGACTTTATTAACTTTGCATTCCAAAAAATTACAGAAAATAAAGTTTTGAAGATGTAAACAGATGCAAATTCCGAGTCCTTGCAATTCCTACAACACATGATAATATCTGGTCTGACATTTTTTTTTCTTTTTCTGAAAATGTATTGATTCCTTCCAGTCATGCAGACACCTATACCAGTATCTCTTCAATGAAATGTACTCTTCAACTACAATGAAGCCAGTTCCCTGTACTAGTGCAGTGTAGTGACAGGAGAGTTGTCCAGACCTCTAATGCTTTCATGAAGACCCCAACATCCAATTTCAGGCCATCAGTCTCTTTGTAATAGCGGCTGAAAGGCAAACAGAGAAAAACAGAAGAGCTTAAACAACTGGACTCAGAAGGAAACACAGGAAATTGTGGGTTTTGGAAAAATGACAATAAGACTCAGGCCAAGAATTTATATAACCATTTATTTTTACACTTTATGGTGAAAAGTAAGAGCTACGGGTAATTACACTGCAGATTGACGGATAGCTGGACATGAAATATATACAATATATTAGCTAGGGCAATATGAAAACATCTGTTCTGTTTCTGATACTGTGTGATATTAATTTAGGGAAGCTGGCTGGAAGCAACTTGTGAATTTTCAAGGTTATTTATTTACATCAAAGAGTTACTGACACATTCCGTTAAATACAGAAAACGGACATGTACAATAGGGAGAGGGAGAGGGAGAGAAAAGGATGAAGAGGGGGTGGATAGTTGTGATGGTTATCACCATTTACATAAAATATTTTGCATTTGATCTTTAGGTCATTCTAAGCTCCAATTCACAGATTCTGTTGGGTTTAAGAATTGACCTACATCTATTTCTCACATCTGAGACTTACCTTGATGAGGCCAAGACCTACCGCCTAAAAAAATAAGGAACAGAAAATAAAGGCTGGGGGCTGGAGCTGTCTTAATTCTCATTTTCTGGTTTATTTTTCTTTGGCTTTTTCAATTATTCAGACATGGTTCTCTCCCCCTGCCTCCTACCTTGACCTTTGTAAGAACAGCCATTAACCTTCTGTCATGTGGAGTAAACAGCCTCGTTTTCAGACACTGGCATGACATAAGAAATTATGCAGCCAATTCTCCTGTCCCAGCTAAAACAAATGCTGAAAGTAAATCACTCCCATTTCTATAAGCTTGTGCACACAATACTCCACTGATACTGGTTCCAGTCCAGTGCAAACTGACTGTGAGGCCCCTGAATTCATTATCCACTATCCTAGTCCACTATCTCAGCACAGGATTCTTCCCAGAGGTTACCAGCACTGGACTGCAAGAACCCAAGGTCTGAGCCTCTTGGGAACAAACAGAACTGGCCTATCACTATGGCAATATACTGTTTATGCACTCGTTGAACACAGTATTTTAATATGGGCAACTATTTGGAAAATGTTTTGAAAGGTTAAGGTGTTTGTTAAGTCTTCATCCTTAAAAATATGCTCAACACGATACTGGGGTGCACAAAATTATCAACTTTTCTACTACTTACCCTCTTCCCAAGGAAAAAAGTATAGGCTTTTCTAGTCCGATGAGAACCCTGAATGCGTCATTGAGATTCTGATAGGAGAAATTATTGGCTGCATCTCCAATGACCACACAGTTTGGGTTTGACTTGTCTACCTCATCAAACTCAGGCAAAACATCTGCAAAAAAAGGGTTCAATCAATTCTTCCCTGCTTGTACACTGGTCAGTCCTGTATGTCAATATGCATAAATAACTACATTGAACAGGAAGTTGAAAAGTTCAAAACACGCAGGCTGGAGGCTAGCTCACTGTGTCTTTTTTAAATTCATGAGGTCACAAGTAATACAGCAAAGTACCAGCGGGTCAGTGCTGACTTGAGGAGAGGCACATCCCTAGCCAACAGCACCCTGTGCCTGCAAGTGCCTCGGTGGCCACAGGGGGTCGCTGTGTTACTGAAATTTAACAGAACCCTGTCCGACTAAACCCACTGCCACCAGCACTGTGGTGAAACTGGTCCCAGCTGGCTAATCACATGACCCTGGCTCAAACCCGAGACAAATTGATCATAGAGCTCATCAAGTGCTCAGGCGAGGGCCGGTACCGGTTGAGTCTGTCTCTGTGTGCCCTGTCAGGTCTCGGCTTCCTAACCGTCGTGCACCAGCAGGTGTGGTCTGAGGCCGCGCTGCACCAGGATGCTGAGGGCCGCAGGGGCCGGGGAGAAGACATCGCTGACGGAGATATCGAATCCCAGCTTCTGGAGCTTCGCCACAAAGCGCCCCCTGGTGGCCTGGGTCTCGTTGGTGCAAAACCGCAGCTTCAGGTCAGACGCCTTGATTCTGGCCAGAATAATAATAGTGGTGAGGAGAGAGAGGAGGGGGGGGGGAGGGGGGAAGACTGAAGAACAAGATGAAATCCCAAAAAATCAAAGGGATTAAGGAGAACGGCAACATGGTGAAAAATGGGATTTCTTGATCGGACAACTCTTCTACTGTAGCTCACAGGCTGGAGAAGTGAAGCAAATCTGCATACTTTCTCCGTAGATTTATAGCAAACTAGGGGCCTGCTTCTTGGAAACAAAGCAGTAAGACCTAAGCAACATTTCCAGTAGATGACAGAGCTAATTTTCTTACCTTGTACCTTGTTTCAATATGCACATACTTTGCACACTTCAGAAATGTTACACGACTTAATACACATGAAATCTTAAAATATTCTAACAAAGTCAGTAAGTGGCTTTCTATAGCTTGCTTCATAAGCAGGAAGAGACATTAATTGATATAATCAAGGTTAACGAAAAAACGACAAAAGATAACAGGCCACGCAAAACTGGAAAGGAACTAAGGAGTGCTTGCTACAGTAAGATGAATAACTATGAGATCTGCTTTGTAGACTCTCAATCCACTCTCTCTCTCACACTCCACAAAAATGATGATTAATCCTTTTCCCACTATTTATATTTCCTAATTGTAATAAGTGTGAATTATCAATTATGGTTAGTGGTTAATTGCCCTTCATAAAAAGAGCTCTCCTGCTTTAAATTGCACCATTAATATAATGTAACTAAATGCACTCGCCTTTACATTACAAATACATCTTCATTGTTTGGAGCAGTAAATGTGATAGTTGCTCGTAATTTAATGAAGCAATTGAGTGAAGAAGTGCAGAGGGTGTCATGGGAGTAATTATTGTTAATGAATTATGATGTGACCTTCTCAGAACAATGAGCAATTAATGCCACAATTGAGTGACAGTAAGTCACATCTGCTTCTGTAAACACAAGACCTTTGCATCAGTAAAGAAGGCGGAACTTTCTGTTTTGCACTGGCACGCAGATCAGGAAGCCAGCTAAGAATCGGACATGATGTCTTCATCACCTTGCGCTAATTAAAAGATCCAATGACCCTCTTCTCCTTATCCAGATGTTTACAGCTGTGTACGAGCCCAAGGTGATTGATCATCATTTTTATTGCACTCGTGCCACTGCACTCAGCAAAGGTTACCACGGTAAATTATAAGGAAGGTAATTCTGCAGCCCCTGGTAATAAGTGTAATAAAATGTTTAATTAGCAGAGAATATGGTTATCCATAGTTCTGAAGAAGAAGCACAGAGCAAACAAACCATCCTAAAGTTCATATCAGAGCTTAAAAAATCAATAATCTAATTAACAACATAAATCAATTAAAGTAACCAATAAAATCAATTATGAATATTTATTAGGGACAAATGCATCTGAAAAGCATTAAGTGTTATTTAGAACAGGTGAACACTGCAGAAAGCTAAACCTGAAAGTGGCCGTGCTCTTTTTAATGTATTTATTCATTTGTTTCTGAACAATGGTGTCCACCTAAATTACCAACACTAACTTTAAACAAGGTTCTGGATGATAATCAACTATAAAAGGAAGACTAAAGGCTCTATAATAATCCTGTTTGATTTGAATGTGTTTGACAGTACACAAGTTCTCTTACATACAGTATAAGAGACAATTCTTTTTTCAACAGGATAAAAAAAAATACCCTTGATGCTCATACAGTCCCACTTTGGCTACACACAGCCACAGGAAACCCATGACTTCATTTTCCTTGTCTTTCACAAGCTTAAGTGTCTTAGGCCAGGAAACTTAGACAGGTTTCTCAATATATTACGCAAAGAGTACAACACCTCCCCTAGATCTAATGCTGTGGCCTGTCTCACATTAAGCCTCTATCAATAATATTAACAATAAGTGAGAAACTGATTCACCAATTGACCTAAGGAGGAATTATAAGACAGGAAAGTCAGACTGTAGAAGCCCAGAGTGGAATGTTTGCTAGGGCATTGGGCTTAACACCTCTTTTCTTTAGAACAGTGTCATGGAATCTTTAATGAACATGTGTCAGGACCTCAGGCCCATCAATTTAATGTCTCATCCAAAGATGAGCGCCCCGTGGTGGTCCCCAGTCACCATAATGGTTCTGACCCAATACCCACCCACATCACCTGTCAAGCATCATTAGCTGTTGTTTGCCGAGTGCTCCACGGACATCTGTCAGCAATCAGCAGCAATAATGCCATGACATGCTGCTGTAGCCACCCTTGCATTATACTGGAGGTGAACTGACCCATTATTAGGGAATTTTCTAATATTGTGGCAAGTAGGCATTGTATTTATATATACCATATACTCTAATGCTATGCAAGATATGTATTCAAAAACCTGTCAAGGAGAACTAAACTATCAGGGATTATATCGGCTTGCACGATAACAAATTATTATCCGTTATTTTTTACTTAAAGGAAGCAGAATATAAATTGCTAGATAAACAATATCCTGCTGTGACTTATCATTAAGTCATTAAAAAGCATGCATTAGTAAACTACAAAATAAAAACAAAACATCCCTCCTGTCCTTGCAGTCAGCAGGCTACACAGAGATGCTATTCAAATTCTTTTCTATTGCAACTGAATGCCTGACCAATGAGGTGTAGCAGCTACATATATGCAGCTGTAAAAGACTGAAAACACCTGACAAAAAACATGAATATTAAACATGGCAGAGGCCAATACAGATTGAGCCGTTCCTCCTCACACTGTCATCACTGCATGCAGAGAAAAAAAGGAATATAGACAGAGATCGATTGTAGTGATATTCATTCCTCTTCTCCTAAAAATGTGTTTTGCCAAGCTACCTAAGTGTGGTTTGAACTGACCTTTACCTCATGTTGACAGGACCAGGGCTGTGAGTGACAGTGTCCCTCAATGTAATTACCCTGCCTCAGATGAGCCGGTCCCTTACAAATCACCTCGAACTTTACACATCTGCTGGCTGTCAGCATCTGCCAGGTTCAGTCACCCGCACATAATGAAAAACTCTCATTATTGTTCCAGAACAGGTAAAGTGTTAGGACAATTACTGGGCACCACAACTGACCTTGTGAGGACCTAACTAAAACCAGCAGTCCTCAAAATCCACATGACCAGACTGCATTGAAAAGCTGATGTGAAACTCATGGATAGCATCTGCTTGTGGCTTTGTCATAGCTTTACAAATATGCCAAATAAAATAGCTAGCATGGCACAGTCAAGTCCAATTTGTTCTCCATTATCCTTCGGCACAGTAATGCCATGCCTTCTGCAGCACAAATATCATTGCATAAGGACTGTCCCCTGTGCAGGTGGTGAAGGGAGGCGAATTAAGAAGAGACTCCTCTACAGGATCATGGCTTTTTGGATAGCAGTTATTAAGCTCTCTTTGGGAGGTGAGCTAGTTATTTACTCAAGACCAGCCTCTGTTTTGGCACTGCAATGTTTCTATGATTACAAAACGTTTTGGCTACATTTACAGGAAAAGGGAAGTGGGATCTGTCATCTGGGCTCTGTCATTAAGGGACTTAAATGACAAGGACGTTTAAGTCAGAAAAGATCTTGCTCAGAATTTTGTCTTTCAAATGGCAATCTAAAAGCAACCACTTGTATTTGAATGACAAAACTGTAAACATTACTCTTAATAAGGTACTGTACAAGGTTTAAAATCCTATCTTCTGCTTGTCTGCAAAATGGCATAAATCCATAATGCATGTGACTTTTCACAACTATTTAAAAGACATACAGTAACTGTTACTTAGGCAGGCGTTTAAAGCATTCGCAATTTCAGAAGTCCTACATTCACCACTCAAAAGTTATTTGTTCTTATTAAGATATTTTTCCTTCCCCCGGGCACATCTTGTGAGAACATTTGTTGCTTTTTAAAGTAGAAAACAGCATTTAAACATTTTGCCACTTATTAACTCTGTCCTGAATAGCCAGAGTGTGCATGACTAATTAACACTTTGGGTACTTTGACTAGTAATCGCATTGTAATTGATGGTGACCTGTTTGTCACCTCTCCATTACGGAAAAGGCCTCGTCAGGGAAGCCCAGGGGGAGAAGGAGTCACAGGACTGTTATCATCTACTAATACAGAACAAAGAGTACTGTAATGCACAGGGTTAGAACGATAATCTGAAAGAGTTTAGCATTTCTAACATCCTACAGATCAGAAAAGCAAGTTAAAGCAAGAAAGCCAGAACATGGCTTTCAACCCATCCCTCTATTGTCAAGAATCTAAAGCGACTTGATAAATGAAATGCAAAGTCTCCAGTCTTACAAAGAACAATGTGATTGTTCCTACCACCATCCCAGACACACATGAAGAAAGGTAAACCCTATTATTTCCCTATGAACCATTCAATATATGCTCATGAAAACTAACTCTCTAGTGAGTAATTTGTAGCATCTATGCTATAGTTTACAACATATTTTTAAATGACTTATTTTTAAGTAATAAATAGCCGATTCTGTCTTTTATTTCAGTATCCAACGGAATAAAGCAAATAGATTAAATACACAAAGACGTTTTGTGATGGTTCCATCTGGATTATCCCTGTATGCATTATTATTATTATACAAAGCTGTGATTCCTGCATTTACATGTTATAAAGATCTGATGGAAGATGTTGTGCAAGATCTGTGCATGTATTTCCATGTTGTATTGGGGAGGAGGAAGATAGTAACAAAGCATCAAACTGGTCTGCCTTTAGAAAGCTGTGCCATTCCAAACCTGCAGTAATTAGACAAATTATCCAATGCTTTTCAACCTCTACTGGTTTGCTCCGGGTGTTGGGGCTGTTTTATGAGCCCAAGCTGGTGAAAAGTGTGTCCTCAGACATAAGGAGTCTTGCTGTGCAGGCCTGTGATCTCCAGGCCATAAGGCTCCAGGGCTTTTTTTGCTCCGGACACAAACCCTCCAGCTCCTCTGATGTCTAGTACCTGCCCTTCTAATATTTGAAAAGCAATGCTCTATGTTTGAGGTTCTGCCAACAGATGTCCTTACACAGAGTCACCCACAGGATGTTGTAAACCTCCAGCATGCACTGCCTATTGAAATGGATCCCCAGGTAACAACCAATACTAGTGGTATACAGATGGAAATGCAGATGAATAAGAAGACCCTTGCTGTGAAGGTTTTATTGATGTTAAACCACGTTGTGCCTTGTAACATACCAGCTTCCAGCTGCTAGAAACAACAACTCACAATTGCTGGCCTCATGCAGAAGCTAAATCACTCCCCACCATATACATGTAAAGCAGGACAGGAGAGGAAATGGTCTGCACTTTGGATCTATGAAACATTTGTGTGACTGCTTAACAGCCAGCTAATTAGACATGGGGTACCCTGATAATCTTAGAGGCAAGACCAAAGCATTTTCCCCATGACTATCAGAAGAATATCTATCCTTCATTTCTACTGAGGTAAGCAACCTTTGTGGTTGGAAGCAGATTTACTCCACAAATCTGAGAACTGTTTAAGTATCAGGCTGTGACTCCAACATTAACAAATCATTAGAGTGAGAATGACCATGTTAAATAGCAGCTTTCTACTTTTCAATAACTTAATCTGATCTCTGATTCAAAGCAAAATCATTATCCCACCGATCCAATACGTACATGAGCACTTCAGGACGGTACAACCATTATTCATCTTGGCAACATTGACATTACCCTCTGGATATTAATTACACCCGCAGATGCAACATTGAATTGTTTATGACACCGGAGTCTCTCGTTTATAACCGTGGTTGCAATGAAATTAATCGTGAACGCGCTTCTTTAAGTGTCATGGGTTAAAAAAAGAAATAAAGCTGTAAAGGCTACGATGTAAAAACTTCGGTGTCTCCCTGCGCTGAAACGTCCTTACGTCATCAAAAATCTACTACTCAGCCCACCTCTTTCGGTACCAACTTCCAAAAAATGCTTGAAAAATCTTTATCCACAAAGCGCTCCCCTCACCTTTTAACTGCTTCTATAGAGCCAGGAATAGGCACTCCTCCTCCTTCCCCGCTGTCATATAAAACGCCACACATGTCTAACACAACCCCTTTCAAGTCTTTAATGCAATGTTCCCACCCAACCTCGGCCATTACGACGACTACTCTGTACGAAGCAGCACACGATGGCCTCAATGTATTATGGGAACTGTAGTTTTCCAATAGTTGCTGTGTTTAGATGGAATCACAAACAATTTAATAATAATTATTATTATTATTAATAATTGCTTACACTTATATAGCGCTTTTCTGGACACTCCACTCGAAACGCTTTACAGGTAATGGGGACTCCCCTCCACCACCACCAATGTGCTGCATCCACCTGGATGATGTAAATTACATTAATATCCATTCAACGTGTTTCATCCCAGATAACATTGATTTAGCATCAAAATATTTTTAATATTACAGCGAACAGACAATCTATATGTTTCGGAACAAAATGACAAACAGAAAACGTCTAAGACGACTATTTGTTGAACAGCAACAGCAACAACGAAAATATTTTTTTTTCTTTATTTTTTGCGAGCTGTCGAAATAGATAAAGTAAAACCTCAAACATTTTATCTGCGTAATCCGATAAGGAGGTTGAGTGTAAAATAGAATAATCCTGTGAAATACATTTACAGTATGTATAATTTAGCATCTCCTAAGAGCAGCGCCTAACACAGTTTAATATCACAGTTTATTAAAGACATATTTTGACGCGTGGTCTGTCCCGTCTCCCGGGCACACAGTCTCTGTCTCTTGACACAGAGAGCGAAAGTCTCTTGAACCACGGGCTCTAACTAACCTAACCTAGCGCCTCCAATAGGATTGGACCTCTCCTCAAGATACCATCTACTGTGAAATGCATTAAATAGACCCAGAAATGGAGCAGGTTATTTAAAACAACATCCCTAATAGTGTAATACCTCAGCTGCCTCCACCGACACTCCGCATTGTCTTGGACAGCGTTATCTGTCCCGGACACCCGCTGTGAATATTGATCCGGTGGTTGTTTCAGCCATCAGTTGCCATCAGGACAAGCCACGGCTTAAAACCACCTTGCACCAAAGCACTGAGAGAAGTGCACTTGGCTGAATTCTAATGGCAGAGCAGAAAGAGGAAAAAATGTACTGTAGGATGCAGAGTCTTTAAGTGAGGATTAAAGAGGCCTTTGAGATAATGAGGTCTCATTCATCCTTAGGAATTTAATTACCCCCCAAATAACATATGTTTAGCTTGGGTTAAAAATAACATATGTATAATTATTTTCTAAAACCTCTATATATCCTTTTCCCCCCCAAAATCTTAAACAATTGAATACACGCAGTCCTCGAGATGCTGAATGTAATCTAGGAAAACGAGATCCGCCAGGTTATCTCTGTTTAACTTGTGATCCAAATACGTTTCTGCTCTAAAGTGAAAATGGCTGTCGAACACAGGCTGCTCTCTCTTGATTTTAAGGTTCGTGTGCACACTGACCAAATGCCAGAGAGGTATAAAAGTTCATACTTACACGGCACTACCCTGGATGCCAGCAGACAGTGAGGTGTTATGAACAGTTCATAAAAGTTAGCCAAAAATGCACTGGGACCACATAGTAATTAATTCATTATACAAAAGTTCCGGGTCCAAACATATTAGCAAGCTCGTTTTTTTAAATAATCAGAAATCTCAGTGGTCAACTAAATATATTAATTGATTATGTAATAAAAACTGTTACTGTCCTGAAACCCTAGAGGAAAGGGCGGACGACGATCAGCGCTTTGGTTGTAATAGAAAGTCTTGTATAACTGCATGGGTCAGGAAGTTTACATTTCGGTCTTTACAAAGACGACGTAGTAGAAAGAGCCGCAACAGCTCTTTAAGGTGCATAGGCACTTTGGTGACAGCACATTAAACTCGGTCTGAAAACTTGAAATTAAAGAGTAATGCATGAGAAAAGTTTAAATTCTGATGGAGTAATTACAGGTCCAATAAAGACTATTAATGGGACTTAATGGCTATAAACAATATCTTCACAAAGGGTTTGATTCCTCTACGTTTCTGTGACTTGCAAAATGTAAATTGCCTGATAACACACTCTATAGCAGGATGCTAAAACAAAAAGGATTAAAAAACCTCTAAACGGATAACTCAAGTCCCAACCTAGCACAAAGCACAAATTTAAAACTAAAATAGTCAAAATAACGTCAATGTGTTTCAGTGTTTCTTCTTCATTTTTATTAGTTCACAAAGATTGCTGTTTTTATATAGTATATATGTATGCATTATATATTAAATATAGTATATTATATAGTACATTATACTGTATATGACGAATGCCTGATCAATATGTATTATTTATAAACATCTGCTGTGCACACGCTGTTCTTGTATCATAAGGAAAATAAGTTATCGTTTCTTTGACTACAGTCATCAAGTCTTGATTTAGCTTTTATGTATTTTATCTCGACGTAGCTTAAGCCCTACATAACTATTCTGTATGCTCACGATATACAGTACAAGAAAAGAAGTGCAACACACAATGAAAAAAAAGATCAAACCTATTAATCGATTACCCCCACCATTACCACCCAACGGATAAGATTAGAGGAAAAAGACAAACTATTCCAAAATAAATTAATAACAACGTTTTCTGAAACAGGCAAAGGTGCAGCCTCAATACGCGGGGTACAGCATTCACTGATTAAGGCTAATTAACAAGCATCTTGACTGGGTGCTAGTAGCTGGTTGATTCAAACCACGTGGACAACAGAAACCGCGTCTTCAAATCGACCTTTACCAGCGGCGCACTGGGAGACAGGAGCGGATTAAAGATCAGGCTCCACTTTCTCTGATCACTCCTGGACGGCGGTGTCAGAAGAGGAACACTATGCTGACAGAGCAGACAGCCTGCCAACGGCTTTGAAACACCCCGCGCATCTCTGAAGGCAGATTTTCTAAGACGCTGAAAAGAAGATACAAGTTTACGTTTTGTAAACAGTTGCTTGCAAGTGTGACTTTAAAGGGTAGTTGTATCGTTCCAATCTTATGCTGGAGTACCAGGACCGTGGGGTCACAATGACACCCTGTCACAGGATATCGTTCTCTATTGTAGACATCCTGGATCCGAACAAATTCACCAGTAAGAAACCGATCTCTTTTTCACCCGGAGAGAAGTTTTCACACGCAGCCGAGAGGGAAAGTTTGGGAAGACCCGCAGAGTTCATTTCTAACGAAGACCCCTTTTCTCGAGACAAGGATTCGGGTAAGAAAGAACAGGGGACAACACAAAACTCTCAAAATAACAATAGTTGCCATACTACAGAATATAGTACTGTGATAAGTCATTATTGTCGTTCATAGTTTTTTTTAAAGAATTCCTGCTTCTTTGCAATCCTCTCTACGAAATTAGTCAATTTCTCATCATAGTAATGAATTGTTAAATCCCTCTGCCCCCAACAGGAAATAAGATTGTTTTCCCTTAAAATACTAAAAAGACACTTAGTAATTATACCGTTTGAACAGGAAAAGAATACTTTTGGTTATGTTTCGATTTATTAGACTTAGCAGTCTTTGATATTTATCGGACCAATTTCAAGATGCTCGTGTATTAACGCTGGTTGCTCGTACGTGACCTTCTTCCTATTTTTGCTGCAGAATTTCCTTTAAAGAACTCGCGTTCAGTTGTACCTTCAGTGCGATTGGCACTGGGACAGTCAGGCCGGGTAATTGTTTAAATCGTCCCATTGAGGATGCCTCCGCTCACTTTGATCGATATCCCATTACTGCCTCCTGCATATCTCCTGCGAACAGCTTGCAGGTACAAACTTCAGACCCCATCCATGTCTGATCCTAAATATTGTTCGATTAAAACTTACCTTTAATAGATGACATTTATCGATCTGCCACCAAATATGAAACTCCATTAGCACGTCAGGGGTAGATGGTGAAGCTGGATTTGGTCTGGATTGCTTTCCGCAACATGACATTTAGAGCGGTTTCTGATTTATAAATAATTTAGGGATTACTATACCACTATACCTTTCCACTATCGCCATCGCTGAACTGACCCCTTCCCTTTTCCCCTACCCCATCTAATCCAAATCGGCTTGAATTATTTTACCATTACCATCACAGAGATTTATTATGATGATCTAACAAACTGCAAAGGAAGTTCAGTTCCTGGATGTATTTGTGCTGTTTTGAATCAATACGATTATCAGACCAAGCATTTGAGACTTTCTGTATTATGGAAGTGCTACAGACGCTGTGTGTCGGCACAGTTGTACGTACAATTATTCAGAAATGTACACGAGCATTTTTCACAAGCTCAGACCAGGCCTTATGAGTCCTAGTTTAAGACATTGCGCAAAACGTTCCCCCCCAGCCTGGAGCAGTCTTGATAGGCGAGGCAGAAGATTTGATCTTCCCAGCATCCGTAACCAGTTGACGAGAGTGGTGTCCTAAATAAATGAGTTTGCTACAGTAGCGAATTCTCTGAAAAACACATACAATGAATGTAAAGTAAAAAATTGTCATATTTAATTAGCATTTAGCTAACATTAACATTAGCTAACACTGGCACAACCCCCCCCCCCCCCATCCAAATTATTGTAGAAAACACTAAGATTACCGTTTATGCATACTCGTTTTATTATTTTGAATCATAGTGCAAATAAACCCTGCGATTTTGTGTCGCTACATGTAATGCAACGAAGCTTTTTACCTGCAGGTGGAGAGGACCGGAATGGCCAGGCAGGTTGTGACAAGGCAGATGACTCTGAGCGGACATCATTAACACGACAAGAAAGCGTCACTTCACTCGAGCGACACAGCGAGGAAAGAGACATCAACAGCTACGATGTTGATAGTTTGGCCACCGACGATGTAGACCAAACGAAGCAGAAGCGACGCAGGTCTGATCACGGCTGTGCCAAGCCTAGACGGGCCAGGACTGCTTTCACATACGAACAGCTGGTGGCGTTAGAGAATAAATTCCGGGCGACACGATACCTGTCGGTTTGTGAGCGCCTTAACCTCGCTTTGTCCCTGAGTCTTACTGAAACTCAAGTCAAAATCTGGTTTCAAAACAGAAGAACCAAGTGGAAGAAGCAAAACCCAGGGGCTGACAGCACAATTCAGCCCGGAACGAACTCATTGTCCCGGGTCACTTCGAGCCCAGGCCCCTCTGGGTCAGGTACAATTAATTTCCAAACTTTCCACACTTTTAGTCCTGGGAACGTGGTTTTCCATGCAACCGGCGCAGTACCACTGTCGTCCACAGGGGGTCTTCTGAATTCTTTTCTGCACACTGGATACCTCCAACCAACATTTTACTCCCCGCATTCATGAAAACGTTTTTAAACTGTTGCAAGAAAACACAAGGACTTGTCGGACAGGACATGTTATATATTGTTCATAGATATATAAATGTATATATAACATTGATGAAAATGAAGTCTAACTTTTTGTATGTGTATCTTAAAAAATCCAATACTAGGAGTTACTTCGATCCGCAAATCGCTATCATTGAATCGTTTCTTAAGTAAGCACTTGTGCTGCTCTGTAATCATGAGATCTAAAGTCTTAAAATTTTAGTTAATGCCAGAAAACACCCTTGACTGGAAGGAAATTGTTCTGATGTAATTACTACCTTTTTGCTAAAGCATGCTTACTATTGTTTTTAAAATTGTACTGTGGTTCTTGACCCCTATCGGATAACACAGTTTCCCTGTTGTAATCATATTTAGGGGATTTGCAAAAGCAGTTGTGATCGGACAGTCACAAACTGGATTAGAATAATACAATCTACACACAGTATTCTTTGAATGGAGTCTACACCGTTTGGACTTGTATATTTTTTCCTCAACTGCTACGGGACCAAGGAGGGATTTAATCGTGCTGTTTCCGAAAGGAATAAATAAATCTGCTGACGGATACAGTACATTTCAGCAGGTTCGTCATTTAGTACCTTGTTCCTATTGTTACAAAATGTCGAATTTAATAGGCCTACAAAAACATCTTCATAAGGCGAAAGCCTCGTGTTGAAATCCGACTAAGTCATATCGTTTTACTTTTTTTTAAATGGAAAACAAGTGGAAGTGACTGAAATAATTGAAACTGCACTTATGTCCCCCACCATCTTCCACGAGGCTTATATCGCCTGTCTTTCTGTAAAAAAAATTGTAAAAAGGCAAATATTTATCAAAATTAAAGGCCACCAACCGCCAGAAGATGAGTATATGGAAAACTGTCGAAGTAATAGTTTTTCTTACGATGGAACGTATTTACAATTAAATTGTAAAGATGCTCGACTAAAGATCGTGGGGGAAATTGAAACTACTACAACAGATCATCATCAGGATATGTCTTGGTTTTATTTGGTATTTGCGTATAACACTCAATATATTCTCAAAACAAGCCGTGTAACTGGGGGGGAGGAGCGCGTGAAGACCATTCTCACCACAAGAGGGAGCTCATTGCCCAGAAAGAACGAGTTTATGATTGACAACAGGGTACTGCACAGATTTGTAATTTGATCTCGAAAAAGTCTTTGTGTTGTACCATCAACACACCCTATTGACATATCAAACAGGATTTGTGAAAAACTGTAACAATGACTGAGTTATTGTAAATAAACAATACACACCTGTGTCAAGGAATCTTTCATGTCAAAGATGTGACGAGTTTTTTTTTTTACCTTTGCTTTTGGAGCTTTGTTTATTCATAGTAGTCGTTAAATAACACCTAGGATGCCATAGTACAACAAGAGGTCACTTTCTTCACTAGACGATAAGGGAAATCAAAACAGCGGTTGGCGACTACAATTGGAAAGGTTCGACCACAACAAAACTATATCCTAGACCCTCTTGATGTTTTATATAAAAATGTATATTGTCTTTTTGAAATATCGTCATATATAAGTTGTTTTTTATAAATTGTACGGAATCCACTTTGTACGGCGTCCACAAGAAGAGTGGATGAATGATAAAGCTAAAATGGAGTTTCAGTACAACGAATAGTGACCAATGACTCTCAGAAAGGGTTGTAAAAGAGTGCGCTTTAACAAGTGCATGTTATGCACTTTCCACGTTGATTATACCCTGAGTTTAAACTCATGCAGTGAGGCTTACTCGTCAGTGCAGTATAATCTTCCTATTCTGGCTCCGACACTGCGGCGTTGTCCTTGTTCAATCAAAGCAGACTTAAAATTGCATCACAACGGAACCAACAGCAAACATATCTTAGAAATCAGCACTATCCATAGTTACAACAACTTCTATACCTCCAGGTTCAAATGCAAAATCGGTGTACAAAGTACACTATAATTTCTAGGAACTAACTTTGATGCGTCGCATCAGATTTTCACGTGTTTTGATTGAAGCTGTCCTTATGCGTAGCCTCATGCGTAGTCTTCTAATTTTTCCCATCTAGATGATCTCATTCCCATGAATGCAAAATTACAGAACATACAGTAAGATGTAAAAACACCATGAAGAATACTAAAAGTCAATTCGGTAAAATATAGAATACTTAGTAATAGATTTGCATTAGAACATAACAATCCATATATTCTGCAAGTTCAAGGTCATTAATAGATTTGCATTAGAACACAACAATGCATATATTCTGCAAGTTTAAGATCCTTGTGATGTTACATGTCATTTTTTTTTTTCATGGGAATATTGTGTAACAAAAGGGCCAAGACAGCACAGCATAGGGCTCGAAATGCTAACAGTGTAACACCTAGCGGCTCCCCTTGTGCGCGAATCAATAACTTATTAGATCAATAACTCGGCTTCACCTGTTACGTGTTACCACACTTTGCCCCTTTAAGTGCATCACTAATGTACACAACCTCGGTGACGTCAACAGCGCCTGTTGAGCTTGGGACACCTCTCCAGAGACAACTGTATAATTTATGTAAGTACAATAATTTTACATCATACCTCTACATACAAGTAAAGAAAGCAAAACAACTACAATAATAACCCTCTATTCACGCCCGCATTTTTTAAAATGTTGTGGACTTTAAAATGCTTCATTTTCGCAGCCTTGAGCTAATAACTCAGTTTATTTTTAATCACTGTTGTAGATTTAAAAATACTATGCAACGAATACATATAAATGTAACATATATGATTAATATTTATATAATAAGACTTGTGAAAGTATGGGTATTTCTTTATCTCGGTTTAGACGCAATCTTTATATTCTTAATGAGAATATTATTTTGACAGCTCTCGGGGGGAAGATGATAGCAGCTGATGAAAAGTTACGAAGAAAGATTCTTAATGTCAGAGAGTCTGAGAACTACAAACACAGTGATAGTTTCTGTAATTAGACTATGCCTGTGCAATACATTTGTATATTGCATCATACTTTACTAACGTCCACCTAAATACGTGCGTGAATGCTTGTGCTTTCTTTTACCTTGTGTTTTAGAACAACACATTCTCCTTATCACTAGAAGAAGAAACAGTTCAAATATATAAATATAGATTTTTCTTAATTATGGGAAAATCAAGTGAACCATGCAAATAACGTCTCAATTATTAATTTTCTGTAGGTAACGCGTGTAACTTAACCCCATGTTTACTCAGACCCCTGTGGTTCTTTTCCCTTTTTAGGTATACATCTGCAGAAAAAATAATAAAAATACGGAGAAAGGTCTACGTGATTAAGTAAGCTTCGTTCTCTATCTTAAAACTATACAAGCAATATTTTTTCGAGCCAAGTACAGTATTTTAAACAGGGGTTAAACAGTTAAATCACGCAAAAATGCGTCTTACGTCATCTCTGAGCCGGCGTCTTAGTGAGACTAGAAAAACTGGCGGAACTGGACGGGTGCGGGTCAGTGGTATAACTTCAGGTTGTGGATTTGACAAATCAACAGGACCCCTATCGCATATTAAGGTATTTAATACAGATGGAATGATATACGAACACAAGGTATCAGGAACTTATTTAGTAAGTGCCACTGTCAAATTAATTTTTTAGTTTCTTACTTAACTGCTTTAGTTTGAATTGACCGATAACCAAAATGCAACATAAGAGAGGGAAAAATAGCTGTATTCAGTTTGTTCATAGTTATAAGTGTATGCTATACGTTTTCTGTTTTTATTTCATGTGCGGATTTGACGTAGGAGGCTTACAGAGCCTGCTGATGCAGTAATTTTCCGTGATGTAGGTCGTCGGTAGATGAGCTCTCTATCGACGGATGGAGATAACAAATGGCTATCTTCACTTGCAGCGTTAAGTGTCTTCGGATTTGAAACGTTCTGTCTACATGTCTCTAAACTGACCCGTCTATATACTGTATTTTCCAAATGCATTCATCTTAACTTTCACAAATTCACACGTGGAGGCTTGGCTTTTTAGTTGGCCGTACTCAGCTGCACAGTGTGACGAGCTGTGCCAGCCTTTACTACAGCTTAGTACTCGAAAGTCTGATGGCTTTAGCACTTTCTATTCGTTCCGAATGTTATCCGTTAGACAAACACAGACTCGGTTTAAAACATTTCAGCGCTGGAACTGACTTCACTTTCAGTACGAAAGCACCATGAAATGAATAAAGACCTGCAATCTCTTTTCTGGAAAACAGCTTGTCCTGATTTTAAGATGAGATCTCTTGCTGTAAGGTTTGTGTTACGGATGGAGCGATCGAGGCAGATGACAAAATAAAACATTTATCTTTATCTCACACATTTATCTGTATCTAAAATGACTTCTGATTTGTTGAGTTTTCCTCACACGGTATAGGGGCTTCTGAATTTCATGCTGCCTGATTTTGCATGGTTTAAAGTGAATATTAGCCATTTTCTTAGTTTTCTATAAAACCTGCTGTGCTGTACCTTTCTGGGACCAGGAGTGTGAGTTGTGGCTGTAGATGAATTTCTAATTCATCAAGAGTTTTTTGTCCAAAATAATGCCTTTGATTTTTTGCAGACATTCCCTGGAGAATTGTATACTCTGGATCATCCCACTAAAACATCTTAGGATCTTTTGCCATCTTGAGGAAGTTGGATCGTAACTTTAGAAGCATGCAGTAGCAGCTTTTTAGCAATTTCTTTGTAATTCTTGTTCGAGCTGTACAGTATACAAAGTCATTACCACAGTGGGTTTTAAAGTCTGTAACTGCCCAGGTCCTATTTCTGATATGTGGGTCCACGTGGTGTCATGATGAGTTTTTTCAGTGTTAATGGATACAGGTCCTTCCCTTGGTAGGATAAGATGTTACAAAAGAAAAAGGTAAATGATTGTTGTTAAGTTTGACAAGTCCAGTTCTGAGTGGAGGTGACACTCGCATGTTGTCTGACCCTGTCTTAAATTAGCCTCCTCTCTCTGTTGCTGGGGGTGTGTAACGGGAGGCCAATGCTGATGCAGCCTATCATCTTTCAGTTCAGACTTAACCAGGGTTAAAGTGACTTATCAAATATTTATTTTTGCTCAGGGCCAGGACATAATAAACCTGGGAAGATCTCCAGTGCACCTTTCAGTCAGGAAAACTCGCCACATGAGAGAGTCGGATTGTATTTGATTCGAATCACTGAGTTCATCTTGGTTTGAAAGGTATTATTTAGACAGTGTGTCTTAAATTTATTTAAATTGATTTGCCAATATTTTACCCGACTCAAAAGCAGTTTTTGTAACTTTTGTAATGGCTCGAAGCCATTAGAGCTGAGCTGTGTGAAAAATAATTTTCTGTGCAGTTTAAAAGCTTACACTTTAAAAATGTGGATATTAATTGTTCATGGGGCTGAGTACTTTATTTTTCAAATCTATTAACGGTGCTGTTACATGGTTCTCTCATTATAGCTCTCAAGAACTTAAAAGGAGCCAAAAACAATGACTGTGTAGCATTTAACATGTAAATAACAGCATAAAAGCGTTCTCAGACGGTTTTGTGGGTAATACCGTGTCATATCTCTGCTGATTTAATTGCAAAATGTTTGTGTTAAAGGTATTTGTAGTTATTGGCATGCAGTTCAGGAGATGCCCTTCAGCTTCTTATCCAGAGGTTTGTATCCGTACTAGGGGTAGGATTTGGGAATGGAGAAGTGGAAATGGCATGTTCACTGAATTCTGTTTTGTATGTAACTTTTAAGGAAATAGTCAAATTAAATGAAAAGCACGTAATGGATATATCAAAGAGCACAGACGCTGTCAGTATTTTTATATTATGTAACCGATATCAGAGTGAAGTTTGTTCTCATTCAGGAGACTACTTGATAGCATAATGCAGAGCTCAGGAGATGTCCTTCAGGCATTATTAAGTGCTGTGTGTGCAGTTCTCCAAACACACTTTAAAATACATGTGAAAGGTGCTGTTCCAGATAAGTTTATGAGAAAGTTACGCATAGGGATAAACTAAATGGCCATGTGTTAAAAGATATGAACTGATTAGTCTGGGGGCACTGAGTGCAAAACAATGTTTCAGATGGTAAAGTGGGCTCTGACATGTTCATGTGATGTCCGTCTTTGCTGAAAGGAGTTCATAGGGCACTTGTTTCAAACAGACGGAAAGGGAAAGTTGTTTGAGGCAGAACTCATGCAAGAGTGAACCTTTAAACCCTTAAGTTTTTAAGTTAGTGATTAATTAGGAGTTATAGATTGATGGTGTTCAACACCTTTATTGTGAAGGACATGAATAGAAAGTGCCACGTTGCAATTACTGTGCAGGGTTTGTCCTTGTTGCTGCTGACCAGATGAAATTTCATACAAAGGCCACCAGTACAGGCCTTGCAGTTCTTTTTCTTTGTTGCACTAAAAGAAAGAAATGTTGGAGCTGTGAAGCACGTGGTTCTGCACTTCTGTGTCTTGGATTTCATCCTTTCCTTGAGTACGGCAGCTTGATTTCTGTTATGCAGTTGTGCTGTTCTCCTTCTGGCTGCAGAGCTTCAGTCCAGGTGAGGGTGAACGATGCTGTCCAAGCTGAGCCGCTGTGTGTGCCGGGCCGGGCCGGTGCTGGGCCGGGGTTTGTCCGCTGCCTCCCGCCCCGTCTCCTCTGCCGCTTCCAAGCAGAAGAGGACGGATCCCCCTCTATCCTCGGAGGAGGTGTACGCCCGCGAGGAGAAGTACGGCGCACACAACTACCACCCGCTCCCTGTTGCCCTGGAGCGTGGAGAAGGTACGGGCCCATTTGGAGAGCCTGCTTGAGGTCTAATAATGGTGTAGGTCCATGTATTACCTGTTGTCAGTCTGGCAGGCAGATAATAATAATTGCTTACACTTATATAGCACTTTTCTGGACACTCCACTCAAAGCGCTTTACAGGTAATGGGGACTCCCCTCCACCACCAATGTGCAGCATCCACCTGGATGATGCGATGGCAGCCATAGTGCGCCAGAACACTCACCACACATCGGCTATCAGTGGGGAGGAGAGCAGAGTAATGAAGCCAATTCATAGAGGGGGATTATTAGGAGGCCATGATTGGTAAGGGCCAATGGGAAATTTGGCCAGGATGCCGGGGTTACACCCCTACTCTTTTCGAGAAACACCCTGGGATTTTTAATGACCACAGAGAGTCAGGACCTCGGTTTTGCGTCTCATCCGAAGGACGGCACCTGTTTACAGTATAGTGTCCCCGTCACTATACTGGGGCATTAGGACCCACGTGGACCTCAGGGTGAGCGCCCCCTGCTGGCTCCACTAACACCTCTTCCAGCAGCAACCTTAGTTTTTCCCAGGAGGTCTCCCATCCAGGTACTGACCAGGCTCACACCTGCTTAGCTTCAGTGGGTTGCCAGTTGTGAGTTGCAGGGTGATATGGCTGCTAGCCTGATGTGCAGCTGCAGTGGCCTCTGCTGGAAAACTTCTTGCTTCAGAGAAAAGCGAGGTAACTGCAAGGACACTGGAGTGTGACTGACTTCCATTTTGTTCTCTGAAAGCAAAAGGATCATCCAACATCTCAGAGCCCTACTCTTAAGGCCAGAGAGCTCGACATGTTAGGATCTGATAGCCAGCAGTGTTTGTGGATGTGGACTTTGGATTGACCTTTCCGGGAGGCTTCTTGGTACCAGATAAATCTCGTGAGACAGTCTCAAATTCCCTTTTGCTTTAAATGTTTAGGGTAGAATAATTTGAGGGTGTGACAGTGTAATTCCCCAGCTTTGCATGATCTTGGTGTTGGGGTAGCAAATCAAAGCTGAGACATGTTGTGGCTTTATGGATAGGGAGTAGTGTGGGTGGGGTTGGGACTAATTCACCTGGAAACAATAAGAACAAATAGGTTTTGCTAGATATTGTGCATCTGATAGAGAGCTCTGATAAGTGTTTTGGAGTGTACTCCCTTCATTTATTAAACGTGTTGAAGACCAGTGTATTCGGTTCAGTTACAGTGAAAATTCTTTGTATGTGAAATCATTTCAGGAATCTATGTCTGGGATATGGAAGGAAGAAGGTATTTTGACTTCCTCAGTGCTTACAGTGCTGTGAACCAAGGCCATTGCCACCCTCGGATAATTTCGGCACTGAACTCGCAGGCCTCTAAGCTGACTCTGACGTCCCGGGCCTTCTACAATGACGTGCTGGGCGAGTATGAGGAGTACATCACCTCGCTCTTTGGATACAACAAGGTGCTGCCCATGAACACAGGTACGCGTCGCCCGTGCACAGGCTCCGTGAACATGCTGAACTTGCAACTGATCTGGTGCCTCATCTATGCCCTCATGTATATCTAGACTTGCAAAGGAAGAGTTATGCCCTTGACAGGATATGGCGGAAGAGTCTGTTTTTTGCACTGTTTGATGGTTTTCAGATAAATGTACGTTTTAAATTTTTTTTAAAAGGTGTGGAAGCTGGTGAAACTGCGTGCAAACTGGCTCGAAAGTGGGCATACACCGTGAAGGACATTCCAAAATATAAAGCAAAGATTATTTTTGCAGGTATGTTGAAAACCTTAATACACTGTAGTTTTCTTATCTTTCTAAAAGGCTTGCTGCCTTCCTAAAACTTTCATGACACTAATTTCCCCACCCATTTTTTGAATTAGAAAATAGAAACTACTAACATTTCAGAATTAAAGTAAGCAGGCTCTCGCATCTTTTTGTAGATTAGTATCCTGAAAATGTATCCCTTACTGAAGAAGAAATGGGTGCTCGTTTAGCATGCTGGGAAATGTTTCAAGAATACAGCCTATAGAACATAGATGTTAGAAGTGAGAGGAAGACATATTTTGACAATTAGTGAAACATTTTAAGGAGAGCTCTATAATACAGAATTTGTATACTGTGAAAATGTTATTTTTACTGTAAAGACTACATAACATACTTATATTTAATTTTTAATTGTAAAATTACATCAAAAATGACTTGTTCACACCACCAGCACACTTGTGAATTGATCCAATGCTATCACAACAGATGGCAAGAGCTATTTAGTAATTTTTCCTGCTCATGGTTGATTTTCATCAGGTAGAATAAATGAGCACTCTCTCCCAAATCTCCCTTACAGTCTGTTGCGTTGCAGCTCCTTGCAGATAGAATACCAGCTGTTTCAGTATTTTTAGATCCTTGATAATCGGTAAATTTAGTTAATCTTTAATGCACTCATTTTGCAGAGTATGGAGTCTAGGGTAACGCAGTGAAGAGGTCTTTTTGTGACTAGAGGAACTTTGCAATCAGACTGATGTCTTGTTTTATTTTTCGTAAAGTCGGCAACTTCTGGGGGCGTACCTTAGCAGCTATCTCCAGTTCCACGGATCCTAGCAGTTATGAAGGCTTTGGTCCTTACATGCCAGGCTTTGAACTCGTCCCTTACAATGACATCCCAGCACTGGAGGTAGGTTTCATTTTTAAATTCTATTAACACTGTCTTGTCATGTTAAAATAAGTAGCATTGATTGCGAGTGTATATCACAACAGCAGACACAAAATTGGCAGTAGATTGTAGTCTGGCCTTATTCATCATGCAGGGTGAAGGGAGATATTCATGCTCAGACTAAGATTCATACCATAGCTGTGGGAGTGATGTTTCACAGCAGTGTTGCTTTTGCTTGGCTTGCGGAAGATTGGGATTTGTTTTATTTCCCTCTTTTTTTTTTTTCCTTTCAGAATTGTTGCCTTTCCAGTAAGTTTAGCACTTAGGGTTCTTGTCTCTTTCAACTACAGCAAGAAGTCTGTCAGATACTTGCTGACCTTCTTCTAACTGGTGTTCATGCTAGTCCTACCTAATCTAGACTTGCAAAGTAGAGACCGTGAGCGTATTTCAAGTTCTATTCCCATTTTTGCTGTTCTCTTGTCATTTTACAAGCATTGCTTGTTTGGTAATCTGGAAAAGCCAGCCTTGAATAAAGCGAGAGGCCAGTGGACTCTTGCAGTGAGTGGTTGGGTATATAAACAGCCGGTTAATGACAGGGGATGGTCTCCGTTTTGCAGCGAGCTCTTCAGGATCAGAATGTGGCAGCTTTCATGGTGGAGCCCATTCAGGGGGAGGCCGGGGTGATTGTTCCTGACGAGGGGTACCTGACTAAAGTGCGGGAGCTCTGCACTCAACACAACGTGAGTCTGTCCTGATGCAGGGGGGTGGCTTTTACTGCTTCACACAGTTTTTACAGACCTCATCATCATTGGCTTTCTTTATTAAGACCAATGTTTCCTTGGAAGAAGGAAGAACTGTTCCGCTTATTTTTTTAGAAGAATAATAGATGTGGGAACTCCCTGGAGGGAAAGAAGGGAAAAAAAGATCTCTGGATGCTAGTAATAGTTATACTCTGCCCAATGACTGAGATGTTGATGATTTCTTTACCTGCATGACATTTCAACCGAAATAACAGCCAACTTTAGTCTGTAAGGTCCTGAAGTGTTTTTGTTCTTCATGTCATGAGGTAAATGTATGCAAAGAGACGTAGGCTTGATACTGAAGCTTCCTTTCCATTGTTGGACTGTAGGTGCTTTTAATTGCTGACGAGGTGCAGACAGGACTTGCCCGGACAGGGCGCCGACTGGCTGTTGATCACGAAAGTGTGCGTCCTGACATCGTGTTGCTGGGAAAAGCGCTGTCTGGAGGAGTCTATCCCGTGAGTCTCTCATATTCGGCAGTGGTCTGTCCTAAAGACTGGGTGGTAACTCTAAAGCCAACTGACTGAATTTAGCTAAATGTATTTTCACCAGATGTTCCAAGCATTTACATATCTGATGATGGAACTCGGAGTTAACTGGTTATTGTTCTGTGCTGCAAACATTTCAGCAAGCATTTTTCTAAAGTGATCTGGCGCATGAGAAAATATACAGCTTTTTTTATTGCGTGTTTAGCAGGCATGGTCCTGCATGCTATTTGGAAATATACATTAATGGTTCTCATTTCCAGCTAGGAGCATAGAACTCTGCCTGATCCATTTAAACGAGCTATAGCAAATAGGGTCCACTATCCCTTTTTTTCCCCCCCCCGCAGTTGTCAGTCTTAAGTTTTATACCATGTCAATGCAGGTTTCAGCAGTCCTGTGTGATGATGAGGTCATGCTGACCATTAAGCCTGGTGAACATGGATCTACCTACGGAGGAAACCCGCTGGCCTGCCGTGTGGCTATTGCTTCCCTTGAGGTGTGTTTCTTTCAGTACAAGGTTCTGACGTCTGTTGCTATATGTGCTTCCTGAGGCCTATGAATGTTCTTTTTTGGAAAATGCATAATCATCTTGCAGTTTTGTTGATAGTTTAGTTTCAGATTTACCAAATTCACCAGCTCTTAGAGTTTGACTTTTTACACCCAATCTGCAGGTTCTGGAAAAGGAGAAGCTTGCGGAGAACTCTGAAAAGATGGGCATGCTGCTTCGTTCTGAGCTCATGAAGCTGCCCAATGACATTGTGACCACTGTAAGAGGAAAAGGCCTTCTCAATGCCATTGTAATCAAGGAAACAACGGGTGAGTTTACTGCTTTCGCTGCAGTTCGTCTGAAGGGGATTTGCACAAGCTGTAACTTCTACAGCAGTACACTGATCTAGCAGTGCGTTAGATTATGGGCCATTTTGATTATCATGCAGGGACAATCCCGGCAAAACTGTACCCACCCTGTTTGAGAATTCATATTTTGTACATTGTGGTCATACCTGTGGGAGTGATCAAAGGAGAACGCGTTGCCTACATAGCCTGTGCAGCAATGGAAGAATGTCAACAGGTTAAAAGCAGTTGGGTTTAGGAAGTGTAATGGACCCCAGCAACCCCCACTGTTCCATTTAATCTTGGCCTTTCATCTGATGCAGTCACAGCTGACATCTTTATTGCATTTGAATTTTTAGAGTTAAATGTAAAAAAATATAGTAAACATTTTTTGGAACTGCTTGAGGTTCATAGCTCTAATTTTCCTTCTTACGCAGGATTGTGCTGTAAGCAGTTTCAAATATTAGACCATATTTTAGCAGACCAGTTCAATTTCCCTAGTGTACTATAAGGGGAAGTTTTTGTTATTCCAATAATACTATATTTATATGGACCTGTTGTTTCCAGACTATGATGCTTGGAAGGTCTGCGTGCGCTTACGAGACAATGGGCTGCTGGCCAAACCCACTCATGGTGACATCATCAGATTTGCCCCTCCCCTTATCATCAAGGAGGATGAGATCAGAGAATGTGTTGACATCATCCAGAAGACCATCCTGTCCTTCTAACCTTCTGACTGATCACTGTTGACTGTTGTTTAGATCATTCACGTATTTCCACTGTACAGGCATTTACTTGTTTAGAATTTCTACTGTAAACGTAGCAACAGGAATTTGCTGCTCCCAACGTCTTTGCAACTTTTTGTAAAGAAGCATAAACATTTCCTTTATCTTCCATGAAACTTGACCAGAACCATGTGAAATATTCATTGGTGGTAACGGAACCTACAGTACACTCCACAGCTGTTCTGTTTTGTTCCACTGAATATTATTTTTCAATATTTTCAATCCGGATACATGAAAGAGACGGGTTTATAAGCTGTCCATTTTGTCCTGGTACAGAGGTCTCAAAGGTGTAATTCTGATAGGGACAAGAGAGAATTAACATGGCACTTATTGAGCTATTTAATATTTATTGCCATCTTATTTAATTAAAGCAAGTAATGATATACTTCCTGCATTTTGCTTTAAAAAAATCTACAAGTATCTTGGAAATACAATTGCATGTCAAGCTTGTTAAATTTGGGTGTACTATCTGAAAGCTTTTTTGAGTTAATCTGAGGCATTTAAAGTTACCAACAGACATCAAAAGTAAGGAGTAAGGAACTTTGGGGAATTGCAGTAAAACTTAAGGTAGAATGTGGGAAATTTTAACGGGAAAAAAACATTATCTAGGTTGTACAAGTTAATTATTCGAGTAAAGATGAGAGCTGTCATGTCTGAGTGTCAGTGCTGTGATATCCTGGTCAAAAAGTGTTTTTATTTACACTAGATGGAACTACACGGATCTATGTGGATGTGCACAGCTGCCTATTTGTTAGCATGGTTTTGGGTTACTTTGTGCTCTCCAAAAGGTTGTTGAGGGTGAAAAAGTGTTAATGCTTTCAAGTCTGTTCTGTTCCTTGAAGTAAAGGCATCTGTTCCATGTTTTTATCTTATGTTCCAGCAATTAAAAAGTCATAATCATTTTATGGTTGTAAAATTTGTTAGCTTTACATTTCTTTTTTTGCACTGGATGTTGTGTGATGACCTATACTTGAAAGAAAAAAGGAAAACGGAAACTTTTTCAGAATCTTAAAATATTATAACAAACAGTTTGCGAGCCCATAATTGTGACAAAAACAGCAAAAAAAAATACAATCTTATCTTTTAAGTTAAAAACATTTTCTAAAAAATCTTTTAAAGTTTTAAGTTCGATATTCCTTTAACTTTAATCATTATAGTAGTAGAGCCAAAATCAAAGATTATTTTAGTTTATTTCATTTCCCTTATGGTGGTGCACAAGGTTCTTACTGTTAGGCACATACGGTAAATCTTTTTCATTAGAAAAAGGTAAGGCTACGGACATCAGAATGCATTGACATGTCAGTGCTCTGTGCTATTGTAAGAAAATGGTACCATCCGTTGTTTTATGATCTTAAAAAGAATCTGATAACCTAAACTAAAAAAATCTTAAAAGCTCTCATCCCTTCTTCCTGTAAATCCAGAGGATTTGAAAGTGGCATCTTTTGTTCCTAATGCACCTCCCGGTAAAAATCGGGGTGCGCTCATGGCAATTAATGTTCAAATCCACATTCATGTCCCCTCCTTCAAGCTATCTTAGTAAGCATTACATGTCCCTCTTTGAATTGCAAATTGCCAAATTTTAATGGAGCTTAAGTATACCCTCACACATTTTCATAAAAGGCATGAAGCCTTCTCACTACCACACATTCGCTAAGGTGAATGTATAGATGCACTTTATGGTCTGAGGAAGTTGAGAAGCAAGAGAAGAATGCAATCTGCACTTCATAAGTAGCTCTGAAGTATATTTAGTGTTCACTAACATTTCTTTGTAACTCAAGTCACCACACCAATCTGTTAGTCCAAGAGCTAGAACATTTTTAAAGCTCAGCTCTCCTTATGCAACTAATTTATTCCGTGGTGTAATAAATGGCCTTTTTCCATTAAGGGCGATTGTAGCAAAGGTAGTGAATAAAAATACATTTTAAAATAACTCCCTACATGCAAAGACCATCACTTCCAGTACCATCTCTGCATACAAAGTTCCCCAGAGAAATTATCGATCTGAGTATCCTCAAGATAGGTTGATGTACAGCTAAGCTGTATTTTGTTATTTTTTAAACAATCGTTTATGCATGCAATTTCCTTTTGCACAACAAAAGGATCCATGCTCCCTTTATCCTCTCTCAATACCTGCATATCTTGTAAATATTGTTCTAGGGCTAAAAGCAGATGTTTAGAATGATTAATTTGCACAGATTCACACTCCGTTAAACTGAACAATATTGTACAATATGTGCAATACAGGTTTAGTCTTTCAGCCCACACCAACCTAAGCCTTCATGTTGTTAGCTGAAATTACAGAACAACCCACCCGCGAATATCACTCCCATAAAAGGAGTTTCTGATTTTCTGAGCTTTTGTTCTAAAACAACAAATAACGGAACAGACATTGCAAAATGTCAGACTATTGTGCTGAAAGGAAAGGAGTCTATGCCTCTCCAGGTAGTAACGGGTATACTGTACTGAAAAAGACTGAAAGGAGAAAAGTTGATTGTTACCTTGGAATAATTGGAATAAATAATTGTAAAAAAAAAGTATATAACACACCCTTCCCAAAGAGATCACATATAAAAAAATATTGAATTTATGCAATGGTGTCTCAGTGAACACTAGATATTTTATTCATAGTACTTTCTCACATGTTTTTAAAATTTATAAATAATAGTGTTCCTGTATGCATTGTTCTCCCATTACAGTTACAGTCCATTGCAGACAAGTAAACTAAAGGAGTCTAAATAAAAAAATACATAATACATAACAGTAAAAGCCATGGTCTTGGTTATATTGATCAGAAATGGATACTTCTTTTGTACAATTGAAACCTTCTCCATAATTTGCTAATTCACATAGCACACGCTAGATGGCAGTGTTATCACTCTCATGGAAGCAGCACCAGGAGTCCAGAATCGGAATTGTTAGGTGGTGCAAGACAGGAAATGTACTGACAGAGGACAGCTTTGAGAAGATGTGATATGACAGTGAACTCTCAAGACAGTTGGAATTGTTTTGAACAATTCACTGAACAACTACACAGCTGCCCCATCCTAGATATTGTATACCACAAGTGTGGCATGATTCAATATAATTCTTGCATTACAAGAAAAGTCAGTTTAACTGAAGAAGACCATGGCACTGTTTATTTAATGTATTTTGTGAAGCTGCTGATGTGTTTCTGCAGGCAGCAGTGTGGAGCAGAGATTTGGGTTCTGGCCTAGAGGGTCATACTGTAGGTTTGAATTCATTGTGGACTGCTATTCTTACACCCTTAAGCAAGATACTTCATTCAGATTGCCCCAGTAAATGCCCTGCAGTGTGAATACATCTCTGAGTTGTTGTAAATGGAAATTGTTCTCAATCTACATACTTGTTAAAATAAAGGAATACAGAATAAAAGTGCACTCTGCTGGATTTAGCTGGTTCCCTTTCATACAGCTGGCTAGACTGGAGCAACTGCTGTAAAGCAGAATATGTTCCATATGATACATCCATCCATCTTCTAACTGCTTTATCTAATACACGGTTGTGGGGGAGCTGGAGTCTATCCTGGCAAGCAACAGGTGCAAGGCAGGATACACCCTACGTGGGACACTAGTTCATCACAGGGCCCACACAGACACAAACACACACACACTTGCACCGGGGCCATTTTCTCAGAAGTTAATGAACTCTACTCAGATAGCACCCCAGGAACTGAACTCAGGGCCCCAGTGCTGCAAGGCAGCAATGCTGAACCACTGCGCTACTGTGCCACCCTCCAGTATATCATGAAATGTAAAAAAAAAAGAATGGATGAGGAAAATCTCTTGCTGTGATGATGTTATCCGGTCAGTTGGATCCGACTCTTGGCGATTCTATAGGCCATCTCTCGCCACGCTTTCCGGTCTTGGACTTTCTCTTTCAGCTGTTCCATGCCTAAGCCAGTGTCTGTTTTGATGGCGTCGAGCCACCGCGTTCTTTGGCGGCCTCGTCTTCTTGTTCCACTGACCATTCCAAGCATCATTGCTTTCTCCAATGAATCTGATCGCATCACGTGACTAAAATAAGTGAGCCGGAGTCTGGAGATCTTTCCCTCAAGCGAAATTTCTGGCTTGATGCACTCCAGAACCTCTTTATTGGTGACCCTTGCTGTCCATGGTATCCGTAACAGTCTTCTCCAGCACCATAGCTCGAAAGCATCCATCCTCTTTCGGTCAGCTTTTTTTAGGGTCCACCTTTCACACCCATACATTGATATAGGGAACACAATAGCATGGACCATTTTGCATTTGGTTGTGAGGCTGATGTCTTTGCTCTTCCAGATTTGGTGCATGCTCAGCATCGCACTACGGCCTAACGCAATTCGTCGCCTGATTTCAGGGCCGCAGTCTCCAGTTCGGTCGATCATGGATCCCAGGAAGCAGAAAACTCTCGCTGTAGTAAATCATTAATTCCCAAAGGCAGGCAGACATACAGTACTGTTTCAGCAGTCTGGACTCATCTTCACTGTTTAAAATCCATCCAGTCCTAGGAGACTTGCTTTTCAGGATTGTGTTTCCTACCTCAATGCATGATGAATACTCTAACAATGCATTTCAGAACTACAATCATCCTCCCTTATTGCTAATGGCGGGTTCACCCATCGATCTCTTGAAGGTCACTCAGGCCGCCAGATGGCTGTGCCCTCTGCAGCTCTGAGAGTGCTGGAGTGTTTGACCTGAAGTGTGCTCGGAGAGCCTGGCCTCTGCGACGAGGCAGAAATCATCAATCTCTCGCCCTGTCTTTACTTCTTAAGAGCTGCACAAGCAAGTTAATGACTGGAGAGTGAGACTAAAGTGCGGCAGCTAATGGCACTTATTTGCCTTTTTGAGATGTAAATGTGTGCAGACAGGGGGCTGTGAGAGAGGAAACGCATCGCGCCCTCCTCGCTATATCAGGGATGGATTAATAAGGGGCAGTCACAGCGGGCACCAGTGGAAGAGACCCAGAAAGCTGCTCTGCTGGCTGACACCTGACGTGATGGGAACAGTTCAGTACTCCACCCAGCTCTCAAATCTCCACACAGCTCCTAGGAAAACGTGTTATGAGCTCTGGGTTATGTGCCTTTGCTGATAACCTCTAAAGAGATTTTCTGGGTTAAAGGATGGAGTGTCTTTGTGTGATTAAACCCTGGGGGACGAAAACTGTATCACCACCACTGCTGCTGCAGAATCAGGAGCAAACAATCCTTCAGTAAACTGGCTTGCTGCAAAAGCAGGATATAAACATCTGGAAATACCTCCCGGACACCATTTAATTCCTGCTACCTGGGACACGTTTAACTTCATCCTCCTCTCCTGATAAACTGGAAGCTATTTGGTGATTTAGTTCCAGCTTTGGACATCCGCAAAAAATATCTATACAAAGGCTTAAAAATGAGAGAAAAAAATATTAAAGTCCAGCGTGGCGACCAACAGTCCAACCAGCTCGTCATGAGCTGATGAGCAGCACATCAAAGGCCACAAAACGTACTGCTGGTTTTCTTAGGATAAATAACAGTGAATATTCCCTCCCAAAAATAGGACGAGGCATTGATTTCCACTGCAGAAGACCTTGGCTGTGTAGCATTACTGTATCTCTGCAAATCCCCCTCTATCTCCCCAGGGAGAGGGAGGGATGCCTTTTCACTGAAACTGAAACTCTGAAACTGTAACTTTTAGTTTAGGTCTTATAAGCCATTGCATTACTACAACCCTGCAAAGCTGGACAAGGATCGCAGTGCGAGCCAGAGACAAAAAACCTCATTAGTGCCAAATGGTGCCAGGCTCTGATTGACCATCAGTTGATGACTTTCATTCTGCAGAAAGGACGGTTTTTCACTGGTGTCCTTTCTCACAACACCACCACCAATAAAAAAATAGTAATTCTGTAAATGCTATTATAGGTGTATCCGTTTTTAAAAAAGACATACATGTGAATTGATTGTTTTTTATTTTTCTCACTGCTGTCCTGTATTTTTTATATTCTACTCACTCAGTCCAGATGCACAAATATGTTGGAGTGCGAGTGCTTTCCTAATGACATAAAAAAGTATACTGTATTTCTGCATAACCTCCTCCTTTTATTTTCTTGCTGTTAAAGTGTTATTGGACACCTTGCACTGTTGAGAATCAATAGCTTATTACAGTTTTCATAGCTTTTCATTGATAGCTCATATTTGTAAAACAGATTCAGCCTTCCCTTAGAGAAAATGAGTAGAAATAAAATATGAACAGCAATGAAAAACAGTAACTGGGCCATTTTACTACCCATACATTTAAATGAAATTGATTTTACACATTTATAAAAAAGTGAATTAATTCATTCATCCTCCATTGGAACACCTCTGTGAATGCAAATCAGGTCTGGTGTTTATCAGTGGTACATTTCTGCTTGATTTACATTGTGTCTGAATAGAGAAAGGATGTGTAGAAATATCTCTTATAGTCTGACTTTAGCCCAAAGAAAACCCTTTACTTGGAATAACTGATTCACTCGGAATAACTTGGAATAACTGATTAATTCATGACATCTGACTTATGCTCGTTTCTTTTTTCCTTTTTAAGCAGGCTGCTGTTTGATTGTTCATAAAATGTAGGGTTTCACCCATTAGTGGCAGGAGGTAGAACTTGGGATGCTCATGACCAGTGAAACAGCAAAGATCTTCACACAATGTAAGGCCTCAGAAGAAGCCCAAATGTGTGAAAGAGTTCTGTCTAGCCTGAGAACTGAGTGCCGGTTGCAGAAGTGAGACTGTTGGATCTCACAACCCTGGTGCATGAGACATATTCCACGCATGAGTTATACATTTGGCATCGTAATGAAAGGACAGGTCTCCATGGCAACCAGATAAACAGTTTGACACCCAATGGCTTTGCTCTGTAGGTGGAGGGCTTGAACTACAACAATGTGCATTAATGCCCGGTTGTTCCCCTAACCCCCTGCGCTGTCTGCGAACTGGTGAAACTGCCACACAAAACATGTCATCATCAGTCAATGTGTTTTTTCACCCATGTGGATGTGATTGTAAGGAATTCAGGCTGAATCCTGATCTTGGAGTTGAGTCAGCTGGCACGAATCTACATTGAGCCCTGATTCCTCACATGCTCCAAAGAACAAAGATCTCACAGTCTGAGGGTGGAAAGCCAGTCTGCACTGGATGTGTGGGACAGAAATATTTCATTTGTTTTCCATTCCTGGCTGTATATTGGTTTGGAAATTTGATGAAAATCCCTGGTAACTAAGAAATACAAGAAAGAGAAATACAGTGCAAATAGCCAACAAATGTTACTATAATGCTGTATTGCTTTAGTTCTTTCCTCACAAAGTGTATTTAAGTCATCTTGAAGTTAACCCTTTTTTGTATATTTGAAGCTTGCAAACAATTTTTCCTCAGATTATGTTAGATATTTGCTCTATGGTGTATTTTTAAAAAATCTGCATGCTTAAGACTGCATGTTTATTATTTTCAGTATATTTCTCTTGATGTTTTTAATACAGGCATTTAAAACATCACTTATTTACAATTTTTAAGTTTGCAATGCAAAGCACACTTAATTGCTGCCACTTGCTTAACACAAATGCACTTGAGAGCGACAGACATATCAGTGTGCACCTCATTACCAGCCTGGAGTAAATCACCCCTTCCTGGTGTTCAATACCCCTGCAGCTCTCTCTCCCAAACTCCGATTCTGCTGATAGACTGCAAAATAAATGCGCATGAGAAGAGTATTTAATAGTTCAAGGTGAGATTAATGTGGCGGTAGATAGAAAGAAGCAGAGAACTGTCTAAGCAGGCAGCGTCTCCCAGCTCCTATTCATCCGTCAATACTTTCCTATCTATTTTACTGTGAGTAATTTTGCTTGTGGCGCACATGGGTCACCAGGCATTGCAGCCTGAACTGCCAGGCTCTGCAGCACCGTAAAATGATTTCTTTATTACATTTCATAACTGGAATTTCCTCAGAACAGATACTTTATATATGTATTCCACTTTAAATGATGTGACTGATGATAGGGACAGTTTTCATACTCGGGGTGGAAATTGATGGCTCCGCAGCAGGTTAAAATGATGCATGCATGCGTGCTGGGCTGAAATAATGGCCTGGGGATGTGTTAAGATGATTCCTTCTAGGTCTCTGGACAACAGCTTTCTCCAGAAAACAATATGCAGGCTGTTTTAAAAACATTATATACAGCCTTGTTGTGTGCTTGTATTAAGAATGCAGTAAAAAACACAAAAATCAAGGTATTCTCTAAGGAAAGTAATGTTCGCAGTGCAAGGAAAGTCACGTTCATGTACACAGCTCAACAGATGATAAATACATTCCCACTGAGATAACAAGAATACATTTTGACAGTTTAGGTGCAATCATTTTATTCATTTCTCATACAATTCATTTTGCTACCTTATTTCAGAGATTGTAAGCAAACAGGTACAAAGTATTGTTGATTTTCAGTTTTCTGTTTAGTGTTGCACTGAGCTGTTCACACACATAGCTATAGGCAGACTGCAATGCTCACTCATGTAACTTGAGACACACCCAAAGCATGATGCAGCCTCTAGTTTGTACTTAGAAATGAGCTCCTTGGTCACATGGTCTTCATTTCAGGCCACTCTTATGGCTCCCAGTGACATTAAAAAACTAAGACATGGGAAAAGTTCCAGGATGTAAGGAAACCTCTGGAGCATTTCTGGGTTTACAGATCCAATATGAACAGATGTAACTAGGACAGTAGTGTGATAACTTTGTAAGACTCACTGCTATCCTATTAAAAGTCATTGACTTCATAGTGAAAAACAAATATTATGAAAAGCATAAAGGTATAGACGTAGGACTTGTTTTATATATACAGTATATGTCTGAACTGCTCTATTCTGGTTGATGTGCAAACAGACTGTGATGCTTTATGAAACAAAAAACTCAATAAACACATGAATCCAGTACAGTAGCTAACCTCCACCTCCCATTACTTGAATAATGCATAACTTTTATTTTGCTTTTACTGGGAACAAAACCAACATCGATTCACATGACTTACTGTGGGTGAATTAATTAAAGATGGAATTACATTCTAAAAAATAAACAGCTAAATCCCCATTTTCCCTGATACCATAGTTGAAAGAAACCACAGTTTACTTACAGCACAGAAATGTAATTATAATATATCAGGGGCGATGCAGAAAAGTATGAAATATTATTTTTTGCCCCTATTCTTTATCTCCGTTGAGGCATGTTCCCTACCCTGATGTTATTATTCCAATTTGATCATTTGTGGTGTTTTTATTAAGAAAAGCAATTTGTGCTCCAGGTTTTGGAGTAGCTCTGAGTAATCTTGCAATATGTCCTTGTAAACATGAGTGTGCCTTTCCTTTACTTTGTCACTCAGAGTCAAAACTGTGCCCATATTTAGTATCACCCATTTTCATGTTTTGCATTAATGGAGAATATTTGTAAGTAGAATCCATAAACTGAATCACAGATTAAGTCTAATACAGACTGTTCAGTTGCTCTGTACACACTCTTTGAGGTAGTTCTGGCTATATTTTGCATTTTGCTGACCTAAAAATAAACATATTTTCCGCAATTCCTACAGTCTTGAAAGATTTTCAAGAAAGCACTGCAAAAAGTGATTGATGAGCCAGTTTTTTTCTTTAAATTTGATTGACCATTAAGGATAAAAGTAATCGGTTACAAGATTGTAAGTGCATAAACAGTATAAATGTATGTAGATTTTGGAATATCTTTCACTATTGCATTGTTTAATATGAGCTTTTGCATAAATTCATAAGAGAGTCTGAATTTTTCTCCCTGACAATGTTGCCTGAAGCTTTTAGATTATCCTGCCTCTTGATCTTGTTGCTGTGGGTTGTAGCCCGTGTAAGAGGTATTGATCTTTTGCGGTACATTTTAAATGGACTCACTTGCATAGGTAGACCTGCATTCCATAAATGTCAACAATGCAGTGGAGAGGTGCAACTTTGGAGGATACATCTTACCTGTTGGTCTGTTAAATTTCTTTAGCATGTCTCATGTTTTCCAGATAAACAAGTAAACCATAAGAATAGATTTTAATATTTGATAAAGAAATTCATCCCTAAGAGTTAGTTATTTATCTAGTCGGCTAGGTGAAACAAGTTTGTCTGAGTTCCTTTTAGTATTCCTAGAAACAGGGGTGTTTAAATATAGCCGTAAAGTAATCTAAAAACATACCATACATGTGTAATATACAGTGTATAGTACATTCCATACTTAATTCACAAATGTGTTATAAACAGCCAATGCAAAACCAGCTTCTGAAATAGATGATAAGTTCTGTGAAATATTGGTAATGCAAGAAATGCCACTGGCTGCAATGCACATTTGTTCTGTTTTAAATGGCTCTCAGTATTGTATATATTGTAAATACTTATTTGGAAAAACAAAGTACACAAATAACAGGGAGATTTAAGAGGGTTTCTTTTTTATAAATGGATAGATTTCACTAATGGGATTTAAATTCAAATGTATAACTTATTGTATGCATCCTCGTTTTTTTCTGTCAGCTTGATTATCCTTTTCTAAAAACATTATGTAAATTGCACTAGAGACCCTTGCGAAGTCTCAACAGTTATTGATTTTTGAGTGCTTCTTCTTTCGAATGTTAACTACTATCTTTGCTTCTGAATGAAAAAAATGGAAGAAGAAAAGAAGCATAGGGTATGCAAGTAAAACCTTGTAACCTCATACCTACACATGGCTTGTGCACATGAAGCCATCTTGAAAAACAAGAGCAGGTGGCAGAGGGCCATGACAAGAGGAGGCATATGACATTCACTCTTACAGTATGTGCTCATAGGAGTGCTGTAATGAACATACTGACCAGTGGGCAGACAATAGTTTTGAAGTGTCTTGTTATTTGGCAGCTCAGCTCTTCAGCACAATAGTAGTTTTTTACCTAGTCCGTCACCCCTGATGCCTGGCATCACATGAAGATCTTGTTACTCATTGAAGTTTATTGCAGGACCACCTGACTGGTGGAGAATAAGGCCTGTGTGTGCATGAATGGCTGCACACAAAGACCTACTGTAAGGTGGCACGGCTGGAAAGAATAACATCTGCCCGGAAAGGGTGGAGACATCTAAGTTAATCTATATTGAAAAGTATGAGTGGAGTAACTACTTTCCAGGAATGCAATCAATCATTCCAAAAAAATGTAAGTGGCTTCTGTTCCCTTTGAGGAAAGGTGTTTTCTTTTCACAGGGAATATTACATTTAATGTGGAGTTTTTTTGGTTTAGTTCATTGATTCGGGCAAATGGTTTGCTCACTGCTTCTAAATGTGCACTAGTGTTAGGGTTAGGGACAGAGAGAACAGAGGGCTGCCAGTAAGACATCAGACATGTCTTAACTGAACTGAAATACGCACACTGTCCACGCTGATGGGAATGTTCGTCCCCCCTGTGGTCATGAGTCAATTGTGTATCAAACTCATAGTGTTGCCTCTATACACTCTACATGGTGGCAGCTCAAGGCTGATTGGACCTTATTGCGTATGCTCACCATGGAATTCAACTCTCTTTCTCAGCATCCAGAAAGCAGAACTCACTGATCTGTTAACTAAACTCAAGAATGCATCACCTGAGGCCCAAATGGAAAAGTAATATTTTTGTCTGTTGAAAAAAAAAGAATTTCTAATGATTAATGTTGAGGTTTGTTTAACAGAAGGTCTTACTTGAGCCTAATTAACAATTTAAAGCCTATTTTGGTCTGGAATAATAACTACATTCCAAGGCTGTCGTAGAGTTTCACACTTTTTCTCCTTATGGTGAAGGCACCTCTGCTGCCCAGAAAAGTAATAAAAGAAAATATTATTAAGATTTCTCCTTTTCAAAAGTCTCATTTCCATGTTTTTATTGTAGTGCTGTCTGCGGGTGTGGTGCTGAGCTCAGGAACAGGGAATAGACCAGAGCAGGTTAACTGTAATTGTCAGAAAGGTTAATTAGATTGCACTGTAACTGATGCTGTTTCCGTTTCCTGTTAGGCTGTCATGATGAAAATGTTCTGGTTTGGTGCTGTTTGTGTGTGTGCTTGTACAGAACAAGTGGTGGGTGGGACTTAGTTTCAATGGTGGGGTATGTCATTTCTCTCTGTGTTAATCTGATGCAACACATCATACAGGCCAAAGTTACAGTTTGCCTTGAGTTTTCATGAGAATGTTTTGGAGATATTAAAGATTGTGAATGAAAGAGTTTTACCTGACAAGTTTGGTTTCTTCTCACCCAAACTAAGCTGTGTTAATAACAGTCAAAGTTATTAGATTGAAAACCCTAGCTGAGGTTTTGAGTAAGTTGTTGATATCCAAACATACAGATATTGCAATTTCGGATGAAGACTAAGTCTAAGTTCTTGGTGCACCAGTGTACCTGTAATATGCTCTTTGATTTCTTTTTTTAATTAAGTATTTTTCTCTGTTTTTCAATGGATGATACTGTCAAAATGTGCCGTGTTGCTAGCTTGTCGATTTTGTCAATCTTATATTTACTGAATATGCATTTCAGAAGCATTTACAGATAAAAAGTAAAACTCTGTCCTTGTTTAATAAATAGATCTGAACGATTAGTATATAATAAATATGCTATTTAAAAATGGTCTACATTCAGAACATCACTTGGTGGAACGTGATGGAATATGTGTGTGATGAGTTGTAGGGGTCTCTTAAATCCATCTCTTTGCAGCTAATTCCCTTGATGTTGCCTTGAAGAATTTTTGGCATTGTTGTCCATTGGTTGTAAGAGTATATTTTTTAAAGTAAAGGTACGAGGACATTGTCATCATTTGTTGCCCAGCCAATCTGAAGAGGATTTTATTATTTGAGCATTTATGAATTGTGAAAAAATGACAGGACAAAACCAAAAGCTTCTGAAAGAAAGATCAGGGTGCTTCCTGATTTTTGTTTTAGAAAAGAAATCTGTCATGTCTTCCCTGAATGATTCTCTTTTTAGTCATGCTTGGAGTGGATTGAGAAAAAAATATTTCCATATATTTTACAGGTGACAATCAAAACCTGGCCTCAATCTGTCAAAACACATTTAGAGCATCATCTTAACTTTTTCAGATTCACCAAAATTGTTTAAAGACACGGAACAGAAGGTATATCAATCATTCACCGAGAGAAATAAAAATAATGAATGCTAGAGTTTTATTTGTTGAGTCTGATCCTTCATGCATACAGACAGATTTTATTGTGATTTCCAGTTTTTGATCACATGGACAAAATTGCCAGGCTTTAGAGATGAATGCTTTACAACATAAGATTAAGCTTAAGTGTCATGTCAAACCAGAGCATATTGTGGAAACACAGGGCATAAGGCAGGAGTTTACCCTGGTAGGACTCCACTACATTGTAGGTCGCATACACACACACAATGGCGAGCTACAGACACCACTCCTTCTCTCTGGAAGGCGTTCAAAACAATTGAACCCAGAAAACAAGAGCTGTGAGATGGCAGCTAAACACCATTAGTGGTTCTAGGCTATAAGGTAGTAAAGCTGGTGCTACTGTGTTATTGCTATTACTATATTGAATATATTCTATAAATCAAGTAGTAAAGTGGATTATGAAATCTGCTAAATACATATATGATATACAGACATATTACCTCCTTATATTTACACCAATCAACCACATCTTGACACTGTATAAGTATTCAAAGAGAGGGTCTACCTGTAAATTTCCTGAATTTTATTTATAGCGCCTGAATGCAGACATACAGTAGTGAAGTATGTGGATTGTAAGAAAATAAGAAAATAAAAACAGCTACAAATAAGAGGAGGCCATGCAGCCTATCTAGCCAGTCTGGTAGTTAATAGCTCATTTGTTCAAAGATCTTATCCTGCCATTTCTTCAATGAAGCCAGGATAGCTTGCTCCATACTGCTACAATAAAGGTGAAGAAGGAGAGCCCCCTGTTTTCTGTTTTAAATGTGCTTAGAGGAACATAGTTTCCTCTCGTGTGCTCTCCTTCTCAGTTCAAGAGCGAAAACATTCCATTCCTTGAGCATGTCCACGCAGGAAAGTCCTTCAATCAGCAGAGTGCATCTGGATTCAATAAATTAATGCACATATATTAATAGTAAATAAAAAAGTATTTGTTTTCTTCACTGTTCATTTGATCTTAGAGTTTTTTACAGGGATGTCTTTGAGAGCATTGCTGATGACGTTATTTTGCATTAATGCAAGCACTTAGAAAAGATTGAACTCATAAAGCTGATTCCTATCAGTGCGTCTTGAGGCCCTGAAAAAATGTGAGGAGGCCAGATAATGAGGTTTAAACTAAAGTTGAGAAGATTCTGGAGACAATCCAGTGAAGAAGTATAAAATATTTTTCACTGCTAACCAAATACCTTCTAAGCTTCAGAACATTTGGGAAGGATTACTCTCTCAATCTCCGTTTGCGTTTTAGTCATGCAAATGATTATTGATCCTTCTGTGCCTAAATGATTTTTTTAAATATAATTTATACTGTGGAGTTCACTTCGAAAAAGAAATCTAGAAAAACATGTCCTGATCTGATTGGTGCTCAGTTTCACTTTAAAATGAGATCTTTCTGTTCCCTGGATATGCTGTATTATATAAATTATTACATACAATACAAGTTGATGTGGTGTGACTAAGTTACTTTTGTTTCACTTTTGACAGACCAAGACTTATGTTCCCTTAAAGCATTCTGGGTACTCCGATGGAAATAGTGGCATAACATTCCTACTTTTCCTTTCTCAGAAAAAGTCACTTCAAAATTAAATATTTTATGAAAAAAGAAGGACCTAAGAAAAAGCTGAGGGACAACATATAATATTCCATTGAGCTTTTCTTATTCTTCAACTGTTTAAATTTATAATAACTTATGGTCCCTGAAAGAACATTGTTCAATTTTCTTTTTCAGTTTCAGGTTGAATGAGTTGTGGTTCCATTTACCAATGAAAAGAAAATCAGAGAATGATAGGTTGGTCACGTTTATGTAAAGCTTCTAGTGAGTCCATTCTTTTGCCTGATTAGTTTGTAAGAAAGGGTAATGGAAAAAGAGATCATGACTGAAATGTTAGAATGCAACTAAAAGGTTACGCCATGTTGTATTAGTGGGCAGAATTATGCAGCTGCACCTGTAAAAATCATGCTGTTAAATGAACTATATTCATTTTCTTCAGGGTGGATGGGATAATTTTATGACAAATCTGATTTTTTATGACAACTTTTTATGACAATTAAAACTGATTTTAATTGATTTTGCTGAAATTATACAGATTACTATTATTTAATATTATACTACCTCTTTTTTAATTGCCCTCCCTTTTGCTATACAAGCCCTAACCTTTCATCATTGAATAATTTTCCAAAGCCTTCTAAAAATTTTCTAAGGTTTGTAAGATTCTAGGTGATGAAAGCTACAAAGAACAGGCTGGGTAGACAGGCTTTCTGTCAGACTTGTGATGTGCTACACGTAATAGTAATAAAAGTATTTTTCTGACAGCAGTAACTCTAGTTCACAGCATGCTTATGTGAGGTTAAATAAACAAGGTAAACCTAAATATAAAACCTTTCTTCAGACTTTCTTTAAAATATGACCATGTTATGAATTTAATAAATTATGATTGCTTACATTGGCCTGAGCAGAATATCGTAAAAGGGTAACCCTGAAGAAAGCAGACCTGTCTCCAGACAGTGTTCAGGACCTCAGAGAGGCTGAGCAGAAAATGTGGACATTGTGCTTTGTGGAAGTGATGTAATTTAATAAGAAACCACCCTGGGAAATCTAGTGCTATTTTCAAGCTTTCTGCTAATTCCACAGCCTTGCCTTTTTATATTTTCTTTGCAAGAACTAATGGATTATACTATTGGACTGGGAACATTTTTGTGAAAGAATATTATTACAGCCTAACAGTAGTTTTCTTTCTGAGTCTTACTTCTGTGATATGAAGTCTATCGGGATCAAGTCAAAATGTTCAAGTGTCACTGTGAATGGGGGAAGAATTATTAAATTGCCGTCTGCAACAGATTTATAACCGAATAATTTACCGTATAAAAAGGGCATTGTTACACTCACTGAGAGCTGGGACATCATTTGGTGGCGGAGTATAATTGCAGATTGATTCATTCTCTTTTGATAAACACAACAATGATTAATAAACTACAGACAGATTAAAATTAATGAACATATGCAAATCAAAGAATGAGTGCTCTGGGAGTTAGAAGAGCCATTTTTTTTTTCATTGTCACAAAAGTCAAACATCAGCTGAGGTGTGTTGCAAGCAGATGAGTTACGGTTAATACAGTTAATCGAACTTTGTACACATCTCAATTGGTGTTAGCCAATACACCATGCACTTTCTTTAACCAAGGGACAGAGCTGTAAAAGGGCAGCACTGGAACAAGCAACAAGCTCATACTCATCTGCTCCTGAGAGAGCAATGGATACAATATGCTAAAATGCTTACACAGCTTTCTCTTTTCCCAGCTCTCTAAATCACATGTATACTTGTATTTGAAGCTGTCGGTTGGGAATGCATGGCTGTGTATAATGTTAGCACTGTGTATTAAATCAGGAAGTAGACAATAAGAAACCCTTGTCTTCTCTTTAGTTAACTAGTCTTAACAGACTGAAAGCAAAGTTCAAATATAATGCTTTGTTCGATTCAACTGTAGAAGTGGACTCCTAATGTCTTTTGTCTCCACCTCCCCACTCTGAGGCACTGGAGGGTGTCTAGTACAGGGGTCGTCAACCCTGGTCCTGGAGAGCCTCAATCCAGTTACCCTAAATCAACTGTTATTTAAAGATTAGGAGCATACATTTAAACAGTTGATCAACTCATCAAATAATAATTATTTACTTAAATGCACCTCTCGATTTATTTATCATAATTAAATTGTTCCAAGAAATGGATGAGTTTAGGGCCTACTATCAATCCCGCCGGACTGGGGCTCTCCAGGATCAGAGTTGACCTGGTCTAGGGTCTGTACTAAACCTCTGTTAATGAATATGCTGCACTGTATTCGTGTTGTCTGACACAATTACAGTTTCTCAGAATTACAGGTACAGCTCTTTGGATAAACAGACATTAAAGTATTGTGTGAGATCCCCCTGCCTGGTACATCCTTTTTTGTCTGATACAAGTCTGTGAACCAGCAGCTTTGATTTAACTCATTACACCTCCAAATCCCTGTTTATGATCTCATGATCTCATGGAGAAACACTCGGATTCCAGCTGAATGTAGCAGATCATTGTAATTGAGCTCTATGACTCAAATAGCTGTGAGAAATTCATAGACCCTTTTCTTTATGGACGTTTTTTTTTTCTTTTCGGACTTGTTTTATGCTGCGAAAATATTTCTGACTGCAGTTTCTACAAAACCTTGAATGACAGACTATCACAATCTCAGTGTTCTACAAAACGTTGCTTAGTGACAAAAGTGCTACCTCACTATGAGAATATGTTGGCAGGGGCAACAAACTACAATTTCATTTAACTTCAGATGTCATATCACAGCTAGGTGCCTTTGCATAAGGGCGTTAACATGCCTTTTATGTACAGGAATGATGGAAGAGGGCATTTTTCTTCACAACCTGTGAATTTTCCAGTACATTAGTTCAGATGAAAACCTTTGAAATTTAATGTCCCTTGCAGCCCACAACAATAGAAGTAGAAACCGTATAAAGAATAGTGTTCTCCTTCACAACATCCTATCCACTAATTAATTCCAAATGACAAAAAAAAAACTGTGAGAAATACGAAGAGACTAGAGTCTGCATTTCAAACAAGTGCTTTGTGATTATTTAACACATATATTAAAATTGGTGGTGCTAGTTTAGGGATGTCCTTATAGAGTTTCGGAAAATTATATCAACAGTAGCTTGGTTTTCAAGCAGGAGCATTATGCATGCTTTATTTGCACCACACGTTTTAACACTTTTTTGTTGCTGATGACTTAAGGGTTGGGTATAGGGAGTAGATTTCACACACCTTGGGTTTGGTGGATTGTGGGCTGCTCAGCTTTTGAAAATGTTTCTGTCTGAGAAAAAAGGAAGGCACAGCAGAAAGACACTAGCAAAGCAACAGCAAAACATTCCTCAGCTGTGTGGGGTGTGTGCTTTCTCTAGATTATTTTTTCCTTTGGTAAAAACAACTGCTTTGAATCAGAGAACTGTATACTGTATGTCTATCTGAAGTGATTAAATTAATGAGTCCCAAATCAAAACAATTGTTATGCGGCTCTTCTCATGTCTGCTTTTTCTGTTTTGTGAATAAATTCCATTATAAATTCCTGCTTACTTTATGGCATATTTAGTTTAAATTAGCTTGTAATTCAAACCAGACACCTTAATATGAAGTAAATTGTAAAATGTGAATTAGAAGAAAATGTTCTCTCTCTTTCAATGTATTAACGCATACAGTAGGATCCAAGTTTAAATAACAGCAGTAACATCTTAAGAACATAATGAGAAGTAATGTTCGGCCAAAATAAAACCAAGGTAAACCTCCAGGGACTTTTTTCTTGCGTGAATGTGTACTCCCCACCCCAGGCAAAACAAAAAAAAGGTCCTCTATAATGCAGCAGGAGTGAATTTAATTGCATTTACTCTTGAGTCCATTGTGTCTGCAGAGAAAGCTTTTGGCTCTTCAGCTGATGCAGTTTCAGGTCTTGAATGAGAGTCGGGAGGGGGCTGTGTTTGTGCGCCGAAGCGTCCCTAATGCAGGGTTGGAGAGTTCGGCAGGCCCGTCTTTGTTCCCATTGTTTACCACGGACCTTGACACATTAGCATTCACTTCCACGGCCAGAGCTGCATTTCTCCAACAGCAATCGCCTCTCCTCCTGCAAGAGACACACGGTCCTGCACAAGAGAAGGGGTAATCTCCAATTAGATGTGCAGGGACTTTCAAGCCCAGGGGAGGGGTCAGGGTAGGAATATCTTCTTAGTAGCCTAAAAAGTTCATTTAATTTTATTTCCCCTATTCCATGTATTTCGTTTACTGACCACATACAGTATTCTATGTACATTTGTCATTACCTGAAAGAATGCGATTATTAGGAGCCAGCTGTTTTACCTGAAGTATCTAAAAAGAATCTGGACAGACTGAATACAGGGCCAAGGACAGCACCAAAAGCAACACCAATAATGTCATGCACAAGGTACTGTGTGGTTTTGAATGTACTTCAGTGTATTGATAGAATAATGATGACAATATACTGTAGTGGTTTCAAAAACAACTTTAATTTCAGAAACATTTTCTTTAATTATATGCATATTTTTTAGATCTTTTGTTTTGCAGTAATAATTCCTTGTGTTACATGCACTTGTGTCAGTCTTTGATAGCCTGAGCTAATTTTAGGAGCTCCCTGGGAACTGCCTTAAAGATGAACCAGAACAATCACTCCAGCAAAAGAGAGAGCATCTTTGTTATTTTACCGCCTGCTGTTACGCTCCAGTCATTTTGGCATTTTTAGGTCTTTAATCCCTTTTACTTCAGACTGTAAAGTCATAATGAAATTAAGCAAGTACCTTCATTGAATGAAATTACTGTCATCTCTTAAATGTAATTCTTTCCTTGGGAACTGTTAAGAGTATCTGTAAAAACAGATGACCCTTGGTGGAAGGTGTCATACAAAGTGAAAACTTAGATTCTGAAATAAAATACAACAAGGATTCCCTAAACAAAGATGCAGAAACCCATGATTTGAAATGCGACCAGAAGTGTTCGAACTCTCACAACATAGCAAAATTAAATATTGATTACTAGGATGAATATTGGGTTAACCAATTGGAAAAATAAGGGTCTACAGATTTAAAGTATAAGGGATTCCTAACTGCTCCCAAATAATTGTTGAGAAGGCTATGGTGATGGGTTTTTGATACAACGAAACCTTGTTGCTCTTTTATGCTACAACAGACATTCACCACTGGAAAATTTCATAATGAGACCTTGAAGTTTAATTTGATATGATCATAGAAAAATCTATCTGACAATTGGCTATGGCTGCACTAAAAAAAGGTTTTTCAAAACTGAACCATCCACCTCACAGCCCTAAAATGGCACCCGGTGCTTATTTTTTTTTTTGAATAAAAGACTTGCATGGACAGCAGAATGAGGCTATGACTGGGTTGCTTGTTGTTGACTTTTATTGCCAGTGTAATTATATTAAAAAATAATAAAAATAAATCAACTTCGGCTCTTCTGCTTTGTGTTCAGATAGATTACGTATCGAGTGCAATGCAGTAATAATTTGGACACAAAGGTGATAAAACCTTGAAATTGTTATTGACTGTACCATTGATGGTCTTTTCAGTATATCAGACCTCAGCTTTTTTAGAGAACCTTTAGATGAACAATCAGAGAACATTATTATTAGTTCTTACAAATGTGTCTTACGCAGTTCAAAAGATAATATAGTTTTGTAACTTAGTCAAATAATGCATCTTTATTTGAAGGAACAAGTAATAGGTTTATTCCATGCTGAAAAAAGAAGAAAGAAAACACAACGTTTCGGCCCTGGAGCCTTCTTCAAGTGTGCACCTGAAGAAGGCTCCACGGCTGAAACGTTGTGTTTTCTTTCTTCTTTTTTCAGCATGGAATAAACCTACATGTATTACTTGTTCCTTTGCAGACTACGCATGCTGACGCAGCTACCCACCTGAATCTTTATTTGAAGAAGAACAGAAATGTTGCCCATGTGAAATCACCATACAGTCACCTCATACCTTTTTACAAAGAAATACAGGCAATTCAGGGACATAGCAGATAATTCAGCATAGTTATCTGCATATTTGCATTGTCAGCCTTTGAGGTAGAATGGACTGCATCTGTTTTTGTAATTGTAAATACTAATTTAGCCACCTGTCACTCTTGAACTGGAAACATAACTTCATGACTCACAAAGTATTGATGTAGACTTGTGTGTCTTTCAATGTTGTTTTTGTTTCCCAAAGCTGAGTTTTAACCCACGGTAATTGATGAACACACTATTCTTCATAGACTTATCTAGTTACAAATAAAACCAACACAATGAAACAGACATTCCTGATGCTGGTTGAGTGGAACAAAGCATTTCAACTGGGTTGGGGAACAAACTCTCCATTGTGTTTCACAAAGACTGCTTTCAATAGAAATATTGGTTCTGAACAGATTCCAAATGCACAGGAAAAGTATTATCTCCAAGAATCACAGTTCAGACGGAACACACTGAAACAGCTCTGTTTTTTCCCACTGATCTGATTTCAGGTTAGTGTCTTAATTGTAGTATACTGGAATAAGACCCAGAGCAACAGTCACATAGAGGTTTTGTTTTTCATATTTCTTTAAATGAATCAACACAGCTCTTCAATTGTTTTCATACAGAGTATTTGGCAAGCTTTATTTTGTGGAAAGACAGAACACCCAAATTCAAAAATGTATTCCTGTGGGTGTGGAGATAAACAACAGTTTGCTTTCTACTCTCTCACTCTCTCATACTCACTCTGTGTGGATGAGATCAGCAGTCCTGGTCTGTGGGGTTTTACACCAATCATGGAACAGATTCTGTGCAGGGAAGTGTTTTTTGGGGACGGGTGAGAGATATCCAGTGAAAGATAACCCACACATGTCCAATGTTATTCTCCTGTTTTTCATGCAGTCAGCAGAATCTTACAGACAAACCCTACTTGGGTGTTAATACAAAAATGACTTCTGGTCAGCAGCTGTAGAAATCAGCTTGCTTGCTTGCTGATTTCAATACATATGGACAACACAGATATACAGTATAGTAAGTACAGTATAAAGGTAAATAGAAAAAATAGTTAAATCCACCAAGACAGCATACCCCAAAATCCTTTAGAACATTAAAATAAAATTTACATAATATCCAGGAAGTAATGAATACATATCTCTTTAAATTGAATTGAATAAATTTGTAGTTTTACTCATACACAAAAATGTAACTTCCTTAACCAATGGTCATGTATGTTGGAAAAGCAACTGAGGAAATATTTTTTTAGTGATAAAGTTGAAATATTGTGGCCAATAGTCAGGTAGTTTACGCACAAACATGAAACATGGAAAACAGACTGCTTACAGACATTGTAAAAAGTATAGAGACAAAATAAATTAAAAGTGACCTACAAAGTAAAACATGAGCTGAGTCTTGCATAAATTCATAGATGCTCTCCTCCACACAGTGTACTTACAGTACTACCAGCAGCCATATCACTCTGAAGCTCACAACAACAAACCCACTGAAGTTAAGCAGGTGTGAGCCTGCTCAGTACCTGGATGGGAGACCTCCTGGGAAAAACTAAGGTTGCTGCTGGAAGAGGTGTTAGTGGGACCAGCAGGGGGCGCTCACCCTGTGGTCCATGTGGGTCCTAATGCCTCAGTATAGTGACGGGGACACTATACTGTAAACAGATGCTGTCCTTCGGATGAGATGTAAAACTGAGGTCCTGACTCTCTGTGGTCATTAAAAATCCCAGGGAGTTTCTCAAAAATAGTAGGGGTGTAACCCTGTGTCCTGGCCAAATTTCCCATTGGCCCTTACCAATCATGGCCTCTAAATAGTCCCCATTTATGAATTCAATTAATTACTCTGCTCTTCTCCCCACTAATAGCTGATGTGCTTTGAGTGGAGTGTCCAGAAAAGTGCTATATACTGTAAGTGTAAGCAATTATTATTATTATTATTATTATTATTATTATTATTATTATTATTATTATTATTATCCCTAAGTGCAACCCATAGTTTGAAAATAAAACAAGATATATTTTCCAAACTTGAGCACATCTTTAATGATGTCAGTGAGCGTAAAGAATTTCCATTTCAATTAATCTGCCGAAGGAATAAGAAGCATTTTCAACCAGATTGTCTTTGAAATCTAAAATATGGAGTTAAAGCTATGCTTTCTACTAGAACCGCAAGAATAAACTGCAGTTATGGAATATGTTATCTGTGCCCTGCAGGATAGCATTTCAAGGTCTGGGAGGAGTGTGGGTGTTGCTTATTGGCAATTGTTTTTTTCCGCTGTGACAGCATGTGAAGAAAGCCGTGCATCATTTTCAGGTCATCTGTCACAGATATATTCAAATCGATTGCAAAATGCACAAGGGGGAGGATGTGCTAAGGCATATTTAAATCATGGCTTGTGACAGCCAGAAGCCATGTGTTAGGGAATTTAGACTTTTCCTACTTTTATGTGGGAAGTCTTCGGAGGATGTGTGATGGAATAAAAAGAAGATTTCTTTGCAGGTTGGAGAAGGGAATACTTTGCCACATTTGCTAGTTAACCACTCTGAAAAGTGTGTAAGAGTGATCAAGCTGTACTTTCAACTCAAAAACGAAAGATTTATACAGGAAGAGTACCCCAAAAATGTAGCACATGCAAAAGGTCTTTGATCTTTTCAATGCGTTTTATTTTTATTTATTACTGTATCTCTCCACAAAACTAACTTGAATATTATTCCAATACAAGATCAGGATCTATGCTATGTTGTACAAATCAAATGTGTGCTAAGTTAGGGATGAGTTAAAAGGGGGATTTATAAAATGAATTATGAAGGTCTAAATTAAAAAAAAAAAACGTGTGGGGCATATTCTGTAAACGTATTAATGGTGGTAGTACTTATCCAAATAAATTACTGAGGATATTACCTAACTGAGACACATACTGTAAGATGAAAACAAATGTTAAACAAGTCTAGTATTCACTCTGATCTTTGATTTATCAATTATATATATATTATAGGTTATGAATGCTTATGGGAGTGTTTGTACTTGAAGGTTGGGGAATAGTGGGGTTTATAGAGGTACAGAATGAACAAGGTCATTCTCTGCTTTTTATGCCTGTGGATCCTTATTACTAGTATTAACTGGGCTTTGCAGCAGTTTTACCTTAATTATTAAGATTATTGTATTGAAGATACTTTTCAATAAATTCAATATACTTGTATGAATTGGGATGTTTCCAAAACGTTTTCAGCATCATTGTAGTTGGTATTGAATGGACTTTGCATAATATAGATTTTTTTACATTGTACCAGCAAAGATTTCCAGTGAGAAACTTAGTTCTGCCTCAAATCTGTGATCTTCACAAAAACTATTTAAGGCTGTTTAACTGTTTTCTTGAAAGAACAGAACAGAAACAAGTGAGCTGTCAAAAATGACTTTAATAGTGTTCTGGGCTTTGAAATTGTCATTTTAAACAGAAAACCCTTTTTCATTCATTACAATAATTTATTATTGAAAAATGTTAAATATTCTATATGCATAAAAATAGATTATAAACATAAAAATAACCTTTGTCAAAGACCTACAGTACATAAAATGTTATGAAGCCCTTCTGGTGTTAACCTTTAAATCCCATTTTTAAGAAGATCTCCAGTCATGTCCTAATTATGGAATGGGAATCCATCCATCATAACCAAGCATCTGCATAAAAAGAATGAGGTATAATCAGTTTACAGAGAAAAGAATGATACTGAAACTTTTCAAAAACAAAAAAGTGAAACCTGTCTCCTAAAATGCTAATCTTCAAGAGGCTAAAACAAGTTATTATCAGGGAATGATCCATGTGACTGTATCTTCTTTAATATCCTGGATGTGTCAGACTGAGCTGTGTAATACACACTGCTCTTTTAAATCTTTAGCTTTGAATTCAGTCCAGAGAGCTTTAATCGGTGTGGAAAAATTTACACTACTTTTTGTCGTAATCCATACAACATATTAAACTGCATAAAAAGAGTACTTTTTTTTTTCTGTTCAAATTTTTTATATTTAAACTTCAGCTGCCTGTGGGACATACTTTTTTCTCCGGAATCCAGTATTCTTATTTAAGCTTGCTTTAATCAGCCTGCCGGAAACATTCATATTTGTGGTAAACCAACAAAAGGAAAAAACCTTGCCCTGTGTGTGTCCCTGTGGGTGTACAGTATGCATTCACGATGCTATTGAATTTAAAAATGTAACATGTCTATACAAAGTCATTCTTATTTCGTTAAACATACCCTAATAATTAATTTCTCAATTGTATAGACTGTATATGCAAACATATAGATGTTTTATCAGTAAACATAGTATGAAAGAAAAAGTGTATGAAAGAAAAATTAAACCAAGGGTATAGTTTGTTTGGTATGTTTTGTTAATACATTGTAAAGCATAGAAGTACTGTACATGTTAATGAATGAGATTAACAACATGAAACTATGATGTAGAAAAATAAATTAATTGTATGAACAGAACAAAATAGAAAAAAAAACAGCAAAAAAGACTTTTGTTAAACTTTCATGATACTGATCCTAGAGTCGCAACAGGTTTTTAAATTCACCCTATATGTCTGAAGTCATCAGTTTTTCCTTCTTTCTATGAAAGTAAGAAATAATCCTTGATGCCTCTCAAGAGAAATGAAGACAGCCTACTCTGGGGCATGATCTCTCAGGCTTCTTTTCACTCTGCAAGCTTGCAGCAGTAACTACAGGTTTAAGACATCAGAAGTAGGACAGATGCAGCTCTCCTTGATAACACAGCAATGTAAGGGGGTAGCTGGCAAGTTACAGGGGATATTGTTTCATGGCAAATCAAAGATACCCTGACTGACTAAAACAAAATAAAGACCCATGTAAAGTAGTCCTTGGACATAACCTACTTTAAAAGTGGCCATATGACTCCATAGGCCATAAGACATTCAATCTAAAGAACAAGAAAGACCGCAGTGTTTTTCACTGAATCCTGATCACTCTAATACTGATGGCTCCCACAGACTTTTCATCTAGTCCTTAGTTAATGCAGTTTTCTGCTTGCCTCATTTGTGTGAGAATGAATGATGACTGGAGCTGATCAGCAACAACCCTTTGGCTCTAGAAATTTATAAAATTCAATTCTTTTGTTGTAATTGAATTTAATCTTTCATAACAAGAAGATAGATGGAAAGGTCTGATCACAGACAGGGAAGGTAATACGTTATAGAGTAGCTAAATGGATGCTTTTGTAGATAACAAAATAATAAAATAAAGATCAGTTTAAGTACAGCATTGTATAATTATTTATTGAGCTGAATGCCCCTGAAAATTCATGAAGCCCTGAACTTTTTTTAAAAGTGTTAGATAACTCCTCATTTATAGTCACAACAGCCAGGAACTTAATAAAATATTGGAGAATGCACTTGCTAGTCAGGCACTTTGATGCTGATGTGCATTACAATGACAGGGTACAGGTTTTCATATTTATTCAGAGGTGATTTTAATGGGGGGGGGAAGCTAATTCTAGCTGTGATTGTACTCTTCTCATGGTCTACGTTACCTTGGTCATTTCACCCAGTATGCATAGAATCTCAACAATCACGGCTCCCCTGGGAAATAATGACTAGTTTGGTCTTACCACTTTATCTTCCCATACATATTAAAATCCCTGTCACATATAGCGACAAGGAGTACTCTAATTTCCATATCTTCTCTCTGTATCTACATTAAAGAAGACAAGAAAAATGTTAGCTTGGGACTGCATGCAAATCTTAAGAGCATTGTATTACAGACAGTCACATATTCCATGCACATACAGTGCCCTCTAAATGTAGTTGGACAACAAAGCCCAAGCTGTTATACTTTTTTGACTGATAGATACAATATAATATACATTTTTTTCGGTATTTCCATGTTTACTTATGATCATATTAGAAAAAAACCCATTGCATTCAGACCACTGAGCAGAAGTATTGGGACACATTAACTTTAAGTAAATATCAGAGTGTAAATGTCAGTATTTGGTTGCCAGAAGCCATATCACCCTGCAATTTACAACTGGCAACCCATTGAAGCTAAGCAGGTGTGAGCCTGGTCAGTACCTGGATGGGAAATCTCCTAGGAAAAACTAAGGCTGCTGCTGGAAGAAGTTAGTGGGGGCAGCAGGGGGTGCCCACCCTGTGGTCTATGTGAGGACACTATACTGTAAAACCCCTTTGGATGAGACGTAAAAGCAAGGTCCTGGCTCTCTGTGGTCATTAAAAATCCTAGGGCGTTTCTCAAAAAACGTAGGGGTGTATGTCTTGTCCTGGCCAAAGTTCCCATTGGCCTTAACCAATCATGGCCTCCTAATAATCCCCATCTCTGAACTGGCTTCTTCACTCTGTTCAGTCTGTGGTGAGCACACTGGAGCACTATGGCTGCCATCACATCATCCAGGTGGGGCTGCACATTGGTGGTGGAGGGGAGTCCCCATTAACTGTAAATTACTTTGAGTGAAGTGTCCAGAAAAGGGTTATATCAGTGTAAGAAATTATTATTATTATATCCCTTTAAGACAATAACTACATGAGAAATGAATTAATAGAGTTCATCGTGAAACTCTCAATTTAGACTTCACTTTCCCAGTACTCCTGAAAAGCTATATGTTTGAGCATGTGCATGTGCATATGTAATATATTTAGATGTGTCTAAAGGGCTCTGTGACAAAGGGCATGTCCTTGTCGCTGTTATGCTCAAGTAAGCCAGAGTTCCCAGCCTTCAGTTTCCTTGGAAACCTGGAGCATTCCCTTGAGGTGGTGATTTCCACCAGTGGCTATTCGGACTCACTTCAACCGGTTGTCCCAACCTCCTTCATCCAATTAACGGGTGCTTCATTCTTCAGGCCACAGTGATTAAACTCTTTTCTGCCATTGATCAGGGGCTCTGACTGAAATGCTTGCAGACAAGGTAGAGCACTCAGCAATACTTGACTGTTGCTAGTGTTATTAGAATTGTGTACATCCACAGTGTACCCTCTCCTGTTTGTTCTGCCATTCTGTGTTGGGTTAATCATCACTGGATTAAATGGAGTCGTATCTATCCATCAAGAGGGGCCAGGGGCGAAGTTTAGGATAACCTGGCACTCATGCAGAGTTAGTCCGGCTTTGTCTTATAAGTGTAAGATGGCTTGTGTGCTGTATCACACCTAAGTTCATCTTAGATCTATAACTATTACAAATTGTTACAGAAATGGACACCTGTTTTTCACTTTATATTTGTATCTTCCTTATTTTTTATGACTTCTGTGACCACCCTCAAACACAATCCTTATTCAGGCTGGGAATTATTGGCACTATATCACTAACCAAGTGTCACCTAATTGTGGGTAGGGTTTGCCTGGTTCCTCTCTGCTTGTTTCCCAACAGTAACCTCTGAGACATGCTTGCAGGGACACATACTGTAGCTCTTGCAATCAATGCTATCCATCTTCTAGTTCACTAAGGAGCATAAGCAGCCTTGAACTTTTTAAATTGCATTAGAAATGAGAAGCAGATCCTTAAAACTAAACAGATACTGACATTAGACAATAGGAGGTTATAAAATAAAAAATAGTGTGCAATTCCAAATTATCTTAAAAATTTTATCTTTTTATATCCAACATAAGAAAATTGCAATGGAATGTGCAAAGTACTCTTATCATACCAAAGCATGAAAAATGTTAAATGAATGAAAACAAGAGTATTAACTTAAAACATCAATCAGGATATGCACTGGCATCAGACACTCAGTCTAATTGAACTGTGCATCCTCCCAAGGGTGCTGTCTGGCTGGTCTGGGTCAGCACAAGGTCAAAGAGCCCAACTAGCCAATGAATGTCAGAGCTGACGGAAGCAACCTCTGCACTTACTGTACAAATTGTAGCAATAGAGGGCTGTTTCACTGGAAGACATAATCATATAAATTATACAGTATATTTAGCTATAGCTTTTTCTTGCTGTATGGGCTCTGAGAATCGGTTACGTTTTATCAAACATCAACAAATTCTAACATGTTTGCTGTGTGTGCTCATATCTTATGCATGGAGTGTGATGCACTTCTCATATTTGGTCTTGCTCTTCTAAGTGGCATTGTAAGACATATTTCTAACTGGTCTGGGAGTTTTTTACTTTAAAATTCTTGATTCTTTGGAAAAGGATACAAGAGGTTTGTGATTTGAACTTTTTGTAGTCCCATGTGTCACAGACCTCCAGAGACAATTTCCACCTGGAATGATGTCCCTGAAACATTTCATAATGACTTTGAAAGTATAGTGAAAGTATAGTGCTCATACTTGAGAATACACTGACAACAAAGAATTGCTAAATAATTAGAATTTATTCAATTATTAATTACAATGATTATAAACTAGAGAATGAATATTATAGTTACATTATAGAGGTATGCAGTTAAGAATCATCAAGAAGGGAGCACAATGTGAATGTCTTAACATAAGAGTCCAATTATTAAAGGAATTGTATTCATTTTACACATTTTATACAGACCTTTTGTACTGAACCATGTGTGCATCTCCATTGACTCTATTTTATTCACACTTCAGGCTTTTGATTCACACTGACAAAAGAGAACCTTTGAAAATCTCTTGGTGTATTCACATAAAATAAAGCACTGGCTACAGAGATTCAATAATATGTGCATTTTTTAACAATTTAGTCTAGAGAAGTTTAAATATCCCGTGGAAAATTGGAACTCTTTGTTTAGTGCTGTGTGCACTCTGTATAATTTGCAAAGATGGATATTAGAGCTCTAGTTACAACATTACAACTTAAAGATGCTGCAATATCCATGAATAAGTGTGTGTCTGTAATGTTTTTTTCAGTTTCATTTGACTTTTTGAATAAGAAGATGGGGGTTGGGGCCTCTGTGGTCAATGATGGTATTGCTAAAGGTTCACTTGCAGTTATGTTTAGACAGAATGCCGATTGCACAGCATGCATGAAAACTTCTGAAGCTTTATGAGAGAGGATGCTTGAGAAAGGTGCACTATAATTGGATGCAGCTGGGTATGCTTCTTCCATCTTCTTCCCAGTGCTCAGGAAGAAAAGGAAAATGTTCCTCAGGCCTTCTGTGACCGTGTGAATTCTGTGGTTAGCAGCTAGGACTCCAAGATCATGTGTACTTGACCCCGTGGAAGGAAATGAAGCCTTCTGAACACTTAAGTTGAACTTTTATTTTTAAATCTGCTGTGGGTCTGAATCTAAACATTTACAATGTGGACAGGGCTCCAGCCAGGGTTTGAGCAGTTTAACATGTTATTAATGTGTATTTGAGCTAAGACACTTTACTTTTTAATGCGTAGAACCATGAAAATGAAAACCACTTTAGGCTTGTATTAAATAGACCCATCAACCCATTCCAAGAATTGTGTTTGACCTCTTGTACGTTTGAAGTGTAAAGCTGCCTTCAGCTTCAGTTCTGTATTTGAATTTGAGAGTGGGTTGAAGTGTTATTTTGACATTCATTTGAATGGATCAAGAAGGAAGTGACATAATTAATAACCCCTATCTTACTGAAAATTGCGAGTGAAGAATCAGAGGTGCAGTGGTTGGCAAAGGGAAATTGAAGGTCTAAGGAATGAAAACCATGACATTCACTTCTGTTAGAAATAGGAACCAGAAGCTGGTGAAATACTGTTGTATATAACCAATACGTAGATAGTCTTTACCGGACAAACATTATGGTAATGTAAAAGAAACAGAGGCCTCTTATTGTAGGGGTATCTTTGCCAAACATTGATCAAAGAAAAACTGTCATTCTTCTATAAAATCTGATTTGGCTTAGATTTTACATTTACTAGGCAGTTTCCATTCACACCTATGGTTTCAGTAAATGTGAAAAGAGACTGATATGGCATTTGGATGAAGAATATCTCAAGGAATTGATTGCTTATTAATGAATGCTGCCTATTGAGCATTTACAAGGTCATTAATACACAGAACTAGTAAACTTGGAATGATTTGAATGTGAAAAATAAATAAAATTGAGTTATGTTTTAATCTTAGAATAACATTTGCAGCTCAAAGAGTTAGTCTAGGGATAAGGAACCTGTAAGGGAAGGTATCAAAGGGTTGTACAAGCCATGCTTTTCTGATGGGTTTTACATTATACTAAAACCATACAGCATTTCCATGAATAATTGCTGTACAACTGAAGGACGAGTTTGTAAAATTATGACAAGCTGTTATTGTTATGTTTTGTGCTTTACATTGTAATCATTCCAGCACCGGATGTTAAGGTAAAACTATCAGATTTTGTGGCATTCCGAAAAAAGTCTTTAATGTGTACATCCTGTGAATATATAAGAGTAAATGCACAGTTTGCATCAGAGTTTGAGATTGGAGCAGGTGCTAGGATTAATATTAGGGTTGGAGTTAATCACAATACTGTACATGGAATTGGCACCAGTAATAATGCAGGAACATTGAATGTAGTGCCACAACGTAATTTTGGTGATGGAGTCTGTGTACTGTTGCAATATTACTATTTTAAGCCTTTGTTGCACTGATAGATAATGCATTTGAGATAGCGACAGGGAAGGTATTCCATGTGCTGGTGATAACCTGAACCCAGATTATCCACTTTAATCAGCTTCTCATCAAGTGCACTAGAACAATGAGAACAATTTCTGGCAATGAAGAAGAGATCAGGCATAATGCGCTTTTGCCGAAGTCAGACTTCCTCTTCAGGGCTGAACTGATGCTGTTAGGGAGCAGAGGACGGGAAGATACTCACAGAGCTCAGAATATCACTGAGATGGAAATTTTAACACTGGACTACACAAGTTAGCACTTCAGCTGTAGAAATCTCTGAGTGAACAACAGCTTGGCACAAGTTCAGTGGAAGAATGAGGGCATTTAAATCATACTGGCAGCAGCTAAACTTTACATCAGTTTTTTTCCTTGAGTGAGTTTTGAAAGATGACCACTGTGGAGTTCTGAATTGGCCCAGTCATTAAATGTGAGAAAATGTACAGCATGAATACCTCGTTAATTTTATGGATCCACTGTGTCGAAATTCTGCATGACCCCATTTACATTCCTTTGGAAAATCCTTGAACAATACATCTAGTCATTGCTGTTCTTTCAACTTAGAAATGATCAGAGTAACCATTGAAATTAAATAAAAACAACTGTTATTTAGCACGAAATAAGTGAAAGTTGAAGATATTAACAGAAATAAAAGTTCTAATGAATGTAAAAGTCATTTAGTGTCTAAAAAACATATCTGATTGAAACTTGCTTTTACAGTAACTAGTTCAAAATATTTCATTTTAATAATTTGTGAGACTTAGTGGATAACATTACTGAGAGCTCTGTGATAAAACATGAGCCTTGAAGATAAAACAAACATGCAAACATTTCAAAATGCTTTCTGTGCAAATAAATAAATTCAATGGCGTGCAAAGGTCAGATTAAATCTTTCAGTGTAAGAGAGAACAAGAATACAAACATTTTCAAACAACTTTTTTACTTCACTGTTCATTGTCTATGTTACTTAAAATGCTATAAATGTTGCTGCAAGTGTATGATTGCTGAGCAGAATGGAATTTCATCTGCTGAAAATTAGATCCATGTGTAGTTTACAGAAACCTACTGTATACAAGACAAGCAACCAACAAGATCAGCTTCAAACTAACTGCAATTAGTGAATCTCTGTGATATAAAAAAATAAAATAAATTGAAATAAATTGGCAAAAACATCTTATTGAATAATCTAGATTTGATACCTATCATGTTAAAAAATGTGTAACAATTATTTTGTCTCAGTGCAATCTGTACTGAAGTCCAGGTGTAGGTCAGTGATATACTTCACATTCCTCATAGATACCAGGTCTCAACTTTTCCAGGCAATTGTATGGAGAAAATCAAGACTGTTCTGCATGTCATCAGAAGGTGTAAGAAAAGAGGCAAAATCCATACTCTAGAACAAGAATTTAGATATTAGATGCTAAAAGCATGAGGCAGCAGAGATAAAGCATGAGCTAAATGCACAACACATTTCATATTAATATATTATTTATAAAATGGCCTGTTATCTTATCTGTTCATATGCCTTCATCCAGAAACTGGGTAGTTCTAAAGATGACTGTTTTGTACCAGTTTCAGCAAGACCTTATTGTATTTCATACTGTCCCCGTTTTCACTGTCTGGGGTATAACATTTGCATCAAACTATTGGCTTCTCTGGTGAACCAGACTGGAAGGAGAAGTTGTTGGGACCATCACAGATGCAGTAAAACTGTAATACTGTAAGTTGAAGGAAGAAATATTTATTTGCTCATCAGTGCGGCAGGATCAACGGGGGGTCACTGTCACATTTCGTGATGGAATGCCACCTCATCCATTGCTGCTGTTGTGTTTATCTATTGAAGCTGGGATAAGAATGTGGGAATTGTTGAAACTGGCTAGTGGAAACAAAACTGAAAGCAAGGACAGCGCAGCTGTGAACTCGCATTACGAAAGACCTGAAGATAACAACGAAGAGAATAAACATGACCGCTCAAAGTGAGATTTTCCTTGACAGACCTGTGACTTTGACATTATTAATAAGATTCATTGCAACCTGAAGCAGCTGCAGTGTTTGAAAGGAGAAAGAGATTCTAAACAACAAGTGGAAACTGGCATTCTTGTAACAGAAAATTGTGCAGTAACCACTGTCAAATTAAAGCTCAGTTGTCTTTGCTAATTTCATTTCACTGCTTCTTGCAGTCATATGGTACTTATATCATGCATGGAAAGAACACAGACAGAGCCAACCCCTCAACAGCTCTATCCCTATTGTACCTGAGTGTTTGAGGAATCACCAAGAAGTAATGTCAACAAGGTTTATGTGACTTTATTAGGAAATAGTTAACTCTTCTGTCAAGATCATACTCAAAACAATTTCGTATCATAAAAAATGACATGATGCTGGAGAGATATATAGTAAGAGTAGCACTGAAACAAATCTTTCAGGTGCACCCTGAGTAAAAGTAATAGCAGCTAAAAAAAAGAATCGTGAGTATTATTCTGTTGATGAAACATCAGCAGTGAAAATCCAGTGCTAGAGCATTTTTGCAGATGTTCTGTACACCAGAGGAAAACTGAAACTTTTTTTTAGACTTCAGACTCCTCTGAGCAAAAATAACATTGGGTAGGACAACACTGGAAAGAGCACTGGGAATTAAAATAACTAGGAGGAACGCAAACATAGGAAATGGAAATCCATTACTGCTACATCCTGTGCTTTTTACAGTTCCTTTGCAGTGATGATTTCTTCATACAAGTAAGAAAATCTATCAGGCCGAAACAAAAATGACTTAGTCAAACCTTCAAATCCTTTTAAGTCCAGCTCTTCATTTCCCTTTCAAGTTGTTACAATTTGCCACTTGATTCCTTTTTTGTTTGTAGCGGCAAGGCATATTATTTCACTTAGAATTAAGTGTTTAAGATTTCTAATCTTTGTGTTTCCTTGACAAGGCAGCTTGGGCATCTGGGCATCTGGGCACCATGGGTCCATGGTCACCATTCATCACCTAAAGGAAGATCCAACTGAGATGTTGCACCTTAAATGCTAGCACCCAACTCATTTTTCATTGGTTAACTCATTGTCTCAATTCAACTTTATTTGTCATTAGACTTACACAGGTGCATAGTATAGTGAAAAGTGTTTCTCATTAGTCACTCAGGTGCAGTATATAAATAGAACAGAAGATAAGACAACAGACAGTAACACAATAACAATAACAATAACGGTGTAGTAAAATAACATGTAATCAAAACTGTGCAAATACGCAAACAGAGAAAAGAACACAACAGGACAAAAACAGTGCACAGTAATTCGGGGGACAGTGCAAAAATAGTATGGTGATTAATTAATATTACAACTAATACAGTTTTAGGTACAATTTCAGCTTACATTCAGTTGTCGTGTATGTAGTGGTGTTGGAGTACAGTCATTGTGAGTATAGGAAGAAGCTATTTTGGAGTCTAGTTGTGTGCGACTGGAGTGTCCGGAACCTTCTGCCAGATGGTAGGGGAACAAACAAGTTATGACTGGGGTGAGTGGGGTTAGACATAATTTTGGTGGCTTTTTTCAGACTTCTGGTGTTGTAGATTTCCTGGATGGATGGTAAGGCACTGCCGATGATGTGTTGGGCAGTTTTGACCACCCACCGCAGTGCCTTGCGGTCAGATGCAGTGCAGTTGCCATACCAGACTGTGATGCAGCTGGTCAGTATGCTCTCCACCATACATCTGTAGAAGCCGGTGAGGATCTGTGGATACAGGCGTATTTTCTTCAGCCTTCTCAGGAAGTACAGCTGCTGTTGTGCCTTCTTGATGAAGGCACATCACTCTTTCACTAAACAGGCAGTCGGACTTTTCCAACCAAGACAGCAAGCAGTCCGAGTCAGGACTTTTTTCCAAGACACCAGGAGGAAGGAGTAAGTTGGTAAAGTACACAATTCTGCCCAAGATATTCTTTTGGAAACAGAAACCTTGTGTTCACAAATCCAATGTTATTTTCGCCTGATCAATGAAATAAGACAGTTGGACTCTTTTTGCTGACATTCTGAATTTATATTTAGTACCAAGCAATAGCCAGGATGAACCAACCTGGCTACATTGAGATGTCTACCTTGCGGCCAAGAAGACAAGAAGACATCTGTGCACACACTGCTTTAAATGCTACTTTTAAGACAGAAGTCACCACGATGCTACTTCCTTATAGAGCAGCCCAATGCTTGACAAAGCTCTGACTTCTCCTTGCACGGAGCAAGCAGCTGCCAAGTCAGACCACAGTCCAAACCGGCCCGGCTCCAACCAGCAGGAAGTTTAATCTCATCAAGGATGTTTGGGCAACAGATCTTTGAGTATAAAACTTCTTTATTCACATTAATAATTCTTGAGAGTTGAACTATTATTCCAAACACATTTGATGTGTACTGTAGTTCATGATTATAAATGTATACTTACTTGCATCTGAGAATATGAATGGGATGTAAGCATATGTGATTGATAAAATCTATGAGGTAAACTATAACATACTGTAGGTTACAGCCAATGTTTTGTTAACTCTGAAGTTACTAGCTCTTCTCTTAGTGATCTTTGAGTGAATGATCAGCCTGTTGTATCAGAGCAGATAGTTTAAATGATATATATTATATCATTTTTTGTTTGATATACATTTTTGGTTTTTGGTGTTATATCAATAAATTGTATATTGTACATTTAGAATCCATGTGTGAGACTATAAGTTATTGTGTTTTTACCTTTGGAAGTTAAAGTCATGGATATGTAGAGCACATTACAACATATTCCTTAGATCAGTGGTTCTCAAACTTTTTGGACCAAGTAACACCCCTAATCCAACCAAAGCATCCAAGTACCACCTACAAGTCATCATCTCATAGGAACCCCAGAAATTCTCAATGACCAACATGAGCGCGCGTGCACACACACTCACACATACATGTAATAAATATTATAATAATAAACTTTATTTGATATAGCGCCTTTAAAGGTGGCTTCTCAAAGTGTTTTACAGAAAAAAAAAACATTAACAACAACTAATAAAAAAGCACCATTTCAGTGAGAGAGGTGAGCCTGTTTAGTTGAGCAAAGCAGATGTGAATTAATTTTTCGAGCCTTGATACAATTCACAACAGAGTCTAACAGATATTAAATCGTCAGGCATTTTCTTGACGGCAAAGGTCTCGCGGTGGATGTTGTAATGCGTACATTAATTTCTGGAGCAACCTCACTAATTCGTGCAACTACACCGTTATGTCGGCTTGTCATTGCTGTAGCGCCGTCTGTACAAACTCAGACGCATTTTATCCAGTCGAGGCCATTCTCTTCGATAAATTCATTCAGAAGCTGAAATATGTGCTCTCCTGTAGTTCCTGTTGGTAGCGGTTTACAGAACAGAAAGTCTTCATGGGACATGCCCTCAAACTCGTATCCAACGTAAACGAGCAAATTGGCCAAATCGACTAGACTCATCTAATTGCAGTGAAAAGCATCTGCTCATCTTAACGCGCTCTATCAGTGTACTTTTGATATAATCCTTCATTTCAATAATTCTATGAATGACTGTGTCTTTCAGGGGGAGGGGGGCAGCAGGTCGAGCTGTTTAGCAGCTTTTTCTCTACAGATAATACGTGTCAGCTCTTTTGCCAATGGTAAATAAGTTTCTTCAAAAATAGTGTAGCTTACCTGCTTTAGCAATCGCAAGCTTGCATTTCTCAGCGTTTCCGTTTTTATTTCCGTATTTATTTAAAGTTTTTATTTCATGCGCACGGGAGCGAAACAGAGACGCTCGGTGTATTTTTCTCAAATTAGAACAGTTCTTAAATATTTTTCTGTTATCACGCTTTTGTGTGCTCACAAGATTACCTGCGTTCGTAGCACGTATTTCTATGCATTCCTGTGTTTAGAACGTTGGCATAGTTCCAAAATCACGCACATTCTCCTTTCTCCCTATTTGCTGGAGATACAGTAGCTTTTTTTAAATACAATTGGTCACTTGCATCCGTAGCACGCATTCCACAAAATATGAAAACCCGTCCCGATTTTTCAGCGCACACCACACAGTTCCAGGGTCATTTGGCGTACCACTTGGCGGCACTCCACGTACCACTGCCGGTACGCGTACCACAGTTTGAGAACCACTGCCTTAGATCATAAGTAAAAGGCTTTTCACAGGTTAGAAAACAGATCTTTCAGACATCACCTTCTGTATGACCTCAATGCGCCAGCAAAAAGAGAACCCTTTTGGGCTACAGTGGTTGTAATTCTGTTGTTTGTGATTGGTGTGCTTTATTTATTGTATGTCTGTAAGTTAATAACAGAATATTGAACATAAGCAATTTGGCTATGACAAGCAGAGGGTAGTGGGATTGGTTATAAAATCATGATTTGTTCTTGTCATTAAAAAAACATGACCCTGGCTGTTTCAACACTTGAAAGCTTTTTTCACAACCACTCTGATACACACTAAATTACAATGTCCTTTTTAATAGCTCCTTGAGTCGTTGCAGCATTTGCCTTTAGAGGTGTCCATCCCTAATAAGGCATAAGGCATTACTCCTCTACCAGATATGGACAAGGAACTTCCTGGGCTTCGTCTTGATCACCGTCATCTTTTTCTCCCAGATGCAAACATATTCAAAAATCAAAATAAGAGCCAAAAATATACAGCAACAACAGTCCTGAAGCTCAGCAAGGACTAAGCAGTGATATCATTCTCTTTGCCTCTTTGCCCTTGTGTTCATTGCTTGATTGGAAATCCATCGTGAAGGCTTCACTTTCATGTAGATTCACCATTTCCCCGGTGGTGATGTGACTACGTGAAACACAAGTATGAGTCACTGCATAAAAAATAAGCAGATATGGACATAATTGGTGCTCATGTATAACCAAATGAATACATTATGCGCTTTCTTTTTACGTAAAACAAGGCCTGGTGCTAACTTGAAATTGCTGTTTATGTTATTCGCAAATTTGCAAACTTTGTTTCATTTTCATTCCATTTCTGAGTCTCTTGGTCATTTAGGTTTTCCTTTTTAATGTAACCAAACCTTACAAAATACAGTACATCTCACATTTATTATAAAGATGTGGTACAGAAGCAGGTTTTATTTATTTTGTTTTTTTTCAACGCAATTGTTTGCATTGTTTTTTTATCCCATTTAGAACCAATAGAAATATAATCTGCCTTTTGCAGTAATCATTTTTTGATGAACTAAGTCCTCAGACACATGCTGTTTTAGTAGTTTGAAAGAACTACACACATTGAACAATAGGAACTTCAGTTTTCCCTCTCTTCTTCTGACAGCCAGTTACAGAGACAAAAGCTGATCTTCCTCTGGGAAATGGCTTCCTATTTTCATAGCTAGATGTTCCTGCAGTGTGGATGTTCTTAATATGCAGAATCCTGATTCATACAAATGTTTAGGCCAGTATGCAAAGATAAATATTTAGAACAAATTTTGGCATATGATAAATCACAAACTATACTATCGTTTGGAAAGAAAATTTAAATCATACTCGTACTCAAACTATTAAAATACTGTAGCAAGGAAATGTTGGAGCATGTACAGACACTTAAGTTTGCAAATATTTAAAAATATCTTCCTTTCTTATTGGATGGAGGCAATTATGTATGTCAATGATGCAGGGTAGACGGAAAACAATGGTGTTAAATTCTGCTCATGTCTCAGTTGTTCTCTTTGTCATTTGCTATTTATGTCCTTGTGCTGTTTTTTTTAGTATTTCATATCTGCTTTCTTTCCAGTAAGAAAAAGGGGATGTCAGTATTGCTGACAGACAGTCTAATCCATTCTCTTCTCTTTCAGAGGCGTTTTCCCAATGTAATCACAAAGAGTATTATTTTTTAAGATCTTCAAGATGTGTGATATAGCATCTTTGTGTGTCAAAGACATTAAAGTGTAACACATTATCCACCTGAGACAATAACTATGTTTACACCTCAGATCAAAGGCACAGAGATCTATAAATTCAACTAGGAAAGCTTTCATAATCCTTAACCCTTGAGAATATAATCCTGAAGTGCCTAGGCATCAAAACCAGAATAACACTGAAATTAATTCCACCAGACAGTTAAGGTGTGTTGTAATGAATAGGTGTGTATCGTATTGCTTTGTACATTTTTGAACGGCATCAAACAGTCTGACAAGGTCAAAGAACTGTATGTCTAAGAGTTTCATTTCCACTGACTGAAGTTCTTGTTTGGTAAGACTTATCTTTGTGACCAGATCACTGCTAAATCAGTGCAAATCATTTTTTCATTTTTTTACACTATAGATTGGTATGGTCTAACTCTGACATTTTACAGTATATTAAGAAGTTAAACTCTGAAAAGCACAACAAGCATAGATATGGTTGCAGAATGTTACATTGTATTATAAAGAAATAAAACTAAGTATTGTAAATAGGAATTGCATTATTAAAGAACAAAAATAAATCTCAGTTTTTCAGAATAAATTTAAAAAGATCCCAATTGAAAATACAAACCCGTACAAATTCTTAACCATATTAATTAAATCTAAAAGGAGTGTGTAGGAAGTTTCTGTAAAGGGTAGGCAATAATAAACTGACTTGAAAATGTGAGTTTTTCTTAAACAAATGTGAAGAATGAGCTAAAACAAATGTAGGATAGAGGTAATGCCAACATTATTCCTAGCAGACTAACAATGTAAATATTTAGAGTATAGATTTCCTTCCGAGGCAGCAGTGAAAGATTTTAAACATGTGATGAATCAGCGGGATATTAGAACTTTTTTGTTCCCTGTTTTTCAAAACTGTATCTCTGTCATGTGAGTGTGTGCCTGTCTGCGTTTGTGTCTGTAATGGACTGGTCTCCTGTCCAGTGTGTACCTGCCTTGAGCCTGTTGCTTGTCAGGATAGGCTCCGGCTCCCCCCCGACCCTGAACTGGAAGAAGTGGTTAGAAAATGGATGGATGTATCTCGATCAAATCCCCACTTCTTATCAGCAACATCAAAATGTAAACTTAAACCAACTTACCTTGGCTGTGATACACCTGTTTTAATGTCATGTTTGAAAAAGACCACTTGCTGCTCTGCATTGTTAGCAGATGCCCCAGCCTTCTTATTTAGCCTCCTACACTACTTAAAAATGCTTTTGAATTTTACAACACAAGAAACAGATGGTATTCTCGGAGTGTACTGGGTGGTGGCACACAAGAGAAGAATGAGGTCAAGACAAAACTAAAATAGAATATCCCTGTTTTATGTTGTAAAACATATATTGAGAGGATGTCAGCCTGAATTCCACGTAATAGCCCAGCTCCTTCTTACTGTAGACAGATATCACTAAACTGCAGTTGTACACACCTGACAAATGTCCAACCATCCAGAACTAATGCACTGAATATGTTTTGACTTTTAAAACTCAGTGCTTACCCAGAAGTGATTGATGTCCTACGAAACTGTTCTTACAGCAGCACATGAACAGAACAGGCGGCATGTGAGCAGTTCAAGCATAATAAATTCAATATTTTCATATGATTCTGAGCAGCATATACAGTACATTAAAACGGCTGATTGCTAGGACACGGCTTTTTCTCTCCACGTGTTGCTTACTGAGCTGTTTTACGTACAGATTCCTGCTTGTCACTGTTGCTGTGTGACAGGAAGATAGTTTTCTCATCACTGAAATTGGTAGAATGATAAAAATCTGCTGCTGTGTTTAAAATATGTGAAATGTGCATACAGTAATATCACTAAAGGCCAGGAAAGAGCTGTGTGGTAACTCTTTGTAATTAATCTCTACGGGTTTGCATTACCAAGAGCCATCAGAAAACCTCCCCCAAACACACAGTGGATACTTTAAAAGGCAATAATATAACTTTGTGTCGAGGGATGTTACTAGTCATGAAGTTAAATGGTGAAAGGAAAATCATATTCAAGTCAGTAAGTCAGTGCTGACACCAGCATGAGCACACACAATTTCTAATAACACTTCCCCACCAGTCAGGGAATACAGAGTGAGGGCATGTGGCTTCTTTGAACTTCCTTGAACAATTTGTTGGTAGAAAAATGAACAGGCAATCATTTAAAAGATAAATGTTTATTAAACAAGACTACAAGAATAGATACTACATGAAAACTCTTATTTACAAACTGTTTACAATCTGAGTTTGAAACTCTCAGCACCCTTCACAAGATCCCAAACATTGATCTAAAGCACTCAGAAGTGGACATAAATCTTTATAACTAATCTTCTTCAGGTGGGCCTGGCCTGTAAAAGGAGCCAACCTTTGATCCCTGACAAAATATCCAAATAAATCAAATAAATGATAAATGATGCATCCAAATAAATGAGAGGGACAAACTGTCTTGTGGATTAAGAAATGAAAAGTCAAATATTTCTGCAAATATGAAAGTGCTTGGATATCAGTTAGGTTTCTGTTCTTCATAGAGGAACCCAGTTGGAAGTGGCCAAAGTTGGATTGTCATCTGTAGCCTAGTGACTGCTGTCTCCTACTTTCTCTTGTTCCCTTCTTTATATTCCCTTCTCTTACAACTCTAACTTCCTTATATTCAGTGTCTCTATGAATCTAAGTACACCAGTTGATCACATTGACAACTAATCTTTTTTGGACCTGTCTGATTAGTGGTGCAACCACCTGGGTTTACTCTACTGTGCTATAATAATCTTGCAGCTGTGTAAAGATTTCAGAACCTACTTACAAAACCTAGTAAAAATCTCAAAACCTGTTTTCTAGTGACCCCAGGCACATTGGATGATAGGGCTGAGGATGATGGGGAGACCCTTTCTCAAATAAGGCAAAGTAATTATTATAGGTGCTTTGAAGACCCAGCCAAGCATGCAATGTAATAATAATACATTTTTTATTTGGAGGTGCTTTTCAAGAAAATCAAAGGACTTTACAACAGCACATGTGTAATACACAACAGAAGTAAAAAAGAGAGAGAACTTAATTATACATTGCAAGCTTTAATGAAAAGACTTTTCCTTGAAAAAGTGAAAAGGTCTTTAAGTGAGTTTTAAAAACGTCAACAGTCAGAGAGTCTCTAATGGATTTTGGCAGTGTGTTCCACAGATGTGGTTCTGCACAAGATAAGGCTCTTTTGCCCCAGTTGTGGAGCCTGTACTTTAGCAAAGTAAGAAGACCAGAATCAGTAGATCTCAGGTTAAGGGCTGGCAATAAAATTTAAAGGTTGGCTATAAAACCTTAAAGTAACTGAGCGCTAGACCATATTCAGTACTTTATTCATGAGCAGAAGAAGGCTCACTTTAAGCCAGTGCAATTTACAGAGGATGGGTAAAATGTTTTGACGCTGAGTACTTTTAGTTAGCAAATGAGACACAGAATTCAGAGTAAAGCCTATTCAATACCGAGTAGCTAACTCAGTAAGGCAATACTAAAGTTACAATGGCTTAAACATTCATAGTCTATTCTACAGTAACTGCTTACATGCATTTTTTTGTGAAAATGGCATTTTTAATTTGATTTTTTTCAATTCTTAGATAGGACATGTATTTATAATCAACATAGATTATGCAGATTTTAAATTTTTGGTAACTTGTAAACTACTGTTGAATATTTCTTTATCATAGCTTAAGGAATGTGTTGGGTAATTTTAAATTTGACCGTGTTCTAAGGTGAACTGTGCGCTGCTCCTGTGCTGGCAAAGCAAATCACTGTTGAGTAGGGGGTACCTTTGCTTGAGGAATCATTTTCATATCAAGTACTCAGTACATCCACAGAAAAAGGGTACAAACTAATTATATACAGGTATTGAATTTATTGTTTCAGCTCTATGGACTAGAAAGTGTCTCTAAGAGTTTAGATAAAGCATGTGACACCTGGCAGTGTAAACACAAAGTAGGGGGAATGTTCACTGAAATGTGGGGGACCCCCTGATCAAAAATAATTTTGATCAGGGGTTTACTTAGTTTATTAAGTTCCGGGTAAATGATTATTAATAAGCAGTACAGAAACACAATATAGAAGATCACATTAAGACCACACAGAGTGAGGTAGAAGCAGGACAAGAAGAGAGGAAAGAAGAAGACCACAAGAGAGGAGTCAGGAAGAACTGGAATCGAGCCCCTACTTCATGATCATCCAGACAACACCTGACTAGAGCTAAACGTTTGAACCTTGCTAGAAAGAGATTGCTATTCTGTGTTTTTAGTGTATTTAGGTTTTCTGAGTAACAAATACAGTTAGAGGCCTCTTTCCTGCTCAGGGGTGCATTTTTAGAATAGAAAGATAGGCTCCTGTTTATTTTGTGGTATCCATGTTTGCTGAGAGAGAGATTTAACTGCAGGTTGTACTGCATTTATTAAGAAGGCATCTTATCTCTTATTGTGGCCTCTGTGGGCATTATTTATGAGTTTAATACTTAGTTGTAGTCTGGGGTTCTCTGGGTGATTAGATTGTTAGGCTTCTGAAAAGCCTTGTCCGTACATACTGTAAATATAGAAATTTGTGTGTTTTATGTTTTGTTGTGTGTACTGTAGTGTATGTATTGTCGTTGTTAATTAACATTTGTTTTATCAAGTGTGCCTGGATTATTACCCTTTTCAACAAAGCTATATAGAATAAAGAATCCGCATGCCCCTGAGTATACCAACAGCTATTCTGGAGAAATCACTTACAAGTTGGGGGTTATGAATAATTATTTTACTTATTGACTAAACTGCTCAGTCAATTCTTGACATTCACCATTTTTAACCATTTTTAACCACCCATTTGTAACAGTGTATTCCAATATATAAATAATTACAATACTACATACATTTATTGGAATATAAAGATTCACATAATATAATATTATAATTGCATATTGCATACTGTATATCTGAGTATATTATTACATTGCAAATCCAGAACCAAAAAATTCTGATGCAGCAAATTGAAACATTACTAAATGCAAATTCTGTCTTTTTGTTTTTGAAATAATTGTGATAACATAGGTAAGACATTATTTTTAAACATCATTAATAATGCATTATAGCAGTGTTAACTATGCTATAACTCCAGAAATAAATTTTTCAGCTGGTATACGAGGAATGGTTTAGTTTTGTTAATAATGCAAAGTGAATGGTTATCTCAAAAGGTCAATGGAAAGATGAAGAAAACTAAATTGCACATTTGTGATTAGTGCCTGAGAGATGATGTCATGAAGCTGGAAACTAGGAGAATATATATTAAGTTATATTTAGAACTTCACTGGAAGACAAAGATTGCTTTTCCAGATAGACTAAAAAGGAGACATATTTAATATGGAGAATAAATAAATTCACATTTAGTGCATTTTGTGATTGGCTGTCAGGAATGTTCTAACCCAATCTATTCATTAAGAAATGAACAAATATTTTCCAGATATGTATCTTATAAAATGAGATGCAATTAATATTTAGCACTTTAAGGTGTTATGGTGAATTGAAAAACCTTTACATGCCATATTTTCTTCAGAATCCAAGCCCACACATGAGAAAAAATAATCCGTGCTTGATATCACTGTGGAATGTGTCCTTTTTTAAAGGTTAAAATGAGTTCACCATGGCAGATGAAGTTTTAACATAATGAATAAAAAAGAACTATTGCTGGATTACATATCACATCATGCAGCAGGAATTCGTAAAAGGACAAACAAAGTATTACTTATTTACTGTGAATTAACCTGAGATAAATAAAACTCAGGCCAGGAGCATACTGTAGCTCCACTGGCTTATTGCAGAACAAAAACCTGCACAATTCCTACAATACAATGTAAACTTCACAGCAGACGTGACCGATCCCCAAAGCATGCAGATTAATGACTCTGCAAAGTATCCAAAACTAACAGTCTCCACAAAGTGACTATCAAGCTGTCTGCCCTGCTCTCCAGCATATTCACAAAGATGTGCAACTGTCTCTTTAAGATACTGTGGGAGCCACCTACAGCCCCACGGTAGTTTTGAGAAAATGAAAGGATCTGGAAATAATCAAAAGAACAATAACACATTAATTTGAGTTGCTCTGTGTAATAACTGGAATGGGTATTTCTCTGACCAATTATTAACACAGAATGAAGACATAAAAACATAAATATATATATCACATACCAACACAGTGGGTATAACTGACATATACCTGAGACATATACAGTATGTCTCAATCAGTAAGTAAATGTCTTACATTTACTGTAAATGTGCTTTGTCTCGGGAGTGATGCTAAGTCTACTATTTTTCCTTAACTATGGAGAATTTTAGGAATGAGGAAGAGAGTGCAGAAAATGTTTAGATTCTACATGTGAAAATAGAATTTTAAAACATTTCACAGATTTTTTATATTGTCCACTACCTAAATTTACCACTATCTAACTTTAATTTAATTTTAACATTGCAGAGAGAGTTTTCAGTGTTGAAATGTTATTAAGTGCTTACTAAATTTAGTTTCCCGATGGAGCTTTGGGAAAAGTTATTGCTTAATTTGCCAGCTATTCCATTAAACAATGTTATGAAACACAAATACTCACGGAGGAGTCGTTCACCATGACATCATATAAACTGCCTGGAATCTCAGTGCGTTTCCTGTGGTGTTCCATCTATTCTGGATCTCTGGCCTGCTGTGGCGATAGACTGTGACTGTAATCTGCTTTAAAAATGTCAATATGTTGCCTCCACTGAAATTGGGAAGAGAGCCAGGAGTCTGGTTTTATCACAGAAATTAAGCCTTGCCTGATATCTTAAGTTGCAGTTTTAATTATCATACTATTAGACATTTAAATTATTTCTGAAATGCAGTAATAGTAAAATCCTGCCATTTGTTTTAGAAGTTTCTTTGCACGTTGAAATGCCATTCAAGTTCCTTATTGCATTTGCTGGTGGTCTTATAATAGAAAAAAGCATATTGGACACCAGAGAGGCAAATTTAGAGATTTCTTTTAGCTCTGGAAGTACCTCAATCTCTCTCAGGCCACCTCTTGTCTTCAAGTTCTAACCTTAACTTTAACGAGACAATAAGTGTTTTACAATGTATCTGCTCTGTGTGACAGAGACATTGAAATTCACACATCTGGACACAGGCTGAAAACATACACAATTTAAATCTTTTTAAAGGATTTGAAAAATGTATACATGAAAACATAAACACTGTGAGTGATGCAACAAGACCTCTGTTTCTTTAATGATAGCAGTGAAAAGTTGTTCAGTTTCCCAGTGGTCATTGAAATTAGCAAGAGGATCTCTTTTCACTCTTAAGTCCATATCTAGAATTTAAAGCGACTAAGACATATTGAGCGAGTTAACAATCCATTTAGTATAGATCACTAGAAGCATTACCTAATTCCACCACAAGATTATGAATCATGTACTTTGTGGACTCAGTTGTCAACATTTCCTTTTCAAGCATGTTTGCAGAATATGTTGGAATGTGAGAAAAATAAAATTAGTAAATAAATCATTGCCTTTATCTACAATTTGTGTTTGTGCACTGCACATTTAATGTAATTTAAATTCAAAGCAATTTCCCAGGATTATACCGTTTATTAAGCAATTTGCTATTAACCTCTAAATAAATGTCTTTCCACCAGAACTAAATAAATTATATTAAATATATTACATTTTTAGAAAAGTGCTGTTTTTTTGTTGGAAAAATAGTTTTCCTTATTATTTTTAAGTTTCAAAGGAGTATATTTTGTCTTACAATTTTGATTATATTCCATTGAATGAATGATCTTATGTCTCTGCATATAGGGCGCTCAAGAAATTTGTGGAGAAATATAATTTTTACATGTACCAAAAGTCTTTCTTTTAAAATGCATCAGACTTCAATATGTAGAAGTTCATAACTCCCAGTAACTTTTCCCCTTTTTACACACCCCAATCTGGAAAAGCCATCTGCTTTTTAATTTAACTACTCAAATTACTATAAACCTGGTAGGAGACACATGCTTTCTTGAGAAGTATGTTATCAGGGTGAAAGTCTTAAAAAGCATCCCAGGAAACCAAATATCAGTGCTTTGGTGTGACTCAGCTTTCCCTGAATGAAGCCAGGAGTCTTAAATAGCAACAGTGTTCAACTCTGTGTGATAAACCAAGGATCCCACCATTCATAGCCTGTATTGGATCAGCAACTTCCACCCTGCTATGGAACTTGTCTTCTTTATTCAACAGCTGATTAAAAAAAATCATCTGCTTTGGAGGCCCATAATGTGTGCAGACCTCGTTCACAGCTGTTTGTTCATATGGGGCAATTATCACCGAAAAGGTTTCCACAGTAATTTCTGAACAAGTGCCGGTTGAGGTCTCTGTACAAAATATTAAAAGCATGATATCTATTGGCAGATCTGTAGAAAGCCACAGCTAGACAAAAGCTACTTTGCAGTTTGATGATTGAGTTGTTGTCTCTCTTATTTATCACAGGTTAGATAATATGATTTGATGTCAGTTAAGAGATTGATGAGTCCACTTAAAGAAACTGAAAACGAATGTGAAGCTGACAGATGGTATTATTTCGCATGCATGTAATCTTCTTTCCCCTCTTGTGATATTTACAAATGGAGAGTGCTTGCAAAGGGAATTATCCGCAATTAGGCAAGCAGCATCATGAATATGTATGTGCTGGGGTGTGATTTATTTAAATCACTTCTTATCTGCATACACAGGAGTTCACTGCCCTGGGCTGATTTTTGCCATTTCACCTTTTTAATATAAGAACAGATGGTATGTAAGAGAAAAAGACTAAAAGGTTTTTTTTTTCAAAGCTCTCTTTCATACATATACCTGAGCCGTTTGTCATAGTTGAATGAAAATTTTACTTTCACAGATGAATTCTCTTCAAATGTTCCATGCTACTCATTTAATTCAATTGTTTACCCCTTTCAAGAGCATGAAATCTAAGAGTGCTCAGCAGATGCTGCCTTCTAACAAAATATTTACCCCAAACAAATCTTCTCCAGCACCTGCTACTATTAATTGTATAACCGTATGATTTGAAGGATGTTTGCATAAAGGCATTTGGTAGTCTTGTAGTGTCAGTTGGGACATAAGCTGGTTTTTGCATTTGCGAAGATATACAGCAGATATCAGGAGCTTTTCTGTTTGCTTATATCGCAAAAATGTTTGCTAGGCAGAAGGGTAAAATCCGTGAGCTTTAAAGTATGATTGCAATAATATTTACACACTGCTTAAAGAATTTCACATACGAATGCTCTGAGAAAAGTATGAAGGATAGAATTCGTACACACTCATGCTGGCATAGCAGAATGGTCTTACAAAGACTGCTGTCACAACTCAAAAACTGGAATAGGTAGACTACTGTAAATGCTCACAGCACAAAAGTGACTCACCCTGAATTCTTACACACTGAATATCAACAGCTAAATCCCTTAAAACCACAAATAGTTTAGTTTTTAAAAAATAAATTTTCATTTCACAAAGACATTGTTTTAGCCAGAACTCTATAAAACTAAAATGTCTAACTATTCTTCGTCTTTGGGTAAAATTGTTTCCTGTTCAATGATTATGTTTCATTAAGAAATAAAATGTATTATACAATGGTGCTTATGCTTATTAGTGTAGCTTCTTTGCTCCTTCACTTTTGAACAGTTTGTGAAGTAGTTTAGTCTTCCAACCTCTTTTAAGATTCAGATCAATGTATTCCTGTTTTTTTTAAAACATAAAGAACAATGTTTTGTAAAATAAAAGCACAAAAATGTCAATATATCATGTACCTCCCACCAAAAATAAATCTTTTAACTATGATTTTTTTAAACAGCAGAAATATTTTAGCTTCATAAAATGCAATACAGTATTGTCAAGAAATGGATGAATCAGGAATGTGACCTCATTAAGCCAAGAGTCCTATAAATGAAGATTTTTTTTCATATTTTTCCCCACACTATGCAATGACCTGCACAAAACAACACATCAATCAGGCTTATAGAAAACTTCAGAATGCCTTATAACACAGCCTTGGAACATTTTATAGAACCACAAGGTACAGTAATCTGACTCCCAGGTCTCATGTTCTCCATTAGTTGAGGCTATTCATCAACTCGTCTTTCTGCCTTGCTCCTACCATATTGCTCTTCCATATCATCCAACAGACATGTACAACACATCCCACAGCTCACAGCTCAATGAATTAACTTCATTGCTTCATTTAAAAAACTTGCACTGGAATAAATCAGAGCTCTGAGGTTTATTCTGAAATGCCGCAAATCTTTATTTTGAATTGTAAAACATAACCTGCCAAGTAAAAAAAACCCTCCAGAACTGCTTGGAATTCAGCATTGCAAAAATACCACCAGAAGACGCAAGCCTTACTTGTCACAGGGTGCATTTAATGAAAATGCAATTCAAAATACAGTGTAAATTCACTGTAGACCTGTCTATCAGTTTGATGAATCCGCAATATTTTGGATCAAAGCCAGATGTTTTGCAGTTGCCCACAAGCAGAAGAAGGGCTGCAGCCTTACCCCACAGAGATTGATATTAACACTACTATTCAGATATTTTGTTTTAATATGAAAGCCTATGAAATACTATGTAATCAGCGGATCGCATCCTGATGCACTCAATGTTTCTTTATAATATTGAAATTCTGGCAGGTCTTCCAAATGATATATTATAATGTTAGGCTAGTGGGGCAAAATTAATTAGTGGTTTCTTACACTAAAGCCAACACAATTGAGTTAATATGTAATACTGTTTGGCTAAAGTATATGCAAACCAAAGTCCCTGAATTTGCATTAAGCATTCAGCTCATTGGCCATTTTTCCATTTCCAGGAATGTGATTATCATCATCCATATTATAGTCCTGTCATGTTCAGGCTTTCTGTTTCAAATTGTCGAATTAAGAATTGCACATCAAGTCTTGTAAATATGTTTTTCTTCACTTTGCTTGTGTTTTTCCCCTTTCAGCTCTGTGTTTTCATCTGACTGCCTTCTCCATTATTCCATCCTGTCAGTCTTTATCTTTATCAGTTTCCTGGCCTGTCAGTCCGTCTGTCTCTTCAGTGCCTTTAGCTCCTGTTTATTTATGAGTTACATAATAGATGTTACATGCCTGATACCAGGTTATGCATCTTAAACAGACTGCCGGCAGAGGCAGAAGAATAACTTGAAGAGAACACCAGAAATAAAATAAAATGGGTGACAGTGAAAGTTTGGAACATGGCGTGGAAACAACTGACCAGTGTGTTTTAACATGGAAATTGTAACATTTCCAGACTCAAAAGACTTATTGATCCAAACTTTCCACACTGATATCTGGCTTTGATTTAGTTAAGCAGAAATGCATACAGTTAACTGAAGTAAATGTTTGTCATCAAGAAATAAAGTTAAAGTGGGTGAAAAGTGAATGAGTTACTACAGATATATTTAGCAGTAAAGCTTAACAACAAACAAATTAATTTAAGGATTCATTGCTAATTTGGCTGCTTTGTATTTTTTAAGCTGGAATACTTAAATCAATACATAGAGGTATTTTGTAACAAATTGCATTTTTTAAATATTATATTTTTGTACTTTTATAAATTACTGTTAATTGTACATGCTTTAAGATTGACTAATGGGTTATTTGTAATCCTGTTATATTGAGTTAATCTTTATTTATTGATCTAACAAAGATTTTAATAGATAGCTGGAATGCTGCATGTCAATAAATTGTCACGGACGTCCAAAGGGACTAACCGTGGGGAGTAGGAGAGCAGAAAAAGACCCATATGCGTAGCGGCGAGACGGGAAAAAGGCCCGGGCTCATTAGTGCAAAGAGTTCAGGAATGCCGTATAGAAACCTATGCCCTCAGGGAGCGGACGTGGGGCGCCCTGGTGCTAGGCGGGTCTCAGGACATCCGAACATCAATGCTGAGCCAGGACAGAGTGCAAGACCCGGAAATATATAGCCCAAGGGAAAGAGAGGGACAGGAAGGACAGCAGACCGGAAACTAGGGACAGGACAGAGAAGGAGCGCCCTCTGGCTGCAGAGGGCGTGACATAAATAGAGGCAGGATCTCATCAGGCTAACAGATGTATTATATAATGAGTACCCATTTCTGGGCATATTGACATATATTAACTCCTGTACTTCTCAGAAATCACATAAGGTACTTTGGTATTTTGTGGTTAAAAAAAGTTAAAGGGTTTTGATATATGTGTGCACCCAATCATGCCTTTGGAGAATATTTAACTGTTCAGTAAGCTGTGAGGCCATAAAGGAATGTTTTTGAGCAGGCCATTACCATAGTGCCATTAGTTAATCTGTCGTATATTTAAAATCAATGAAGCTATTAGTCTTACTGAGCACAAGTCCATGCTTTATGGAGACAATTATGATTTTTATTTGCAAATGAGACAAACTGAATCATCTTTATGTCTGATATACTGGGTATTTTCAAAAGTTAAACTAAGGAAAACTGGTAAATATTGAATGCCTGTTTTTAACCAATGCATTTTCCTTGTGCGAATGGCTCTCATTTTCTTCATTACCCTTAGGGTTAAGTTTGGGTTACAGCTTTCTCTGGGTTTAAGAAATGTTTTTTCATCTTTAAATGAACTTGATTGCTGAGCAACTTCAGCTGAAGATTCTTTAATGGGGTAAAAAGCTTTGGGAATGTATTTTGTTGATTTTATTAATGGTTCTTAAACTCTAGAAAAGACTAATCTACAGGACATTCACCACATAATACCAAAAGACCATCTCCTGCTGAAAACTAGACAAGTAATGCCTGTTGGCTCCATCAGGTAGATCGTAATTATATTTTTAATTCTTAGCCATGTAACAGAGTCATCTTGTATCTCTAATAAACCATGTTGTGAGTTTGACTTGAGTGTGAAGTGACCTAATTAACATTAATATACTTGGGAATATTTTTGTACTCTAAATTAAATAACAATTGATAACTCTGATTATTTTCTATTAGCTTAAAAGCTCCTTTTCATAATCTCTAAATTCAAAATGGTTCTGAAAAAAAGAATGAATGAATGCATAGAACTTAATAGTAACAATATTTGGCCTATATTCAAAACATGTACTGTAAGTGGTTAAATGACCACAGGAAGCAAAGCTTTATATGAAACTTGGAAACTTTATATAAAACATGGGAGCTGCGTGTTTTGACTGTAAGGCCATATTTAAAATATTAAGATAATGTTATTATAGATATATATATATTTAACTGCATGTAACAATAATGTTTTCTTATTATACATATTCAATTTACATTGTATTATTAAATATTAAAAAAAAAACATTTTATATATTCACAACCTGTTACAAATTAACTCAATTTTTCCTCATAGTTTTCTTATTCTTCCACATTGTCACAATGCAAGGGTACCAGATTCCGGTCCTGGACCCAGACACCCCCTTCTTTCGTTGAAGTCAAGCTCTTGGTTATACAACTGAATCTTTAACTGACTTGATAACAGGATTAATTTGAACTGTTTGGTTGTTTCAGCTCTTAAATACTTTGGAGTTTGCCTTTTTACCACTACATTTCGTAAGCAAAATAATGTATGAAGATCGAGAGTAGTAAAAAAAAAGGTAAATTATTCCAATCAAGCAACTTGTTGTTTCAATTAAAGCTTCAATTATATAATTAAGCTCAGCTGGAATCAAAGCCAGCAGATGTGTGGTCCTGCAGTACCAGGAATGGGAACTCCTGCCTTAATTCATAGTGACCTGAGTTCCTGGCAAGCCTTGAGGGCCTTTCTTTATTCACTGTACCGAGATCTTGTGAAAGCAGTTTTGATTTTCAAATGACATTAACACTCAAAATGCTGTTTTATAAAAGAAAAGCAGCCACTGATCTCTGATGAAGAGGCCTTGAGGGAGACGTGCTTGTTTCAAGCTTTAATTGAAACAACAAGTTGCTTGATTTGTGTGTGTATTCAGACATCAAAGATCAGTAACACATTGCACGTTAGGAGAGAGGGACTTCCTTACTGTGGCCCATTAGGTGAGAGGTGTTTTTTTCTGTCATAGTCACAGTACTCATGACAGAAATATAACATTACTTGAGAACAGGTCTGCCACTCAGACAGAGCTGCTTCATGAAAGATCTTACATGTAATGAAAGTACTCGGCATTTGAAAAAAAACCTTTAGTAATTTGACTTTGATTGCCTTCCATTTTTACAGCTCATTATAATCATTCCATTATCTCTATAAATTCTGATTTGATCTGTAAAAATAACAAACGAATAACAAAACAGAAAAAATAAAAAAGCAGAAAGGCACAAAGACCTATATACACACAACACCTATATTTTCAGCTATCTGAGTGCCAGTTTTCCAAAGCATTCAGTATCTGCAATAAATGCCCCAGGTGTACATTAAAAAGCAGAAACATGAGGTGAATCAGACTTCAAGGTTGTAGGATGTCTCCATCAGCGATGGGAACCTAATAGAAACTGACGGGAACACAATGCAAATAGAGCTGTTTCGTGTTGGAGAAATAATGACTCGCAAAAAGCCTCATGCAAAGTTTGACTTCAGTTTGACTATTGCTTAGCCCTGCAGGTAGAAAAAACAATCCATGTGATTCCTCATTTTCCAGACCCACACTTCCAGACTGACTCATTAACCCTAAAGATATCCCAGCTGGCTGGGTTCATTTAACATTTAATTATACAGCAGGGCTTTGGGTATTTCCAACCTGGGTGTGTACAACAGCTGAACAGCTGAAAATAAGTTACCCCTGTCTCACTTGTAGGTAATGGCATACAGATATAAGCAATACATGAGCTTTAAATTGCACATTTAGACAATTCAGAAACCATGCCTCTTTCTTTGATTTTGACACTTACAATGTAACATATTCTGTTGCTTTTTTTTCCAATGACAGCTGGCCATTTTCCTCTCTTCCTTTCTCTTTCCCATTTTTCTCTGCCTCCCTCTCTTCTTAAAATGATATTTATAGTCAAACAATCCTTAGGGTGGATCAGGAAATGAAGCAAGCATGTTGGCAAAGGTAAGCAGCAAAGCACCTGCAAGACATTATTTTTCTTAACATCTAACCAATACCCTGCAGTGTGTTTAAAAGAGATATTGCTACCAGCAAAATGATCATATCTATACCATCCTGTGGAAAAACAACATGGTAGAATCTCAATTGCTCTTTTCAACATACAAGTACCATTTATTTTTTTAATTCAGAGATACTTTGAGATCCAAAACATGAGATTTTGTTGCTCAAGCATTTTTTCCATATTGTTGCACTGAATTTGCAACAAAATTCAGCAAAAGCTATAACCATGTGCAGGTGCAGTGAGTTTATAGAGAAAGAGATTGAAAATCCAGAACATCTCAGTGAGATGTAACTGCAAATGCAACTGCTCACAAACATGGCATCAACAAAACAGAGAAGAAAACTAAGGTTGCAGCCATACAGAAAATATATAGTGACTGTGTATTGCAGATATGGGTCAGTGATGCCAATTGATTTAATCATAGGGGTTTTAAATTGAAGTTCAAGTGTGCTTTAATTAAGCGGAGATGCTTTTTTACAGCGAGAACTGACATAAGCATGCTTTTTAACAAAATTAGAGAAAACCCTTTAAAAATAAGTTTCAAAATGGAGTTTTCGATCAATGATTAATGAGTAGAAAACTGACTCAGTTTGCGTGATCACAGTCCCCAATCAGAAGGGATCAAGTTAACGTGTGTAATCAGGGGCTCAAATGATTTTTTCTACTTCATTTCCAAATGAGTACCAGGAAAAAGTGTTTTGCTGTACACCAAAAATGAGAAGGCTTCTGATCATTTCTTAGTTGCCAAGTGCTATTTTTGCCTTGCCTCATAGCATGTAACAAAGCAGCCAGACTGAAATATACTGTAGAAAGATACAACAGAAATTATGACATGAGAATAAGTATTCTCTCTGTAGCCCTGTGCCAGGATTGACACCTTTTAAGAAAGTATTCCCTAAAACCATGTTGTGCACTCTTGATGCCATATAAAACCATTATCTTGGAATCAAAGATTAAAAAAAATTACTGCACCTGATTTTAACAACCAAGCACATGGGCTTTTGGTATGATGCAGTCAAGGAGCGGTCTCCACAAATTACGCTGGGTAAGGTATTAATTTTCTGTTGTGTTTCCTGTAATTTATATCTACTTGGGCTATCACAAAAAAGCCCACTGTGCTAGGATGTCTGTGAAATATGCCCTCATTATATTCATTTTTAATACAAATGGGGATGGAATGCAACCTATACAAACACACTGGGGTTACTGCAGACTTAAGAAAGCATAGCATGCTACTTCCTATGAGATACACTTTTCCAGCCTACTTACCTGGTGAGATAATATTGGTTAAATCCTGCAAACCATTCATGCAATGGTTTTGCTTTTAAGAAAACCTTTTTAAAAAAGCACAGTTGTATTCAATTACTGTTCTTTTAAAACAGTGAAGTCATTCACTAAGGAATTATGCGTACATTTAAACAGCTCATCAATATTAAAACACCTTTTCCCTTTTATAATTGATATAAAAGCAACACAAGGTATATCCATGTTTATTTAGTGTATCTACCATCCTTAATTATACTAATTTAAAATTCTCAGAAGCATATAAAATAATATGAATTTCCTAAATGAAGAAACTGTATAATTGTAAAATCACATTGTGTTACAATCAAATTGCAGTGCATTAAATCTGGGAGAAAATAAGGTGCAGGGTATTCAGGTGCACAGCATTTTATAAGTTACAAGGTTCCTTCCCTCAAGGAGCAGGGAAATTAATATTTGTATCACAGTTTCTGAATTCGAACAAATTTGGAGCTCAAAAAAGTTTCCGCATGAAAATAAATCATTTCTATCAGTGGAGTGTATGGTGACTACCACAGCAGTTTTAAGGTCATTTGAAGAAGTCAAGGTGATACATGACAAGAACAGCAAGTTGAAAAATAGTAAAAATATAAAAAGCATAACTGCAAGCTATAATTATTTTGCATCCTAAAAGCCTTTTAGCTGTACTTAAACTTATTTATGTACTGTACTTAAACTGATGCAAATGGGCTCATTAGATGTGACATTAGATGTGTAAAGCTGGCAACTTCAGTGTTGTTGACAATGCTGAAAATAAACCTTTGGTGAAAATGACAAAACTGGTGCTTTGACCCCATGTTGTCTTTTGAAGTGCATTTTAGGAACATCTTCTTCAATCAGATTAACATTGCTCTGTCTGTCTCATGCTGAAATTTAAATACACATGTTTATATCTTCAAGTTTAGACTACTGTAATGCCTTACTGGACACTTTTTAAAAACTGTTTGAGGTTGGTTGTCTCTAAGACCAAAGTTTCAGGAAGAACCTTCAGACTCCCGCTCAAACCTAGGTCAGGGGAGAATCAGTGGAAATGGTAGATACAGTAAACATAAGTTTTTAGGGACTGTTTTTTGAGGCAAATGTTGATTCTATTTCCAAAACGGTGTCTATTTTTCTTAAGGAGGCTTAAACATTTTAAGGTTGATAATTCATCGTTGACCATGTTTAACTATTTAATCTGCTTTAATGTTTGCTCTGATCTGCTGGTTTTGGAATCTGACAAACTGGGTAGCGTTGTTGAAAAGTACATTTTCAGAAAATCATTGGTGCTGATCTTTTGGGACCAATTACACCCCTCAGCACCCGAAAGGTTTCCAAATCTATAAACAAACAGGCTTAAGCTCTCATTTATACCTGCAGCCATAGCCCTGCTCTACAGTTGATTCTCTTGTATTGCCCTAAAATAAACCAGCTCTTAACTTTAGATCTGCTGATTCAGGCCTTCTTAATGTACGGAAGAGCAAGCTACAGAGTGCGATAGAGCTTTTGTGTGTACAGCACCACATCTTTGTAACACACTGTTAAAATCCTTTAGAGACTGTTGTAGCGGCAATGCTTGTTAATAAGACAGAATTAAGTGTTGCGGTGCTTTCCCAAATGAGGCCCCATCTCTCTCTTCATCTCTGTGGTGCAGCCATAGAGAAGCTATTCATGCAGGCTGATTTAAAGATGTTTTCTTTTGATAAGGGATAGCTCCCAAATGGGGATGCACTTAGCTAAGCCTGGCTATCGTGATCAATGGTCATCCATTGGCGCCTATCTGTCTAGGGAGTGCCAGATGGACATCTGGACTGCATTCCTAAGTGTCAGGAGTAAGTGACTCATATCTCACCTTGATCAACCAATCAGGGACTGGTAGGGCCGAGTAACCCACGTGGGACTCTGATGCCCATGGAACTTTCAGCCAATGAACGAGCTGAAGTTCCTCCAGTTAAAAACAGGCAACACAGAGGGCCTGAGAGACTATTCTGAGACAATTATAAAGGGAATTCAAAGGAGAATTCCAGGGGTGCGAGACAATTCCAGGGCAGGACGCCCCAGGAGCAGAAGGCTCCCAAGGGCAGGACATTCTCGCAGAGCGCCTCCTGACCATCCTGAGACTCACCCTGGACAACCACGGAACGGTCAGTGTGTCCGAGTGCCAGAACTTTCCTTTGTTCTAAGAGTCTAGAGTGGAGGTTGCCAGAGAGTAACCAGCAGCAGGCCTCGTGAACAGGTTGGAACTGTGGACAGCTGAATCACTATTCAGAACTAGCTCTTCATCGGGAACGAACCGGTCCTCTTCCTGACTTGCTGGGACCCACAGTCATCTTTTCTCCTGTGCACAAACTGTGCTAGTTAAAGCCAACACTAACTAGCGGGTCAGTGAGCATCAGCAGCGCACCGTCGCAAGCCGCACAGCACAGCCTGGCACGGAGCCAGAGAGCGCGGATTGGACAGCTTAGAAGCCTGCAACTGTTTCTTTGAGCCCGCAGGAGATCTGAATCCCCAGAGATTGGATGAGTATTCAACTTCAATGCATTACAGCTCGAGAATTCGATTGTTATCCCAACCAGTTGATATCAGTTTAATTCCTAAGAGTTATGTACTTGTTTTGAGTATGTAATGTAGAAGCTGTAACCAAGTTCCATTACGAAACGGTCTAAATGAATGATATACCGAACGTATGTCCTCTTGATATATGTAACTCTTTGTAACTGAATGAATATATATCTTTTGCATTCTGATAACGCTCTCGATAAGATCTGTTAGGTTTATATGCATATTCTATGTATTAATAAATGTATCCTCGTGTATTAGTACCTGTGTGTGTGCGTTGTTTGAGTTATATTGCATGGTTGGATTCTAAAGCCATCAAAAGAATCAATTTTGTGATTTACTGCTACAATTAATAATTGTTCCAGTAAATGCCCAAACCCTACAGAACTGGTGCCTTCAGAGAGCACACTACACTGTTAACAGTTTTAAAACTCACTTAGGAACATGTCTTTTCACTAAAGCTTTTAATGTATTAATTAGTTTTATTAGGTCAGTTTGCTATGTTTCTCCCTTTTTTCTTTCTTTTTATTTCTGTTGTATTGTGTGTGCTATTGTGTAGTAGTTTCAGCCTCTTGAAAATCTTTCTGAAACATAATAGTATTATTATTTTAAAAAAACAGAGGGTAAGCTTTAAGTATATACAGTAGTGAATTCTCTCACATGCCCCCCAAAGTAAATCCCTCAAATAAATTTCTGAAAAAATACCAGTGGTACTATAATAATACAGTTACATATACTGTATATAATTCTGGTACCAGTATAGTCTTTGTTTTTGCAAGACATTCAATCTCTGTTCACCTGTGCTGTGCATATAGTACTTGTCTTCCTTTATTCCAGTGTTCAGACTTCCATATTTTTCCTATTTCATTTATTTTCCTCAGAATACTCATCTTTCTTACATGTTGATATTATTTTAATTTTACACAATGTACTGGTAAGTCATTTCGAATTTTGAATAATGTGTATAACTGTGCTCATCACATTGCTAAAACCTGTTGCATCAATGAAATCGCTCCAGAGAAGAGTGACCAGATAATTGCCTAAAGCAATATGTTGGGCTAAAAGACCTTACTCTTTTTTTCTTGAACAGAGGAGATGTCTGGGGGACCTGATTCAAGTAGTCAAGATCTCAACGTCATTGGTAATGTCCAACCAGTGGACTTCTTGAGAATCAACAATGAAACAAAAAAACAGAATAATAAAAGCAGACTAAGGTTAAGAACATTAAACTGAGAGCAGGACATTTTTAGTTTTTACACTAAGTATTGTGGGAGTCTGAATCAACCTAACCAGCAATTTGATCAAATGTTGTAATCTGTCTTCTTTCAAGGAAAGGTGGGATGAGATCCTCAGCTCAGCTACCCACAAGCAGTTAGACAGATGGGCCGAATTACTTCCTTTTCTTTATGACCTTTCTTATATTCTCATGGCTGACAGAGGGATGGAAATTGAAAAAATATGCCAGTAAAAGGGAAATATCTACAAAGCGTCACAATAATCAAGGAAACAGAAAACATAATGGTAACTAGAAAAAAATGGTGAATAACCTGAAACAGCACAACTCTATATCCCTCTGAGACTGCACAGCCTAGTGAGAAGATACATACATAAGTAAGAAAATGATCAGCTTTTCTTGTATGGATGAATTTGTAACAGGCTCTAGGAACTAACATTTGAACACAGAGGCCTAATAAATATACAGTATCTTCAATCATTTGATTTTGATATTGATTTCCTGGCCACCTCACTGAGGGCATTGTATTGAAAACTGTGGTCCAGAGGGAAGAAGGAAGCCACCTTCTTGTCCATCAACACCTCACAAAACGGCCATCCCAGTACTGACCAGGAAAGATTTCTTGGTATTTGCATTTAATAATCCACATAATTATTAGAACTTGAATTATAATTGCAGATGGCAGCGTTTTCCCCTATAAAATAATTGAAATAAATAGTGGGTGACACAAAGCCTTAGCACAATCTACAGTACCTTCAATGGAGGCTTGAATATGAATGAAATGAATGGAAATCCAAATGTGAATGTTTGGCATACAGTACTGATGGATGTCATCAAGCAGCCAGAAGCTCAGTACTCACAGTGCAGAGGTGCTGTGCGCCAGTACAGAAGTCTTGATTTCTGTCTTTTGTACAGAGAACAGCTGTTATTTATGATCATTTGCAATTAAATTCACTGATGGTTTTATCCAATATGACACGAAGGGGATTTATACTTACCAGTGTTTTTAAATGTATACAACTGGCCTTCCTAGAGCTTTCTAGGTGAAGTACCTTGCTCAAGGGACCAATATGCTTCCCTGGTATTTGGGTCCCTGATCATCTGATTAGAAACACTAGCCACTACTCCACACTGCCTTCCCATCCTCATTAGCTTAGTAGGTAGCACATCAGTCTTCGCCAACTGAAGGTCATGAGTTCGATCCTCACACGGGACAGTGAAGTATTCTGTTTCTCCTGTAGATAAATGTGTGTGTGTGTTTCACCTCCTGTATACTTTCCAAACAACCACACTGCTCCTGTGGTGTTTTGCAATTTCTTGGGAGGTTAAAAATAAAACAGCACAGAAGATGAATGCTGAACACACCTTGTATCACAAATATGAAGCCTAAAAACTAATGTTATCCCGTGGAAAAACGTGTGAATGTTCTATTTGAGTAGGCAGCAAAAAATAAATAAGTGGGGAACTGCAGTCCTTACTGCTGTTTTTAAGTCTCCTTCAAACCAGGCTCTTGTAAGTATCATTTTAATCTGGGTTTATGCATTTTGCAGTCTTACTTCTATTATATACTATGCCATAGAGACTTAATATGATAGTAGATCAGCTGTCCTTTAAAAAATCCCAGTTTGCATGTTCCTTTGCTATCTTTTCCTGCAAAGGGCTCCGGTGACACTGATTTGTTGATAAAGAGACAGCACAATTCGGCAAACCATTTGTACTCCCCAAGGACTAGCCATCTTCCTTTTATAGAGGAAACATGGCTATTAAAGTTATTAGTGCTTGCAACAGTTTAAACAGTGCCCTTTTTCCTTAGGGGGCTAGAAGTATAGGATGGATTGCATTAGTCAGATGTGTGCACATTTATTGTCTCCTCCAGCCTTGCCAGTGAACATGAAATTAAAGCAATTTCACTCTTTTTGTACTGGGGACCTCATCAGTAGGTACAAATAATAGTATTACTTTTTATTTATATTAGTGCTTTTAAAAAAACAAGGAGCTGTAGATGCAGCAAAAAATTCTTTAAAATGACAGGAGCTGTTGCTCAGTAATAAAACAATAAAAACAATCATTTAATTTGGTTGGGGGGGGGGGGGGGGTCACTTCATTTTTCTATTTATTTTTCATTTAAATCACTGTTTTCCCTAATTCTGACATTTTGTCCCAATGCCCTCCTGGGGCTATGTCACAGGAGTGGCAAGGACAATATAACCATGTGTTTGTGAAAAAACATATTAATAATATTATTACATAAGCATTCAATGATATATTGTATACAGTACCTTCTGTACCCTTATGAAAGTACAACACAATACTACAATATATTTTAAACTCCTCATACTAGTTGTTCATTGGAAGTCCCAACAAACCCTCAATTTAAAATCATCACAGATCTTGACCTTAGGGATTAACTCTGGTACATATTAAGGAAATTGAACACTATACTCTTATTTGACATGTTTCATATATAGTACAAATTAAATTAAAGAGAAACTAATGACATCATGAATGTAAATGTAATGCTTGGTCTTCCCTTTCTATACTATGATGGGTTCTGCCAGATGTAGACTCCACGATCTGAGAATTCTGTGCTGTGACAAGCCATTTCAAACTTTGTACTGTTTCAAAATCTTATCAGAGATTGCTTTGTAGCACTAAAGTAAAATCTGGAATGGTGTCATGAACTCCAAATTGTCAGTGAGGAGGGTTATTCTAAAGTGCTGTTTATCTTGAGAAGACTCTTCAGGAACATTACAGCATTCTGAATTGGATTCAATGTAAATTAACTGAAATTCTTCCCATGGGGATTAATGGAAAGGGTACAGGATTTTCAATCATAATTCTAATAATAATATTCAACTAAATTACTTTGCAATTTACTTGAATTTTTCACCCAATATTTCAGAGCATATGAGATAATGGGATTAGTTGTATCTTGAATTGAGATTACAGGATCTCTGTAGAGAAAGTAAAAAACTTCATGCCTAAAGCAGCAGTATGTAACCAATGTCAATCCAGGAGAGGACAAAACATATAATAATCATTGCTTAAACTTATATAGCGCTTTTCTGGACACTCCACTCAAAGCACTTTACAGGTAATGGGGACTCTCCTCCACCACCACCAATGTGCAGCATCCACCTATATGATGTGACGGCAGCCATAGTGCGCCAGCACACTCACCACACATAAGCTCTCAGTAGGGAGGAGAGCTGAGTAATGAAGCCAATTTAAGATGGGGATTATTAGGAGGAAGATTATTATAAGGGCCAATGGGAAATTTGGCCAGGACATCAGGGTTATACCCCTACTCTTTTCGAGAAACACCCTGGGATCTTTTAAAATGACCACAGAGAGTCAGGACCTCAGTTTTACATCTCATCCATAGGACAGCGCCTGTTTACAGTACAATGTCCCCATCACTATACTGGGGCATTAGGACCCACATGGACCGCAGGGTGAGCGCCCCCCACTGGCCCCACTACCACCTATTCCAGTAGCAACCTTAGCTTTCCCTGGAGGTCTCCAATCCAGGTACTGACCAGGCTCACACCTGCTTAGCTTCAGTGGATTGCCCGTTGTGAGTTGCAGAGTGATATGGCACACCTAGCAGCCCAGGGGACAGTAAGTAGCTTGAGGCAGCTTGGATGAAAAAAAAAGAAAAAACAATAACTGTTTCCTTTTGTTTTGAAAAGTAGCCACCTTCCCATAGGACATCATTGCCTCTAGGGATGGAGAATTGAGCATTTACACCAACACTGCTGACAAGGGTGTCACACTTCTGACTGGGCTATCTCTCCCTCCTACCACTCTACCTCTTTCACTGACAACCTGCAATGTGCATGCTACCAAATGAACTGAAAGCTTAGGAGGCTAATTCTCTCTGCCATGAAAATAAGCTTTCAGGCGAACCTATTTTTTCCCCTTCATTCTGAAGTAGAATCTAGTGGGAGAGCTCAATTCTGCATCCCTCACCAGAAGATTGTGACCTTTTTTTTGTTTTGTAAGGGGAATAGCCAACAAAAATACAGTTTAATAGAAATAAATTAAGTTCTTCCATCTGCTGAGGCTTAGATTACCCTGAAATAAAGGGCGCCATGCACAAATTCTATGCTTTGTACCCTAAAGTATCTGGATAGAAATGGGGTTTCAAAGACTCACCCACACTTTTGAAATGGAAGTATTCTAGATTCCATGGATTCAGGTCTGTATCAACCAACGCTGGAGAAATCTAACTGTCATGGCTGTGGGCCTCCTACTAGTAGCCCAGATAGTCTGAATCTTGAGAATCACATCTAAAACAAGTTGTAGCTCGGCATGACCAGTTTGTGAGGGAACAAGTGCATGCTCCTGAACATGCACTACCTAGTACATTTGAAAAGGACTCACATCTTGGGAAGGCTTGATCTACCTCAGAACTAACAATGACAGATTTTTTCAAGAAGGACTCTGTTGAGTGGCAATGATTATTGGGGGCAAACAGGTTCTTCCGACTTGAGAGAGTAGGACCAAAAGCAAAAATGCTGGGGTCCACTTGCATGGCCTTGACCTCTATAACTAGGCAAGGCAACAAAGTAAGCCCGTGCCAAAGAACACCAGAGGTCCTCCAACAACCACACAGAGTTCTGCTCAGCACAGCCAGTCACATACAGTAATAGGTGCTGCAAATCCTTCTGTTGTCTTTGGGCAGCTGAGAAGGCCTGTTATCTGAGGAGCCATAACCTGAGCAGCATGAAGTGAGCATTCCCTCTGTTTCTTCACATGCGTCTGTTGAGAGAGAACCAGGAGCATGAGCTCATGCAAGGGCAGTGCCAAAAAATTGAGAAAGAGGAGTACGTTCTTTGGAAGGAGAACAGAAAGAAAGGGAAAGAAAGGTTTCTTTTCTTAAAGAGGGGGATGCTGCCAAAGTGAACAGACCTTTCATAAAATAAAGGAAAGCAACAGAAGGAAGAGAGCGTTGTCAGTATGTTTTTCGGGATAACATGCTGAAGCAACTAAAATGGAAAAGGGCTCTTACCACTCTTGTTTTAATAACAGAAATACCAAGAGTGTTATACTGTAAGTATTATACTGATGAAATAATCCCATACATTTTAAACTGTTGCCAGTAGTAATGAAGAATTTGCAAAACCAGACACTGAAGCAAAGAACATCAAAACTAAACTTCTCTCCTTTATCTGCAAAGTAAATTTACCAGTATTTGCTTCCTAATTCAAGAGAGAGTGATTTATTGACTATGCCTTGTAAAGCAAATCAAATGCAGACAGTTTTATTGCACCTGAGCATTAATTATTTCCAAAAGGAACACATTTTTGCAGCTTTATTAACTTCTTTCTGTAGGAATTCCTCTAGGGTGGCAAGGTGGAGCACTGGTTAGCTTTAGGGGCCTGGCGTAGAGTTTGTATATTCTCCCCATGTTCACGTAGGATTCCTCTGGGTTCTCCAGTTTAGTCTCGCAGTCCAAAAACCTACTGGTAGGTTAATTGGTTTCTGGAAAAATTGGACCTGGTGCAAGTGTGTGTTTGTGTTGGTGTGTGCCCTGTGATGGACTTGCATCCCTTCCAGAGTGAATACGGCCTCGCACCCATTGCTTGCTGGGATAGGCTCTGGCCCCCCCAGATGAATTGAATGAAGAGGTTAGAAATTCCTCTAGCTGCTCAGTGCTGGCTGCATTTCTTAATGAAATGAGTTTAATTTTCTAGGCGCTTTGATGTCTCTTATTAGCTTGGGAACTTCTGTATGTGTTTGGAAGGGCCCTCCTTAAATGTCTGGAAAGGCTGGTGACTGATATAACACTTGTGGATGGAGCGACTGCACCCTATCCTACCTCTAAGCCTTTGCTTTTATATACCTTGGAAATGGATGCAGACACAAGCATATTAGTAAGTCAATGCATAGCTGGCAGCTTTTATTTTCATGTCAATAAGACTGACATACAGTAGTATATTTCCCATTTTAAACTCTTAAGGGAATTTTACAGGTATTTCAGTGACAGCTTGTCCAGATTCCAATAAATGACATGCAATCCCAGTAAGCATGTGACCATATTAATACATCTCCAATGCAAAGCCACACATATACAGTAACAATCAACATAAGCCTAAAGATTTTAAGAAGATACATTTAGCTAGATTTCTCTGAATTATGAGGATGTAAAAGATCCAATAATAAATATGTGGCAATATCAAGAAACAAAAACAAAGCTGTATAAACTGACATTGCCATGGTGAAATCATGTATCTTTAACTCTTGGGGGCTATTTCTCATTCCTTATGCGTTCATGGAGAGTTATTTATGATAACTTGACAAATAGCTGAAGGTCTGAAAAAACAAGCCTGCAACACATCAGAAAAGAGGAAGAAGACTGGAAAAACAAGCCTTCTTTAATGTGTAAAAAAAAAACATTGCAACACACTTAAAAAATAAAATGGTTCCCATTTATAACATACAGTATAACCAGATCATTAAAGTTAGTAAAAAAACTGTCCTTCCTGTCTTGTTTCATTCATTCCCTGCAATAAATGGAAAACTGATGTGTGCCAAGATATATTTGTTCTTTAACATCAGTCAAAACTTATCTTTAGCTTTAAGGTTTGAAAGCTAGACACGCTGAACATTTTCCTTACCAAAAGGATATTTGAAAGGCAAATTACAGTGGAAGCTGCCCTTTCTTTGCTTCCCATATCAGTCTAGTGAAGGTCAGTTGTTACTACAGGCAGGTAACTAGCTTATACTTTGTTCCTTTATGTCAGATATCAGAATTTTCAATCACTTACTTGAATAACTGAACTTTGATGGTGCTTTGATGGACATAAAAGAAGTACCACATATTAATGCATTATAATGTAAGGAAATCTTTTACATTTATTATCAGTCCCCTCATCAGCACTTAGCTTTGCTTGCATGAAAGTCTTGATTATCTGTCAGGGAACTATCACAAGCCAGAGCTCTGTTGTTGTTGACTTCCATTCTTGGCTTTGAAGCAGATGTGACGGAAGAATGTATTTTCATGATTAAAAAAATAAATCCTGGCAGTTTTACCATCTAGAACATCATTGTTACAAATGAAGTACTACCAGCTTCAAAGAGTCACAATGATTTGAGTGCCATATTTTCTGACAACCTCTCCAGCAATTCTCTTCCAGACAAGGATTGTACAGTATTATGACTAACTTTTAAGCTGTATTTTATTTTAAATACTTCGCCAAAAAACTTCCAATATTAGTAAATACTTGGGTAAGTCCATGAGTTAGCAGTTGTTTATATAAAATAATATGTGTATAAAAATGTTTAGCCACTTACTGTAGGGACCACAGAGAAATCTGACAACATATTTATCATTTCACTTTTAATAATCAATTAAATAACTGGAATTTTCAAAAGCAGAAATGTACAATTAAATATACATAATCTGGTATGTAATTCTTTACTCTAAAAAGGATTAATTCAAACCATTATTAAATTGTATTTAATAATGAGAGCAAAGTATGCCCTTAAAGTTCAAGAGCCCTGCAAATCCACATGACACTTCATTTCAATGATGTTTTTTTTTAACTTAATTCAGTTCTTTATTTAGGTCTAAACCTCTCACTTCAATCTGTTGAAAGTGTTTGCTCACAATCTATAGCAATTTCTTTTTCATATAACCTCAAGCATTCAGGTTAAGAAACTGAAACAATCCTTAATTAGGCTTAAATGACTGGAAAATGTGTTTTAAATTGGAATGAATATTTTTATCTTATATTTTGACCTCATTCAAAATTAAATGTATGAAATAATGTTTTCAAATTGGAAAGCTGACATCACCTAACAGACGGAATGAAAGACAGGGAGGAAAAAAGAAGGAAGGGTGGTAAGGTAGTTGCATACATGCATTTATCATGTTATTCTTACCGTACTGCTTTGCTAAGCTCAGCACATTTACTGTATTTGAAAACTAGGATTAGCACTGAATAAAAAAAAGTAAATTTGACTGGAATTATGATGAAATGTTTGTTTGCACGTGTCTTAATTGAAAAAAAGGTACTGCCTCTAACTTAAGCAATGTAAAAGGTATTATGTGAAAACACAGAAGCACGAAGTATTAACATCATTTAGTGGGACTACTGTAACTAAGAAACCAAAAAACATTTTTTTTTGTCTGCAGATGTTTTATGTAATTCTGCTTTGGCACCGGTGCACAGTAACAAGGGTACAAATTTCCCTATCACAGCAAAAGAGATATCTAGATATATCAACATCAGTGTTAGAATCCCAGTTACGGTATCTCTATCATCCAATGAACAAAGAAAAACATTTTCCAGAACAACATATTGTCACGGTTGGTCCCATTTCAGTAAAAACAGCTGTAAGAGCTTGAATGCATGACTGAGAGGTTTCACAGTTGACATTATTCAAATTATGCCTGGACCCTTTTGCAATAAAATGCAAAGGAAACACAAAAGTCTACATGACTCCCAGTGCCCTCTGCAATGTCAGAAACAACATGTGCTTTATTGGCATTGCAGTAAGAGGGGAGAAAGATGCTGGATCTGAAGTTCCCTGAGGTTCTGGACCTGTCTTGTCGCCACCTGGCCAGCCTCATAAAGTCAATTGATCCCGTAACCCTATCAATGAGTAAGGGCAAGACGTCCTGGTGTGTGATGTGAGGAGCTGCTGCAAAGACAGAGAAGCAGAACTGGAGAACTGGACTCTATGCCCTCCATGGTCTTAGCCAGGGTGTGGAAACCGGGAGATGCAGTTTCAACCCAGGAGGAAACCAAAAGAGAGGTTTCTACAGGTGTAGAAATAAGCCTCATTCTCCAGCCCAGAGTGAATTTTCCCTCAGGCACAGGGTTTGAAGGAGCTGTCCTGCCCACTGCTGACAGAAAAAGAGGAACTCCCAGAGATCTCCATGTCAGGAAAACGGGAGGAGGAGCTACCAGGATACTGACTCAAAGGATTGGTGTCCTGTCCAGAGTGTAGTCTGCCTTGTTTCCCGGATAGCCTCAGAGGTGCCACAGCTGTTACTAATAAGTAGTTCTCTGAACATGTTACAGTATATTTAGAAAGTAATTTAGGAGCAAGATGTACTTTAAACAGAAATGATAATCTGTTTAATGAATATGGATCTGATGCTCATTCCTAGCAGGTTTTCAATCATAAAACATTCAACCTGGATTCCTTGAGACAAGGCACCTTTCTGAAAAAAATCCAGCACTGGAAACAAGCTAATGGTCTCAATGCATTTTCAGGAGACAGGGTGGAGTGGTGGTTCTGCGGCTAAGGATCTGCACCTGTGGCTAGAAGGTTGCTGGTTCAAATCCCACAGCCGGCAGAGGAATCCTACTCTGTTGGGTCCCTGAGCAAGGCCCTTAACCCCAACTGCTCTGGAGCTGCTGTTTAAGTGGGTGACCCTGTGCTCTGACCCCAAGTTTCTCTCTATGTCTGTATCTCATAGAGAGCAAGCTGTGGTATGTGAAAAGATGAATTCCCAATGCAAGAAATTGTCTATGGCTAACAAAGTGATCTTATCTTATCATTCCTTAAGAAACAAAACATCCAGTAGAATACTGTGAAAGATGCATTTTACACAGGATCCACAGATAAAGGAATGTGTCTGTTTATGTCCTGGTATTATTTACCAGGTCATTCACATAACCTAGCCACTCCTGGGTCACTGCAAGTTCAGCATCATCAAGTTTGGAGCTGTAGCTCTGAAATGTGATAATCATGGCCAAATGACATTGAGAAGCAGCACTAGCTCAGAGTCAGCTACTATTCATAAATAACATAAACATGCTGAAATACACAATACTGCCTTATTAAAATGAGGAAATCTCTGTAACTTCTGCAATGAGATGACTTTTGATCTTGACTTTACAGCTGATAGCATCAACAGCAGATTGTTAGCAACATTCAAACTCACAAGTCTGACAATGCTGATTATTTGGGCTGTTAGGTTCTCAAAAAAAAAACAGCAAATGTGTTGTGACCCAAATCTGCATGAAACTAACCAAACTTCCTGTTTTTATTAGATTTTGTTTCACTTCTTTCTGGCAAATAATCAATCACTGTTCAGAGAAATATAAATGAAACAATAATTATTTTTAGTTTCTTTGCAAAACCTACAGTAAGTGACACACTTTCTCTTATAATATTATTTAGATATAAGTTTGACTGATAAAGTAATCCTTGGAGCATGATTAATTTAAAAAAGTGGTTAGAAACCACACTATTTTCAGAAAGCAGTCTATGCCTGGTAATAGTCATGGAAATCTGGAGCCTATCCTGGAAGCAAAGAGACACAAAGTCAGACTTTTCTCAGCACAGGACACCACTCGCACACCAGTCTATATCAGGGTGCATGCACACACAAACAATTTAGAGACAAAAATTAATCTTGTCAGCTTGTGTTTGGAAAGCAGGAGGAAACCAGAGCAATTGCACACACAAACGTGGGGAGGACATGTAAACTCCACATAGAACAGTAGGTATTCCAGTCTAGAATAGAACCCAAGACCCCAGAGGAAGCTGTACTAACTGTAATGCCACATCCTTTACATAACACATGTATTTGCGTGCCATCCATTACCAGCACTAGTGCCTAAATGCATTTGCTAATAAGGTTAAGAAATATTAAAGCGCATTACGAACGTCCTCTGAATAGGGGTGGGGGGTGGGTTAACCTTTATAAAACCGTAACGATCCTTTGATAGCTAATTCATAGGAATTGCTTGCTATTGTAGACAAATGCGGTGAACACTGAAGCCAGGGAAGCAAAATACCTTAAAAGTAGCAAAGTATTTGAGGATATTGAATGGTCCGACAGACGCCCCCCTCTCCCCCCTTCTCTTTCCTAACTGCAGCCTGGAAAATCACAGAGAGAAAGAGAGAGCGAGTGAGTGAGAGAGAGAGAGATGCGGAGGGGAAACCATCTAGTCAGAAGGAAACAGACAGTCGTCGCTGCTCCCGCATTCAGTGAACCGCACAGTGTGCACGCGGATTCCAGAATCTATCACTCAACTTCTTAGCCATCAAACCAGTATCGGAGGAAACAAACAGAAAACAAATCGCAAGACTGTTTTTTGTTATGTGAAACCGAAAATGGGAATTGGAAATTTCATTCAAGAAGATATTTGCTCAATATAAAGATTTCCGCTTTACTGGGACTTCAAGTGGCAGGCGATACGGTACTGCCAAGGTATGTCAGATCATTTTTAAAATTCTATTACAATATTTTTCACCAAGGTGGATCTACAGTATCATTTTAGAAACTTTTGCTTAAAATCTATAACAGTTTCCAGTGATGCTTAGCTGTTTCGTAGTGGAATTTAAAGGTAAGTTGGTATCCCGTTTGCCTCCGTAGCGCTGTTGTACAGTACTATCTGACATAACACTATCCCTTTTTAAGAAGGCTATATTTTTTAATCACTATCACTATCATCTAAAACACAGACATTGTATGAAAGTTATCTATTTACTATGCTATATTAACTTCAAAGACATCTATGAAGTAGTTTATACTAGTTTCAATGCGTTTAATTCTTACGTGATTTTAGGCTTCTGTATGTGTATGTTCGAATAACTGTATTCAAAAATAAAAATAAGCAGAGAAATACGGGTTGAAAAAATATGTGTCGAAGGAATTGCGTTTCTTTTGAATATTTTGTCGCCGGCTCCTTATTTCTGGAGACAAAGAATGAATGAATTATTACTTTGAACTGAGTTAGAACAACTCTGGAGCCGCTACTCCTTACAAAGTCGTTGTTTCTCCTCATCCATCCCTTGCTTCTGTGTATCGGCCAAACGCCTGTTTGCAGTTGTCTCATCACTTGAAAAAATGTTGTTAGTTAATCTTGTGGCCAGAAGCCTGTGTGATCGAGTCACATCCCAGTCAAGACCCACATCTCTAGCAAATAATATAGGCATCGATAAACAACAGTCCCCATCATTGTCATGATCAACTTTGGCGCTATGCATATTGAACAACAGTAGGGTATATACCTCAGTTTTAACATTTCTTTAAAATAATGAAGTCGAAAAAAAGGCTAAAAAGGACTAAAAATTAGCGTTTTTTTTCCACGCTGTATACTAGTTAGCCTACGACCCCTCCTCTTTCCAGTGCGTGTAGCAATGTACTGTATTGCTTCAACTGTATAAGCGTTTTATGCGATTATGTAAAACTTCACAGGACCAGTTCGACCTGCTGCGAAAGTAGGTAGGAGTTATCCTTTACGTACTGCGTTGGTGATGCAAAAAAACTGACGGAGATACATCAACCTTTATACAGTAGATGTCCCCCCGTTTCTCTTTACCGCGATCACCTAAACTGGAGGATTAAAGGATTGCACCTGGTTACCGAACCGTAAAGATAAGGATCTCATTTTAAGCAATAATAGGCTACATTCAAAGCCTCTAAGATGAATGTCTCTGCTCTTATGTCCGTGGCTAGTTGTACTGTTTTCCGCAGTTTTTTGCAGCGGCAGAATGCTTTACCTCTGGCATCGTTTTCAACTTCTGCCAAACTGTCAAATGGTAGACAAATCCGATTCTCTGCCCTGGTCCTGTTTGCATATCGGCTGCAATATCTGTTGGGTTTCCACTCGTTTATTTGAGTTTATTTGCTTTTTTCCCGCTTTTAAGCAGCTGTATAAATGAAAAGTGTTCGGGGGGAAATATTTCAGAAACTTGGGAGGATGCACGTCTTTGTTTTTTTTTCTTTCTTTTAAGAATCTTCACTATAATACCTGCCTTCACCAGACGATGGACATGCTATTGTAGCAGATTATCTTGTAGTTGTGATGGTAAGTGGGTCATGGTTTTTACAGTGGCCTCTTTGAGGGGCTTGCTACTTTATGCCAGCGCCTTTGCTATTGAAAGTGACAGAATCTTTATAGAGGTGCCCAGACTTGATCTCTTCTTTATTCAGTGCTCTGAAAGTACCATTCATCTGGCTTGAACTAATTAGATTATTTATTTATTCTTCCTCTAGGACGAGAGCTAGTTTAGACTGGGTTGTGTTAAAAAAAAAAATCAGTCTGTGTGCGCCTGTAACCCTTCTGGTTTGTGCAGACGGCTAAATGCTTTAGTTACTGTATGTGCATAGCCACCGTGCAAGAATGGTACCAGTGTAGTGCAGTCTGCAGAGAAACAGTCATTAATGTCAAGAGTTCTTTCAGCTTTGTTTTACTGGGTTCTCAATCAATAGTCCTAGCACTTTATTCTAATCTAGTATTACAGCTCCCCTCATGCTGATTCTCCTGCTGTTTGTTAAACCCATCACTGGTGTATACACTCCTTCTCACAACACTGGAACTATCCAATATAACTGGAGCAGTCAAATATAAAACCTTCATTCAATACCACAGTGTGTTTATATACAGCAAAGTTAAATGTTTTATTAACTGATGATGAATATAAATAATATATTTAAGGGTCTGGTTACATAGAGAGGCCTTCTTTTGTAATGGATTAGTAGGGCATGGCATTTGATTCAACACACCATACATTCAAAAAAGCATAACTTCCCAACAAAGATTATTATTGACTTTAGGGGTACACTACAGTAGAGAATTACTTCCCAAAGGTATTTACTAGGGCCGATTTGCTTTGAAAATACTGGTAAACACCAGCCCTCTACATCATCTTAAGAATAAGAGTTATTGCTGCTTAGGCAATATTCAATATTCCTCTGCTTCATTTTTAAAACTCATACACTGAGCTTGTTTTTCTAAGTAGATCTCGCTGTGGACACAGTGCCAGTTGGCCGGGGACAGCAACTGAACTTAAGGTTAAGCCATATAAAGAATGATACATATTTCATAACCCTGTAGGAAAATCCAGTGTTATTGGAAGATAGCTCATGTAAATCTTTACATTATGGGTTAGACAATTTCTTGATCATAATTGATCCTGCTCCTAATCTACCATTTTAAATCAGCATTGCTCTGCTTTTTTTTTTTGGTGAAAACTCACAAAATTAAGTCAAAACACAAAATGAATTCAGGAATGAAACAATTTACCCCAGGATGAAAAATCATAACAAATACAGAGTCAAGTCATCCTATTGAGGGAAAAGCCTGGGGGCTCTGAGGGCTTGCTAAACTATCATTGTCCTGCAACATTCCTGACATTGACCAGCTCCGAATGTCTTTTCAATTACTATCAGTGAGCTCTCGCTCTGTCTCCTGTCAATACTGCAGTTACAGTTGTAGTAATAAGCTACACTTTAAGTTGGCTTTATTGTAACTGTTGTAAATGCAAATTTTTTTAAACATTCAGAATAACAAACATATTTTTTCTTAATTATTGTTCTTACGTTTTGTACAGTATTTCAAGTAGAAGTTATCAACTCTTCCATTGTATCTATATTATATAACTTATTAATTATTCAGACTACTAAGGTTCAGTACAGATTACATTTTGCATACCGTATATATTTTCATATTTTCTAACATTTAGGTTCTTAATTACCAACTATATCTTGGGATATTAAGGGGATATTATCACCCTGTGATGTGCATTTAATTTGTTTAATAAAAACAAAAAATACAACATGTGAAATGATCCATAACTCTGTTTTAGTTAAATGGCAGGTTATATATAAATTCTCTGGTAAGAGGTACAAAGCCAGTAAAAGCAAGTATTGCTTTACACACAATTCTGGAGGCTTTGCAAATCTTCTGAAATGCCTTTAAATGATGAATGGCTTAAAAGTTCAATGCAAAATACCTTCTTTTCTTGTGTTTACCTCATATTAGTACCCTTTGCATGTATGCTAAATTCACTGAGTGTAATCATTGAAATTGTTTCGCACAATGTAATCATGTTTTTTAAAATTATTTAAATATGACAGCTGCTTTTTCAAATTAAATAACTTTTTTCAAATTCATATTCTTTAATTTCATTTGTACATTATTTTTAGTTGTAAGTACATAGTCTTTGTACTGTGTTTGCATTTTCATACTTGTTTACAGTAAATATTTTTTTTGCAAAATTATCTAGGAGGATAATCTAGAATTAATCCTTAGATTATAAAGGTTATTGAGAATAAAAGAGAAGGGACCTGAGGTTACAGAAATAGAGTACTGAGTGTATTTTGATCTGACACAAAATACAGTGGTGAATGTGGCCCATGGAGAAGCTACCATACCTTAATAGTGATCTTAAATGAGGAATGTTTAAGGCATTTACATAATCATATATGAAAGCTCCTGAAGACTATGTTTTTAGCTTCTTGTAGGCTAAGAGGATGAGAAGATTATATTTCAATATAGAGTACTGTATGAAGTGGTTTTGGATTAATGGAAAGGATATACAGTACAGTATTTGGCTTTATAGCCCCCTAATTTCTTTTCCTCTCACTTGTTTTATTGGCTTGAATATACAGTACAGGTCTGTTGCTCGCTGTTATTGTGATTATTATCAGTAGTATTTTTAGTTACTTTTACTTTTTACATGAATAGTGTTAAACCTAGCTTGGCAAAATAAACAACAATAGAACCTGTTACTGGCTCCCGTAAAGTCAGTTTTCAAAAGATAGCGTACTAATGAAGTAGCATCAAACTCCACCCTTTCACTAAAGAATCTATAAAAGTCAGGATCCATAGGCTTGTCATACTTTTATCTCATAGAACTCCTGTCTATCTTGGAGTTTGTTTTGGTCAACGATGTGTCAGTCTTGTGTGCAAACTACACCTCCAATGGAAGTATTGCTCCTAGTTTGATTTGCCTAACTAAAGATAGTTTTTACTATTCTGGATGAGTCTGGTTATTGGAAAGTACCTTTTTGAAGAATTCCCATACTGTTCTTTTTGATGTACTGTACCTAAACCCAGATTGTGTGCTCCTCATTGACTAGAATGACTAGGTGACAGACCCACCTTTAAGGGGACTTCAGGAATGTGAACACATTAAAACCCCCTGGTGGTGATACTATATAGTGCTGTATTCTTTGTTTCAGAGATTCAATCGGTCTTTGAAACACAGGTCTCTTAAACAGCCTTCCCAGACCACAGTCAAAACCCCAACTGCCACTAACATCTTTAAATATCAAACATGCTCCTCACACCCATGTGAGAATGTGCATTTTTAACCCATCACCAATCAAATTAATTAACTAATTCTCACCCGATGTGTCTGTTTACAAATGATTGAGACTTGGCGACAGTTTGGTTGTTATAACAGTCTGTGGCAGGCAGGTCTCTGAGTGGACATTAGTTTAGATGTATATAGATTTATAATTTTATTTTCATTTTGGCAATTTTATTTTCATAAACACTAGGTGCCTCGTCATTTCTGTGAAATCACATGAAATATGCTCTATATTTTGTCATCCCAAGGACAATGCTACTCAATTGACCATTATTTTTTTAAAATGTAAATAGAATTATGTATATAACCAGTGATTTATTCATGTAGATGTTATATTCTCCTTGTGTATCTGCATATATTCTGTAGTCTCCAGAGACTACTCTATATTTAACAATGAGCACCAAGGCACACTGGAGGCGGTGAAGTAAGCAATTATTCTGTAAGACTTGGAAAAACAATGGGTAGCAGTGTTTTAAATGTATATAAATGCACTTTACATGACTTGTGTGATTGGACTACTTAGTGTGACACCTCTCTTCTAATGGGAACTGGGTGTTGCTTCTGTCTAGTTAAAATCCAGAAGCCAGAAGAAATATTTTCACAGGATATTCAGGTTAACATTTCACAGTGTGTTCCCACAGTCAGCTATTGTAGCATATGTTAGTATGTAGCATGTGCCTTGTATTGTTTTGTGTAATATTGTTTTTAGCAACATTTAGAACAAAAAAACACTTGTAAAAACAAACTAACTACGTGGACTGTAAAATTCTAATTAAACATTTCAGCTCTTAACTGAATTCTTGTGAGATATATTTTAAATTAAGAAGGTCACATGTGACGACTTAACAGTTTCATTTCAATTACAAAATAAATAAAGAAACCTATCAAAATGGTTTGTGATGTCATACAAACCTTAGTATCCAGGTTGATATCTTCAGAAACACTGAACAGACCAAGAAAATATAGTACTGTGTAGAGATTGTTCAACAATCTTTTTAAGCTCAGAATAAAGTTTTTCTAGAATAGAAGTCTTACCAAATGTCTGGATGACAAAAGGTATTTTAAACTCTTATTTTCCAGAAGTACATCACTATTGAAGCATTCGTTTGTTCTTCAGAAATTAAACAACATAATTTTCTTATGGAAGAAGTGCATTCAGTTTACAGGTTTACAGTTTACAGGATTTTCAGAACATGTTTCTACATTATTAAGGGTTCAAAAAAGTTTATAATATTTTTTGCAAAATACTAATTTAATTGAAAGTCATTTTATTATTGATTATTCATATTGTAATAAATGCAGTGTAAATGGTCTCACAGTATTTTCTTATAGTATAGTGTTAAACTATAGGTAGTTCGTATGTAATGAAAATCAAAACTTGAAAGGAACTTGTTTTTCTTTCCAAATATTTTTTCATTTATTCCTTTACCCTGATCTTTCTAAAAATCAGCAGTTTATTGCCATCTTGTAATCAAAGGTGGAAAGAATGTGGGGCTACACACTTTAAAACATGTGTTGTGAATTACCTTGAGCTGCACTAATTAAGCATCTGTAGTTAATTAAAACGAATAAGCCTTAATACCCTTTAAATGCCTCTATCATTATATTATAAAATGACACATTCTATTACTGTGAAATAAAAAAACAATTTCAGAAAAAAAGAAAAATGGCTTCAGATCAGAAGGTTCATGTTATAGCTTTGCTTTCCCTCCACATGGAGTTGTTAAACCAAAATTTGAGGGGGAGTCACATTACAATCTTGCTATTCTCAGTGTTGCTTGACCATACCTTTTTTTTCATCTCCTTGTGCTCGCTGGCCTTTCTAGCACAGTAGGACCTGGCAATTTGACCATCATCGCCCTCCTCCAAGCCAGAGTAGGAGCTGTCTTCTTTCAACACAAACAAGCAACTCTTTGACCTTTACCTTTCCATGGGAAACACCAGCTCCCCTGCACATGCCATGATGTCAGCTGTTCTCTCCTAGCACTTCTGATGTCACAACTCCTTGCAACTCCAGAGCAACTGCTGCCTCTCCCCCCCATTTATTTTTTCATTCCAGTCCCTCGTTACCTCGCTCTTTCCCTTTCGCCCCATTTCTGGTTGAATTTCCAACCAACTGCGACTACAGATCCCAAATCTTTTTTTTCTGTCTCTGTCCTGCACTGGGCCTTGGCTCCTTGGCTCCCCATTCACAACCCCGGTGGCCCCAATTTCCACTCTCGTTCTGGCACTGGGTGATTCTGTGATGGGTCCTCAACCCCTTTCCTCCACCCTCTCCTGGCGCCCAGCTGGTGCAGTGCTGGCCCTCTCTGTGGCATCTCTCAAGCACACCGGACTCCTGTTCGCCCTCAGGAATATCACTTTAAGAAAATTCCTTTAGCTACTATTTTTCTTCTTTTGGGAGCTCTGTGTGAAATCAGTCCTCGTTCATTCAGTCCTACCAGCTCAGGGTGTTCACATTGAGTTCATCAAGCTCAATCCTGGTATTAGCCCATCGTGCCTCTTTATTTTTATTACTTGTTTGACTTTTCTCAGTCAGCCATTGCCTGACCTCAGTCTATTCTTTCCAGGGTGGAAAGCTATCCCTTTAAATTTCACCATCTCTTCAAGTTGAATTTGAAAATTAGAATCTGGCTGAACTCCTAAATTGGAGGTGTTAATCAGCAGTTCAGGAGGAAGTCGAACTGTAATCTCTCACTTCCGCTCTCTGTTACACAAATATCTTGATTGCTGATCACCATTTGTGTGTATCTTTTTTCTCACCCCTCTCTCCACACCACCACATCCCGCGCAGTGGCTCTCTGCATCATTCCTCAGAAGTTGAAAATCCCAAGAAAAATCTCAGTGAGTGCCCTATCATTTTACATTTTGTCATCACTTTGCGTTAATTAAAATTTGACCAAGCTGCTGAAGTGCCTTTTGAAAAGGGGAGGCAATTGCGAGTAGGACACCCACTAAACATTAGATGCTTGAATCTCCAAACAGCAATGGGAGTCTTCTATATATAAAGCCAGAAGTGAACAGGCATAGAATTATGAAAGTGTGTTGAACAGATGAGGCACAAATATGTAACAATATGAAATGGATCAATCAGGATAATAATAATGATTTAAGTGTGTGTTGGAGTTTGGAAATATTTATTGAAGTAATGTATCTTAGAATCCAGCAGGATACTTGAGACAGAGTTGAAAATGAAATTGTGTTTGCATGTCTTCCAGACAGTATATTTATGTTTGTGCATTTTCCAGAAATCAGTTGCACTTGTGACTCTTCCCCATTACCTTATAACTGTGCCAAATTCCACTGCTCTTCTCCATGTCTTCTCATTAGTGATTCCCATAAGACATTCTAAGCCAGGGACTTCTCTGTACAGACGTGAGGGGGAATGTACTGGAGGTTGCCAAGGCGTTCTCAGGGGACAGGCCTGTTTTGTTACTGAACATCTGCGAAATGTCTGCTCCCACTCTTCTGCTTCCAGAGGGAGGCAGTCCAGCCTTCTGCACATTGCATGTACTCCTGATAGTACACATTGTATACATTTAGCAGATTTAAGTATTTTTACCCCTCATCCTAAAGTCACAGATATTATCTTTTAAAACAGCAATCATAACTCAAATTCACTTTCCAAAACAGTAGTGCAATTAGAGCTGTAGTTAAATGCTATATTTTTTATCAACTTGAAGACATTCAGAACAGCTCCCGTCACGCAGCAGCTTGTCAATACAAACTAAGACAAGCCTTACCTACACCACTGGCCTAGCTTTCAGCATGAACATAAACTGTTTTTTAATTCATATGATAGAACTAAATCCATAATGGGTTAATTAGAAAACTACAGTATTTTCAGCTTGGAGAAAGAAAAGAAGGAAAGAGAAAGAAAAAGTATATAGCTGTAAATATAGGTGTAGTAATGAATGAGTTGCACAAAAACATTCAGCTTAATTCTGCTATCTTTAAGTTTATCTTCATTTTTGTCACTTCAGTATTTTAAAATATGGAATGCTAAGGTCTGAACTTGACCTTGTTAAACATTTATCCCATTCATTTTTCCAAGAATGGCAATAATAAGTTTCAAAATAAGACTTAGATCCAAAAGAAGCACTCTAATTTGTGTGTTGGATTGTGCTAAGATAAATTTAATTTTTTTATTTGTCCTGAGATTTTGTCATCTGTGAGATGTAGACTGGTTTGTCTCTCCACAGTTTTAACTTTGGTGTTTGGGAGCAATTTAAATTTAGGAAGTGAAGCTTGAAATGGAAAAATATCATGTTTTCAAAAAGAAACCTTTTGCACAGGTGACATTTCTTGTTCCTTTGATATGGGCATTTTTAACTTAGTCACAGACATCAGTGAGTGTCCTCACCTTTATGACCCTAGAGTTGAAAAGGCTCTTGTTAAAAGGATTGCACCAGTCTAAGTAAATGGTGTCTGTGCCCGTGGTGATAATCTTATTGTAAAGCAACAGGATGGAAACTCCTCATGCTTAATTGTACCATGTGAAAGTTAATTAAGACACATTACTGAAATACCATTAAAGAGCAGCCAAAATGAGAATTATGCATGAAGTGAGATCTTTTGGTCATAACTTTTCATTTCAACCTATTTATTTCATAATTAAGCCTGAAGCCGGTTCATAAATCCCTGTCAAATTAAGAAGCAGTGGAACTGTGGAAGAAAGAAAACACATATATATGAACATGGCTAATTAACAAAATTATTAGAAGACACATTTTTGCAGCCTCCTGAGCATAACATTCCTGAGATATCTGTGTATAAGTTATCAGTTTCACTTATGTTTAATGATGTAAATCTATTTCTTTTACATCCTGCAGAATGCCAAAAGAAAAACCGACTTAAATATTTCAGACTTGGAAATATTAAATATTTCCTGCTGTGCCACTTGTGCTATAAGAAATCTAAGATGTTATGTTCACACTCTTTTTTTATAATTGGTTATACATTTTGTTTAATGGGACATGAATCGACCCACTGCAAATTTATTGGGGAAAAAAAGTTAGTTTGCTGTTACATTACTCACATTTACTCATGTGACTCACGTTACAGACTTTTTCAGAGGTTCGGGCAAATTCTAATAAAGACAAAACCGGTCGGTGAATATGAAAGTGTGGCAAACTTAGTACTTTGTCCTCACCTGGCTGTGGAAATGACAGTGCTGGCCAGTGAGAATGAGGAATGAGCCAGAGAGAGAATGTGGCAGTGGTGAAGCTGGGGTTGGGGGGGCACAGCCTGGGAGTTTTTATAGTAGGAGTAGGGGAGTGGTAGTGTGACATTAGAATTTGACCTTCTCCTGAACTACTGTTAAATAAACGCCATTACTTACTTGGTATCCAAAGGAATCTACACAAGAAAAGTCTTTTGTATGCCATACCATACTGTACGTAAGTATCTTAAGATTAGTACAGCACATCCTTAGGCAAACATACTGGAAATATTCAATACCTTTATATTCTAAAAGTCAACTTCACCACTTTACAGTATGACCAGTTAAATCAAGTTCTGAGAAAATGTGTCAAAAAAGGTTTCAGTTCTAACGGATTTGTGGTATTTAAGTAGGTTTTACTGTCAAACAGAAATGTGACGAATTACTATACAGTTGCATAAAAGTGTTCTGGTTGCATTCCCATATGCAAACCCTTCCATCATTCACTGATGGTATAACACAGTGGGTGAGATAATGACGCTGAGTTTTCTTCCTTCAAAAGTGATTATGAGGTCAAGTAAACGGTTAACTGTGTATTAAAACTGTAACCTTAATCAGATCTATACATTTTAAACACGATTTGCAGCTGCATTTAGAAGCTACTATCACATGAATACAGCGAATATTGAAATGTGAGTCTTATATATAATTTAACCATAATGTAGAGATGTTAAAATTAGTTGTATCTGTTCATGTGAAAAATTCAAATACTTTTCTAGACTTTTTTACAAGTAATTCCAGTCTTCGGGCAATGTAAATATTGAGCAGAGAATCGATAATGAACTAATCTCTTGAGTAACATGTATGTCCTGTAAACAACTCTTTTACTTCTTCTCATGTTTAGTTTTGTTGCTAAGATCCTGTAAACAAAATAAGGCAGGCGCTTTCCATACAGATAATACTTTTTTTATCACACCATGTATTATTTTATACAAACCACTTTCAGCTCACTTTTCATTTACTTTTTGACTGGCTTTTTTTGCTGGGAGTCAGAACTAGATTTAATTTCCTTCACAACGTTTTTCCATCCCGTGAGGTCTATGCCTATGTCTATGCCTATGCATGTCAAACGGAATCATTTGATTAATCTTCGCTTCTAAGTGGTTATTCTTATAAATGACGTGCTTCTGTGAACGGAATAGCATGGCTTTAGTGGAACAAATATGAGTGGGTAATGGTTTCCATTGAATTTTCATTGTCTCTGTCATCGATGGTCACGTTTAAAGTTGTGTGTGTTATTCTAAGAATTCAGTTAAATTGTATTTCTTTAAGTTTATAGTGCTGTTGTAAGGACTTGAGTCATCGTCTGACGTTGAGTTAGCATTTTTGACTTGACCTTTTCCAGGGAATAGATGCTTTGGGGAGAGTCTGACAGGAGAACTCATTGTCCTGAAAGTCATAGTGATGCGTAGAGCCTCCATTTCTGGAAGGCAATTAACTGTAAGTGAAGGCCTGGGCTTGAGAACACAATGTGCTGAATACTGTGTGTGACACGTCAAGCTCGTGACTAGAGATATTCTAAACAGAGAGTCTGTCAGACAGTTACTAGGAATGTACAATAGTTTCTTGTCTGTCATCTTATTTTACAGAACAAAATGCTGAATAAACAAAACAAAACAGAAATGCCATTTTCTTATCAGTTAGTATGCTCCCAAAATGGAAATTTTATAGGCCTTCTGAAACGCTTCTTTGAAATATTTCTAAAAAATGAGCTTCAGAGCATAATTTTCAACAGAAATATGTTCCTCAAACTTTGTGTTGATGTTTTGTTTGTCATATTCATGCACTTCTGTTTCACATATCTAGGCGTCTTTTATATTTTATGTTATAAATGTTATGTTAATTACTTTAATACATTTTATGGATTTTTGCAGCTGAAAGTCAGCTGTGGATCGAAGCCTTGAATCATGTCTGTTTCTTACTAGCTACTGTATTATAAATGGAATAGACATTAAGAATGTGAGGTTAATGTCTGGAGCTACGCAGAGAAACAGAAACTTTCATCAAAGCATCATTACGGTTTTAGTTTTATTTTTCAAAATAAGAAAGATTTTCTTTTTGATGCAATGTATGGACTATTTGTGTTTGATATATAGTTTTGAAATATTTAATATTTCATTTTTAATTAAGTACTTGTAGGAACATTTTAGCACTCAAGAAGTCACTGTCTGAAGGGCAGTATCCTCATGAGGCTTGAGTACATGGAGAACATTTCCTGTTTAAGTATTTCCATAGCAGACCTACCAGGAGAGCTACAGTAGGTGATTGCACTTTTTTCTTAACATATTAAGTTTACAGTTTTATTTATTATACAAGGAATACTTAGTGATGTACAGATATTGAAAGTCCAACTAACCCTCCCCTGTTGTCTGATCAGCACTCTGAAGAGTCCTCAGCTGCTCCTGTCCTGTGCAGTCAAATGATTGATTCAAGTGATTGATGATCTGCAAGTGGTCAAGTGGCAAGACTTTTTGTAATCAATTAGAGCTAGCACACAAATAATATCAAGTCTCCATAATTCAGCACCTTGAAGTGCATTTGTAACGTGATTCTGCACATTTACATCCATCAAAGTAACAGATGGAAATAAAATCCTCCATTAGCCACATTTTTCCTGCATTGACAGCCACAGAGCAGGCCAGTGGTGAACTGTGTGCTCTGTAAATTCCATTCCTGTATTTGTAAAAGCCCGTTTTCCTCCTGCTGTGTTATTACCTCTAACTCACAGTGTAAGTAGTATAATGAAATATACATTACTGTAATTAGATGAACATTTGTTCTTGATTCAACAAAATGATTTGGTGGTGCAAAGGGTTATTCACATGCCATACCGATTTAAAGGAGAAAAATATCTGCTTGAATTATTTTTTACAGTGTTCAGACGAAAGCGTTTTGTTTTATAGTCTTAAGGTGTCCGATGTCACTCCTGGAATAATGGAAAGTTTATTACACGTTAACGAAGGAGAAATTCTTGAAGAGATAGAAAAAGAGACTAAAGGCTAATTAAGACTGACACCTTATTGGCTTGATACAGCACTCAACATCCATTTATTAAAAACAAATTCAGTCAGTGGCAAGAAAAGATAAAATCCACACAGCCACTTTTACTTCTGAAATAATTAGCAGGAGATCTTGTGCAGTTCTGATCCCATGTCAAATCTAGTGTATGTGTGAACCTGTGCTTTCTTTTGTTGGGCATTTTGTAACGATGTGGAAGATATCTCTAATGTTACTTCAAGACACAACTGTAACTTCGAGGGATCTACAGGCAGGCATTATGTGCATGTGTTTAGGGTTGCCTTTGAAGATAAGAACATGACAGGATGATTAAAATACAGTCTTTGAGAAACAGAAAAAAAAAGAAATCTTGGGCCAATTTGTTTTAAATGCATTTCACTTTCCACCTCTGGAAGGAGGAAAAAACCTGCTACAGTAACTATTGTCACTTGATTTATCACAAGGAACGCTGAAAGGAATAAAGTGTAGATTTAGCCACAGCTACAACGCTGATTAGAGGCCCAGGAGCCTCTAAGTCCTAATGGAGTTCAGGAGGTTAAAGTCCATCTGGTTGTGTTGCTAGTAGTGGGACTAAGTGACATGAGGACACTTCAAAATCATTGACAATCCCACACCAAACATTTTCTCTAGCTCTTCAATCCCTGTAAGGTAAGTACAACTGCTTGGCACTGTGGCTAAGGATCTTTGCCTGTGGCTGGAAGGTTGCCAGTTCAAATCCTGTGGCTGGATGAAGAATCCTACTATGTTGGGCCCCTGAGCGAGGCCCTTAACCCCAGCTGCACTGTGGCTGACCCTGTGCTCTGACCCCAAGCTTCTCTCCCCCCATGTGAGTCTCATGGAGAGCAAGCTGGGGTATGCAAAATAACAAATTCCTAATGCAAGAAATTGTATTTGGCTAATAAGATGATCTTATCTTATCAGGGAAACATTTTTAGCACTTTCTAGTTGGTGCCTATGCTGCTGAGAATTGGCCCACTGGCCATTTTTATGGTGCGTGTGAAATTGGCTGCTTGGTTTCCGTCTGTCTTGAACGCTACACCGGCAAAGTGAAAGTAAAATCTACAATCAGGTGAAAACAAAGTGTGGTATGATGAATGGCTGGATAGGATAATGTGTGGTTACTCAGATTTGTGCCATCTTCTGATGCTTTGAAATCAAATTAAAACCTTGCTTTTTTAAAAGCATGACCACAGTCTCATGTGAATTGAGGAAGTGTTAAAGAGCCAAATGGCTTCTTATTGATAAGAAGCTTTTAGATGCTTTTATGCTTTCTCTCCTTCCCAGATCTTATTCTCTAACAAAATACACTTACTTCTGCTGCTATCTGTTAGATGGTCTTGAACTGGACTTACATTTCTAACATACTGTATCTTTTTATTTTCTGTTGTCCAATTAAAGATATTTGATATCTGGTCATATACATTTTCTTTTTAAGCACAAGGGTGAAAAACACTCTGAATTAATTACTCAGGTTTGTAATTTTTGTTGATAAATTATTCATGAAGATTTATTTTTTAATTATTTTATTCATTTATTGCTTGCATAGGGTGGTACTGCAGTGAATGCTTTGTTCTCTGGAAATTACTGTGGATAAGAAAAAGTGGAGCCCTCAGGTTAATTCCTTGTTTTATATTTCTGGGAGCTTTCAATAAATAGCACTTCTTTTTAAGTATGGATTGAAGGTGGCTGTTCTCTTTTGTACAGTTATATTTCAGGGACTTGTATTCTAGTTTGTGTGAGAAACCTCTACTGAAATTGTCTTTTCAAACTAGTAATGTAAAAAAAATCAACTTAAAAGGATTTTTGGTCCTAATTTACAGTATGCGTTTACAACTATACTGTTCCACAATTAGATTTTTTTCTTGGGGTCATACATATCTTACCAGGCATAAACATTGTAAAACAATGTGATATTGACTTTGTAGTACAGTTTTACATTCCCTGACATCAGCATTATATGTAAATTGAGAAAGATTTCAAATCTGTTGAAAAAGGGGAAGAAGTTAGGATTCATTATGTATTTTTTACACTGAGCTTACACTGTAAGTATTGTATTTGAGTGTAAAAGGTGAAGCTTAACACTGCTCTATGCGCTAATCAGTCCTATGATTGTCCCCCCATTGACTAGTAAACGCAAATGCGTTTACATCAGGCAGCTAGTGCGAACAAGAGACCAACCTCGCAACACACATCTAAGATAAAGTGTGTGTCAGTGATCTTTCTAGGCTCACAGAGAGCTGAGGAGATAGGATGAACTGCAGATGGTAACGTGAAATGGCAGCGTTAAAGGGGGAAAAGATAATTAGCAATTTTTTAACTATGTTCTAGAATAAACATAATTAGCTGCTTTGCTTACCAACAAGATGGCAGTCTAGAGTAGTGCCTAGGGCTGGACTCTGCTGTTGTGCCCTTGAGCAAGGTATTGTGCCCCAGTATGTCTGATGTACTCAGCTATTGCATACAGTTGGGTACCAGCATTGCTGGGGTAACTCCCTTCAAACTGGAGTGTGAACCATAATTTACTAATGTATTTACAATTAAGGTTTAAGGTTTGCTTTTCATTGGCTCCCACAAACCAGAAAGTACCTTGTTTTCAGGAGGCAAAAGGTCAACTTTTTGGCTGCATTAAAAAATGGGTTCCTAATCCTCCGTCCAAATTTAATTCTTGCTGCAATAAAAAATATGAAGCCAGGCTCTGGCAGAGGTTCTGATTCACTTGGACAAACACTGAATCTGACCTCAGGAAGACAACATTTAAATTATAGCCATCTGTATGTTCAAAAATTTTCAGAACACTTTGCCAGCACTCTCCTTGGTAACATCAGATATTGAGTAATAATTTTACATTTGCAGTGGTTTTTGATGTTTATGTTCTAAGTCTTGTCTTGCTGAAAACACTAGGATCCTTATTCTTTTAAAAGACATACTTTGGTGGTGATGCTTAAACATGATTATTTATTTGTCTTGCAAAGATCAACTTGTCAATGAAGGACAGAGTTGTGCTAAATTTAAACCTGAAAAAGAGTAATGTGCTTCTCCTATTATATTTTTTAAACTCTTTGGCCATTTTTCTTGATGTGACAAAAGACTGCCTTTTTGAAAATGCTCTCCCTGCACTGTTCATCTCTCTTTGCTTGATGGACAAATTAATCTGATTCACACTTAAGCTTTACCTTTCATCAAAACCTCTTTGTAATAATTTAGTAACTATAATTTTTTATAACCAGTAACACAAGTAATAAAAAATAATATGTTGCAAAATCTAAGATCATTGAAAAGATCAGTTATAAAAAAAGAATATTCTCTTGATTGTCTTTGGGTATCAGCTCCCTCTCCTTCTTGATACTGAAAGAAAATTCTTGGTTCATTATGACTTCCATTTTAGCTATTAAGATAAGAATGAAATTACCTTTTCCGTCATTTAAATGGATAATCCTCCTAATAGAGTTACTTGGCTGAATCATTGCATTCCTTGATCTATGAAATGCTATAGAGTCTGCTTGTTCAAATTCTACCCAGATGATGCAGTTTTTTATCTAATAAGAACCTGTGCAGCAAGTACATGTCATATAATAATTTCTATTAGCCTATGTGCAGTATATTCTTTGTGGCCATAGACCAATGAACAACAATTCATGTTTATATTCCAGTCTGCCAAGAGCTGTCAGCTCCAATGGAGCAGAAACAAGAGAGTTTATTCTGAAAAAGCAGCCAAAATACTGCAGCTCAAGACAAGTAGTTTCACATTGTTACCCAAGAATGGGCTCTCAGTGGTAAACATGCTGCACATTTATTTTCTGTGCTTTAAACACCTTGGCTTGTAAGCCCTGATCGAACAACAAACCCTTATGTCTGAAGTAATCTCCTGCTGGTATTTCTTTGGCTGGCCTTCCTTGGAGTTCAATCAGCTGGAAAGGTGGAAAAATACCAAGATGAGGTGTAATATTGTCGCTCTAATGCAGTAGTTTACTCCAGATCGTATTGCGATATCTATTGTAAATTTAGAGCATTATTGGTAAAACGTGTTCAAGGAAGTTGTTTTGCATAATCCCAGACTTAATCAAGCATAATCTTAACAATTGTGCACACTATATTAGTTGTTTAATATTCAATTGTACTTATTATCAACAAGACATACACAGGAAACAAATGGTAGACGTATCTAATCTTTGAGGTGTTAAAAATGAAATGGGTAAAAACTAAATTGATAGTTATACAGTATGTAATATAAATGCCAAAAAAAATCTTCTGGTTTATATCTGCGACATATTCAAAACATTATTCTTAGGAAATGCTAAATCTTTTTTGTAGCAGGTACTTTGAAATTTTATTGAACACACATAAAATAGATATATTCATTTTGGTGATTAACATTTGTCATCAGTAGAGCTGATCATAGGTGGCTCGGTGGTGCAGCAGTTAGCATTGCTGACGGCCAGTGCTGGGGCCCTGGGCTCAATTCCTGAGGCTCTATCTGGGTGGGGTTTTTTATGTTCTCTGCATGATTACATAGGGTTCTTCTGGTGCTCGTTTCCTCCCACAGTCAACAGATTCTAGTGAGTTAATTGGCTTCTAGGAAAATTGGCCCTGGTGTGTGTGTGTGTGTGTGTGTGTGCATGTTTGTGTCTATGTGTGTCTGTTGCTTGCCCAGGTAGTCTCCGGCTCCCCTGGGAACCTTTAATAGCTAAAGAGGTTAGGAAATGTATGGATGGATAGAGTTGATCACAGCAGGAATGCTGTGAAAGTTACAGGATAATAGCATGAGAAACAATACAAACTGTACATCTGTGACACATGATTTGCACAAGGTTACAGATTATGTCTTGTTGGATTGTGTCCACTTCCTCTTGTAGAGTCTGGACAAGCAGTAGACTGATCTCTGAGCCCTAAATGGAACATATAATCCCAGCTCTTCCCACAAGTATTCCATGGGGTTCAAGTCTGTTGAGTAGGATGCCTGCTTCATAACAGTCATGTTCTCAATTTGCAAAAAAGCTGTTGTTACATGAGCTTGAGGATATGGATTGTCTAGCTGGAGTGTTGTCATATCACCATGAGCCTGTAGGAAGGGCAGAAAACGAGGACTTGATCAATGCAGGTCTGTCTAGATAGGTTGCTGTCAATCACTGCAAGTGAAGTTCAGTAGTAACTAAACATTCTTGGCTAGGTCAATACACCTGAACCTCCTCATTGATAAGTCTGTTGTACAAAATTAATATATCATGTACCATACTTCACTCTCTACATCAACATATTGATGACATGAGAGAAATGTTCCTTGCTGTGCTTCTCTTTCTTGATTCTCTTTAGACATGACATTCAGGTTTAAACATTTTATCACCTGTGCTCAATCAGCTTTCTTACTAATGAGGCGATTTAGTACACTAGAAGTCATTTGATTTTATTATATCATGGTCAGTCACAACTGCTAAGTTAATCAAAATGATGCCAAAAACATCTAATCAATATCCAAACTATGTTTTTTTTTCTAGAAACATACATGCATACAGTGCTAAGGATCTGTTAGCACAAATTAAGTAAGATGACATCTTGTTAAAAAAGTATGAGTCTGTCAGCTATTTCTTCAAACGGACATTGAGGAGGACATTGTGAAAGAAAATCCTACCCTTCCTGTCCTTGTGAACATAACCTCTGTTAAAGGGCAGGTTCCCTCTTTTGCAGGATGTAGAAGAATTGAGAATTTTCCTGTTTGTTTATGTTCCATTCCAATTCCTGTGCCTTTAATATACATTCTTTGGTTCTTATTTCTTTTTCAGTAATTGCTCAACATTGTCATTAGACTTGAGCTTTAAGAGCAATGGTTACAAGTTAATGGAAGCTCAGTATACGAAATACCCGTTTTGTAAGGATTTGTGGTGAAAATATATTATTATTATATATATATATTATTAGTCCTAAAAATGAAGAGAGCTTTGAAGTATTATTTACTATGTAGTATTCATCTTTATAAAATAGCTTGTGTAACATCGCATTTCCACTGCTTGTGTGGATGGGAGTGGACTGGCTGGCTTGAGTCCATACCAAACCAATAAAAAGGAAATTCCAACTTTTTCTCAGCTTGGCCAGAGTCAGAATTACTGGTCCTATGGCAGCATCACACAGATGGTTTATAGGATATCCTTGCAGTACGTTTGGAATATACCCATTGTAGATCTATGCTCAGAAAAAAAAAAGATGCTGAAACCTGTTGAAAAGATTATTGTTATTTTTATTTTGTGTTAATGGTTTTTGGATATGGCTACATTGTAACTGGAACATGCTGAGACAGAACTTGAGTTTAAGTTTCCTTCTTTTCCTGCTTTGCAGTGTTGGGACTCTGAGTTCTATCCTGGACCTGGGGTGCTACCAGTGTGGAATTTGTATGTTCATTCTGTGTTTATGTGGGTTTTCTCTGTGTGCTCTGATTTCTTACCACAGTCCACATACCTACTGGTAGGTCAATTGTCTACTGGGAAAAATGACCTTGGCATGAGTGTGTGTGTTTGTCTGTGTGTGCCCTGCGATGGACCGGTGTCATTTATATTCTGTTGATGAATAAAAGCTTGCCAGGTTAGGATCCAGCTCCCCCTCAACCATTTATTGGATAAAGCAATTTAGAAAATCGATGGATGGGTTTCCTTTAAGTGAAATAATTCAATGCATGCATTAAACATTAATATTGGTGTCTACTCTGTACAGCAAACATTTAATACTGCTTGTTTACAATTCTTGGTGAATGAACAGTTTATTCATGTTACATATTTGATTGGATCATCCATCCACTTTCTTAACCACTTTATTCAGGGTCATGGGGAAAACTGTGGCCAACCTGGCAAACTATTATTAGCAGCAGAAAGTAAATATGCATTTTTATTCTTCAATAATTATGTAACAAAAAGGGATCATACCCCATCTTAAGGAGTATTGCTGATTATGGACTTTGGTCAAAATCCATACAAATATACCTGCTTGTTGTCAGTGTTATTGTGTTATTAATATATTCGCCTTTTAGTAAATAATTTAATACATTAATATGATTTGTTAAATAAATTCAAACAATCCACATGCTTTAATAAGGTAATGAGGGCTATTAACAGGGAAAGGAGTTTATTAACTTTTAAATAGTCTTTTTCCTACTTTGTAAATTGCTTGCTGCATAAATATGCAGGGATATCTGTAAAATCAATGTACTGTAATTACATATAGTACTTATCAAAGGGTCTGGTAAAATATATACTTGCACAAAATATACCACACTATACTTGACTTTCATTGAAGTACTGTACAGACTGTACAGTAACCTAACTGACAGTTGTACAGAAGAGCCCTTTTCTATACATCGTCATTAAAACATTTAATTCAGGTTATGTAACAGAAATAACTGAGCTATACTCTTAGAAACATTAAACTGAAATTCTGTGTAAAACATGCCAACAATAATGCTGGCTTCTATGCTACAAAGATTTAACTCAGTTTGGCATTATCATCACTTTTTTATCAGATAAATAAAATGCTAAGGAAAGTTAAATTGCAGTATATTTGGAGTAACAGTTTGTTTGCATTGTGTAGACATCAGAACAATGTCATAAAAAGGCTGTCACATTGTGCTTGTACAGTAGTGCAGTCTGTATGGACGGGGTCATCAGTGGAATGGGTATAAGTCTTGATTAGCTTGTAACCATGGGTGGATGTTTGGATGATTTCTTTGGGATGTTAGGATTAACATCCTTATTAATTTCTTTAGCAGTCCTTATACAGTATATGATCGTCATGATGAATTTATTTTAGGACTGTGATTATCATCACTTTTTGTTATGATGAAGGACTGTTATACATATTCATTAAATACGTGCAACACATATTTGATACGCTACCTGTTTTGTGCTGTTGTTGGCACAGCTTCTTTTCTGGTCCATGCAAAATTTCTCTCTGATAACAAAATCTTGTAAAGTAATGTGATTGCAATAGACATCAGATGTTTTTTTTGCCACAGGTGTATGAAATTGATGTATGGTTTTGTTCTTGGGTTTGTGGAAACAAGATCAGGGAACTGAACACTTTGCTGTGTTCAATAAAAGAAATAAGCATGACAGCAGCAATCCCTAAGTAAAACAAAACAAATCAAGTCTGAGCACATTATCACTGTCATAGTGTATATAGACATTTTATGCATGTCTTGTATAGTATAAAAGGTCACGTGGTTATAATGTTATTGGTTTTCATCTCTGCATTTTAATATCCTGGTTTCAGGACAGTAAATTATGACATTGCTTTGCTGCCTTGGTGGAGACTGGTGATGTAAATTGTGGAAGACAAACAAAACCTTTCGCTACTCTTTGCTCATTTCTCCTCCTTTTGTACTTTTCAACAAAAGAGATCTGTGTGACCACAGCAGGATGAACTTGCTGTTTTATGGCTTTCTCTGTTAACAGGATTGATTCATTTTTGGTGGTGGGGCTTAGTGTGGAGCCAGGACTGACTGTGCTGCAGTTACTGTTTTATTACCGTGTCATAACCCCTGCCCAGAGTGCCATATTAAAGGATTGTCAGAAGGATCTGTTATCAGTATGACTTTGATAGCCTCTTGGTACAAAAAGAGGTCAACCATCAACTCTTAATTGTAAAAGTCATAGCCCATGCGAAACCTTGGGATATTAACCCCAGGGAGCATACTGGGGTTAATATCCCAACCCCAATTGGGGTACGCATGTTTCTGTGTAATGCAGCTACAGTAAATATCCTTTTTATCATAAGTATGTAAGTAAATCAGAGTGAGATGATTGGTACAAAACTTCTTAAGATTTCATAAAAATAAAAGAAAATTGCCAGTTTAAAATAACTTGGTGGAAAATTAATACCTTCCCACATGGAAAAGTAAAAAAAAAAATGTTTACGGTATGTCAAAGTTTTCTCCATTAACACTTAAATCTTTCCATAATATGTTTTGGATGCTAGACAGAAGGTTCCTCGATATGTTGCTTTAAACAGTAATCATTCTTAGTAAATTAATTAGCTAGTGCTTTCTTTGGTCTTGGCTTATGTCAGGTTTGGGCAACACAGAAGATTAACAGTGGAATGAACTGTACATAAACACTGGCAGGCTTATTTTGGGTAGGCAATTTATAAATGAAAATAAAGAGATTTACTTTAGTTTTTGCTGCATGCTCATATGCCATCAAGTCCATAATGGTGACAGTATAGATGGATTGAAATCCTTCTCTTTCTTTTCTCTGTGATCTAATTTGAGATATTGAGTTTTTAAGGGTATGTGCACTCTGACTGCTTCTGAGCCACCTGCACAAATTCACTCACTGATTGTCAATGTTGCTCTAAAAAGGTATCACAGGTGTGGACTCACTGATAAGCTTTGCCCTGTGGTGTGCCTACGTTTTACTTCTTACTCTTAAAGTAACTTTATTTAACTAAAATTCAATATATGTTTGAATCATAATAAAACACATGAAGATAAGAATACAGAATACCTCTATACGCTTTTGCAAGGTTTTATTAATTTTAAAAGTTGTAGATTGTGTATTATTTTATTGTCTTTCAGCATTGTTTTTGTATTAATTTAGCTTCTATCAGGTAATATTAAAGGATTAAACAGTAAGTTCTGTTTTTTAGGAAGGAGAAAATTGTATTTAATTTTTCTAGACTATCTAAGAAGCAACACAGATGTTATCAATAAAATACAAAATACTACATGGATCATGTAACCTTATGTTTTTCAGAAATACAGAATTGTGACACTTTATTGATTTAAAATTGACATTTTTGATTGTAATGAAATACATGTTAGAATTACATTTTCTCATTATTGTAAGGATCTGACCATTTGTAATGGCCTAGAGAGGCAGTGTTATGTGTTGAGAAGTGTTCATAGAGTATACATAGAGTGTATTTACTCGTAACAAACCTTGCTCTAGAATATGGTCAATAAAGAGCTCTATAACTTACTCCAACCAGATGGAAATAACCAATACTAAAAAAAGATCAGTGTAAATGCAAATGTTTTGATCTTCTATGGTAGAGAAATGTATTACCGAAGGTGTATAGTATGAATGGGCTGAAATAAACATGTTTCCAAACGTTTCCAAAAGGCATGACTCAATGTTCCACTAACAATAACATAAAACATTAAACCTCTTCTAAGCTTCTAACCACAGAATTATTTACAATGGAAAACACCCAATGCAAACTTAGGCAGGTGTTAACACTGCACTTAAAATACCTCCTTCACAATAACAGAGTATATCCACATGCCAGAAAGTACTGAATGTTCTATATACTTCCATTTTCTAACCACTTTATTCAAAGTTGTCCTTTGGTTTGGGGGGTGGGGGGGTGGAGGGGAAGCCGGAGCCTATCCTGAAAAGCAATGGGCGTAAGACAGGATACACCCTGTTTGGGATGCCAGTCCATCACAGGCACATGCAGGCACAAAAATACATACTCACATCAGAGAATTTTTCCTAAAAGCTAATTAGCCTATCAGTATGTCTTTGGACAGTGGGAGGAAGCCAGTGCACCTGGAGGAACCTCATGCAAACACAGGGAGAACACGCTCATAGCACCCCAAGAATTGAACGCAGGGCCCCAGTGCTGTGAGGCAAGTATGCTGATCACTGCACCACCGTGCTGCCAAGTATGTTCTACACAAAAAAAGTAACACTATAAAACTGCAAACGGTTTTGATGGCTTCTAGACAAGTTCTTACCCACGTCTTTAGAGGTGTGATTGAACTTGAAGTAATCCAAGTTAGAATGACTCCTACAACGTGTGGGGTGGAAGCCCTTTTCAAATTAGAGCATGTTTTTCAAAGCCAAACACAAAGAGATCTTCTCAGATGGGAGCCCCATTTTCACATAATATTCTTCTTTTTGGTACCAGTATTACACCTACTGTATAAGGTTACTTGGCCAAACAGTTGCTGCGGAGGAGGATGTGCACTTCTTTGAGGTGCAGTTCGGAAGCAGGCGTGGGTGTCATGAAACCAGTTTCAAGCCTATTGGTGCAGGTTCTCAAAACAAGGGTTTTTAATTTTTTAAACAAATGCCAAGACATCTTTTGATGGGTACGCATACATCTTGGTATATGCAGGAACAAGCACATGTGAAACATTAATGGTATGACAACCAGAAATGATATGCATATTTGAAGTTAATCCATGGACTAGTGATATGGGCAATGGAGAAAAAGAAATGGTGGTCTAGGGAGCTTTACTCTGGTTATCCCATTTTTAAATATAACCAGCCCAGTGTTATTGCGAATGTACCTACAGTGTGAAGTTTGTCGTTAATTAGCCAACTTGTAAACAGGAGTTTCTTTGGCATTTCTCAATGCTGAATATGATGCATTGATGCAAACTTCCTCCCAGGCTGGCTGGCCTTTGAACACTAGTAGGGTTTCTAGGAGGAAGGAGAAAAATCTTTAAAATGGAGAATTTCAGTCTCCTAATCAGACTTTCTTTATTACTCCGTGGAAGGTATTGCATATTTCCTTTTAAAAGTGACAACACATTGTTAAGCTTTTTAAAATAATTTTCATCATTGTTAGGCTTTTTGTTTTTACTCATATTGTGATGTAGAAAACAGCATGCTGACTTAGTGTTCAACCAGCAGAGTCATTACAGCAAAGTGTTTTTCTGAAGAGTTTACATCCAAGTAGTAATTTAAGTGTGCCTTTCTTTTTGTTGTTGTTCTGTTTTCTGTGTGAATGTATTCATGTTGCAGCTAGTCTGAGAAGGATTCATATGATCTTCTGAATGTGGGAACCAGATCAAAGGTATTATGAAGAACAAAAAATCTCTTTGATCGTATGTTTTGTCTGGAGATGGCCTTTGAAAAAGTATCTAGATCCACCCGGGCAAGCCATCTGCCTCCTACAGTGGGGGAGATGATATAGGTGGGGAAACAAGCGGGTGTATTTTTATAACTTATTGAAGTGCATGAGTTTGTGTTCATACATCATTCATGGGAAATGCAAATCTCTGCCTTCAACATACAGCTTGTAAATTAATTGCAATCAACAGTTCACTGCTGTGTTCGCACACATTGCCAGTGAGTTCCTCAGCTTGTGGTGGCTGGATGTGTGTGACCTCCGACACGGCAGTGATGGGAGTGGAACTGACTCACATATCCGATGTGAAGTTAAATACGTGAATTTCATATCAACCGTACAGCAGCCAGCAGCCTGCGTCACCCTGTAACTGTCAACTGGCAGCCCACTGAAGCTCAGCAGGTGTGAGTCTGGTTGGTACCTGGATGGGAGACCTCCTGGGAAAGCTAAGGTTGCTGCTGGAAGAGGTGTTAGTGGGGCCAGTAGGGGGCGCTCACCCTGTGGTCTGTGTGGGTCCTAATGCCCCAGTATAGTGACGGGGACATTAGACTGCAAAAAAGCTCCGTCCTTCAGATTAGGTGTAAAATCGAGGTCTGGCTTTTTGTGGTCATTTAAAATTCCCAGGGTGTTTCTCGATAAGAGTAGGGGTGTTACCCGGCATCCTGACAGAAAGTTTCCCGTTGGCCTTTAAGAACCAGCCTCCTAATTATTATTATTATTTTTATTATTATTATTATTACAGCTTTGATCACCTAGGAATAAATGCATACTGCACATCCTTCTATTTCTCTGCTTGAGAAATGAGGTCCTTTGATCAAGTAGATTAAAACTACTAAATGAGATGATTAGTATCTTCTCATATTCGTATATGAAATATTTTTGGAGATGAAGACAGATTGGTAAATCTTCCTATAATTACTTTGTTTGTCACAGGATGTGGAAGTAAATGCTTTGTGTTGATCTTACAAACCTAGCAGAGTAGAGTTTACATCAAGCAAGACCTACAGTATTATGTTGAGGTTCTTTGTTGATCAGATTTGAATGTGGTATAAATGACCCATGTATGCCTTCCAGAAAGATCATTTCCAAGATTGACTAAACTTTAATCTTCACCCCTTGAGTCTGCTTTGGAAAAAACACTGTGAATGTTTGAAAACCTGCACAGGACAAACAGAAAAAAAAAACCATTGACATCAATATGCAGTTCCTAGCTTATTTTCATCTTGCTTTGAAACATTTACTATTTTTAACAGATATCTGAAAACTTGCCTCAGACTAAGATGGATTTAATTAAGACTCTGTTACTAAATAAAAGGACTCCAACCACATCGATAAAAAACAAAGTGAAGTTTCTGTTTGAAGACTTTATCTCATGATTTATTGAAAGATTTTTTCATGGAACTTGCTGTCATTCACATTGAACTACTTTTCTCTGAACTTGGGTTTTAAGAAAAAAAATCACAATTTCTGGTCTGGTCTGATAGTCTAATTTAAATATATAAGATTTTTTTTAGGATTTACTATTTCCCCAAAACACATATTTTGTATAAATTATGCTATGTGATAGGAAACGTAATTGACATCAGATTATGTCAGCTTGAAGGCATTATGCAGACATTGCACTTTAATATTGTCCCTAGTGTAAGGAAACAAATCTCATACAGTATTCAAGCTTTTCGATGTTTGCCTGTGTATATGGGCTACATAGCCAAAGGCATTGCCATATTAGTCCAATTATAAGTATGTTTTCGCTACAGTTTTTAGGAGACCATTGTAATAATTTCCCTAGAGCTACTTTGCTTAAAGTAAATCACTAAGGGCTTAAAATGCCTTAATCTTCATCTCTTTTTTAAGATGTTTTATAATTTCAATAGACAGTGTTTTTTGTGCCCCCTGGCTATGAATTAACCAAAGGGAAGCTAGTCAGAATGATTGCAAACTAGAGGTGATGTTCAAAGTTCAAGGTCTGCCTTTGTAAATTCATTGAGGAACCATTGCCAATTTATGGTCATATACTAAAAGGAAGAGGAATACATTTCCAGAAACAATTGAATAGAGTGTAACCCATTCAATTGAACAGAGCATTGAGTCTGATGTTCACATAGTCATATAGTCATTTGGATTTAAGAGTGCTTAAAGTGTATTATCTTGTTTTATTCATGATTTGAAAGCAACAATTGATAAAGGTATGATAACATAAGTTCTGCATTCCCTATTGTTACAATGTTGTCCATATAAAAATGTGCTTCATTAACTTAAAAATTGTAAGGATGTGTATTTATTCTAATTGTTATCCAAATATATTTCCCATAGGTCAAAATAGGCTTAAAAGTACAAAAAAGCATATTTTTCTGCGTGATAATTAATATATCATAAATGGATATGTTAAAAACTTGCATCTGAAACCAGATATTTCCAGTCTAGATAGCTTGCAGTTCTAATGAATGTAGACAAACAATGCTAGAAGTGTGTTAGAAATGTGATTTATGTATTGAAGCAACAATGCAATTTTGTTATATAAGTTTTATGCATCAGCGTGCGCTAAGTGGAAAATAGTGTTATGGCTTTATTTTGAAATAAGTGCAACTTTGATGAGCTAGAAAAACACAGCAATCCTTCCGGTGAGAGGCACCCAGGACAGAGCACTGTCTATCCTGTGCGCTTGCTTCTTTATCCATATCATCAATCTGTGTGAGAGGCTGAATTACGGGCAGAAAAAGCCACAATCAAAGAGCAATTTGCACAAGCTGTGGCTTGATCCTCAGGTTTAATTAAAATAGACAGGTTGTAGAGATTTGTCTCAGTTTCAAAGAAACCTGCTGTTAGATCATCAAATGGAAGCCTTGTAAAAAAATGACTGCGGCTCACACGTGTCTGCACAATGACAAAGGAGGCGTTGTGTTACTGCTCAGCAGAAAGTCTTATCTTTTTCGTTCTTGCATTAACACACTTCCTGTCATAAATCTTTGACAGGATGTGGATGTGAAGCACAAATTCATATTTTCAGTGTTACTAACTTTGTTAGATGGATCACAGACTGCGCTTACTCTAGAAACTCAAATGTATGGTGGAAAAATCTTTTAATGTAGTGAAACTAAATAGTTTCAGTACTAACTCCAGCAAAATCATATATTACTACTTTCACTCTCCTTGTCTGAAAACCTTTAAAATTGGTTTTACTCCAAAATGTGTTTTTAAAGCAGACTTTAAACCAAAATGTTTTTAAGGTTGCATATTTGTGCAAAGATCAGCAGCTGACATACTTTTGCAGAAGTACTTCCTGTTTTTCTTCTTTTTTTCTCACAAATGTTTTTCTGGTTCTCATCTTTGAACGTCATTTTATTTGTTTGCTCTGAATTTGCTGTGGCTTCAAAATATGAAGACTGAGCCTTGTGGTTTACAAGGAACCATCCTGGATCTCTACTGAGTTCTTCACCTGTAATTCATTTGATATTCCCTCACCCCTTTCTGAGGATGAACAGCAATACTTGTTATTTTCATTATCCTTGTTTTTTGGTTAAAAAAACATAATTCCACTATTTAACAGTGGTTGCATTCAATGGTTGTTACAACATACTGTACATAGGCAAGGCAAGACAAATTTATTTCTATAGCACATTTCTGTACACACAGGTTATTCAAAGTGCTTTACACAAACAGAAACCATAAAAAACAGAAAATACAATGAATTAAAAGAATATCATAAAATACATAATTAAAAACACAATAAAACTAAGCAAAAGCAAAGGAAAATAAAACATTTTTTAACTTAGATTTAAAAATGGCTAAGGTTGGGGCACATCTAAGATCCTTCAGGAGCTGGTTCCAGCTGACTTGGTTCTTAGTCTTTAGAACCCTAGAGTCAAGGTAAACACTAAGTCTAAGCCTTCCCTCTTTGTTCTCAAAGAGAATTATCTCAGACTTGCATTTGTTCAAATGAAGAAAATTGTGTTGCATTCAGTTATTTATTTTCTCTAGGCATTGACAGAGTAAATCTATAGGACCATAGTCATTAGGTGAAAGAGCTAAATAGATCTGAGTGCCATCTGCATAACTATGATAAGCAACCTTATTGCAAAATTTGACCTAATAGAAGAATGTGAAGATTGAATAAGAGAGGCCCAAGAATTGAACCTTGGGGAACTCTGCATGTCATAGTGGTCTGTACAGATTTATAATTGCCAATAGTGGCATAATAACCCCTACCTTCTAAATTCGTCCTGAACCACCTAAGAACCGCTCCAGATAGTCCAATCCAATTTTCCAGTCTATGCAGAAGTATTTTATGGTCAACAGTATCAAAAGCTGCGCTAAGATCCAGTAATACCAGGACTGATATTTTACCTGAATCAGTATTCAGGCGAATATCATTTAGTACCTTTATAAGAGCAGTCTCAGTGCTGTGATATAGTCGAAAGCCAGATTGAAAGTTATCCTAATAGTCATTCATTTTTAAAAAGTTGGTAAGTTGATTGAAAATAATTTTCTCAATAATCTTGCCTATGAAGGGAAGATTTGAAATGGGTCTATAATTAAGTATAGAATTATTCAGATTTCTCCTTTTCAGGAGGGGCTTAATAACTGCAGTTTTAAATGATGTTGGAAAAATGCCTGATAAAAGTGAGCCATGCACTATTTGTAATAAATCCATTGATAAACAACCAAAAACATTTTTTAAAAAGCTGGTGGGCAGAATATCAATACAATAAGTAGATGGTTTAAGGTGCTGCGCTAATTCCTCAAGGATTTTACAGTCAGTAGCACTAAATTCAGACACGATAACCATAGTTTTTCTATGCGATGATACATCTATCAAATTGTCATTGTTTGACAAGGTGGTACTAAAGACTAATCTGATATTCTCGATTTTATTACAGAGAAAAGATACAAATTCATTACATTTTTTAGCAGATAAAAACTCAGGGGTTAACTGAGTCAGGAAATTAGTTAACTTATCAACAACAGTAAATAAAACACGGGTATTGTTGATATTCCCATTAATAATATTAGAGAAAAAAGATTGTCTAACCTTGCTTAACTCAGAATTGTAAATATGAATCTCTTTATGAATATTATAGTGGATCTGAAGATTTTCTCCACTTACAGTACATTCAGCCTTCCTGCATTCTCGCTTCTGACATAGAGATAAGATAGGCAGATTTAGTGTGTCCTGTTTCTACAAACCACTTTCAGGTTCACCTCAGATAGATTAACTTCCGTTTTTGTCTGAGACATGAAACACATCTCACTGTATAATGTACCTACACAATGATTTTCTGTGGGTCCAGGTGGAACTATCGTCATGTACTGTGAACTGTAAACACAACATTTCTTTGGCTTGGATTGCATTCCTGTTCAGAGATAGATACAAGTGAAAAAGGAAGTAAAATGAAAAATAAAATGTGTCAGGAGAAATTACATTGTAATTAGGAGAATTACATTATGAGAAAATGAAGCTCGATGAATAGGCAGAAAGCAGAATCAATTATTTGGAGCATTTTAATAGGTGGATGTAAAATACTTCCATAGTGAATATTGCTTGCAATAATAATGACAATTGTGTACATGTACATTATACTACAGTATATATATGTCCCTAGTATTTAAATACAATGACTGCTGGACTTCAGCTCCAGGTCACTGAAAGAGCTTTTCTGTATGTAATCCATACAAGATTAGTAAATAATATTCACATGATGAGCCAGCCCTGTTTAAGAAAAACTGTGAAGTCATTAAAATTTGACAGTGCTTCTGACTGCAGTTCTACTTCTAAGAATAGATTTGTCTTGTAAACATTGAATAGTAGCAACAATACCCAGTGACAAACCTAGAGGCAACAAACATCACTATTTGGGGGCCAGACCCATGTTTGCCACGTAGAATTTGGAATTGGGGAGCTGGATTGATTCTTGAACCTGGGCTAATCCACTTGATGCAGAATCTGCCAGGGCTGCTGCTTCTAATCCAGTCATTTAGTACAGATCATCTGAGTCTAGTGGACTTCCATTGGACAGGAGAATTGCCATCGCATTGAGGGCTCAAGGCAGACACACTGCATAAAGGGATATGATGTGAGTTGCACCCACAGAAGTATTTGTGCCACCATAGCGGGTCAGTGAACATGCCACCTTCAGAGGTCCTGAAGTATATGCAAAGGGACCAAAAACACTACTATGAGCTCCACAGCTTTGGTGTGCTTACTGTCAACAGGCTCCTTTAAGGCCATTTACACTTCACCTGTTACATATTGCACCTGAACCCATGCTGGGGGCATCTGCAGTTACTGTATGAATTCCCTGTGGAATATCTGACCCAGGGGAACACCATGATAGAGGCTGATGTTATGCCTTCACCAGTGGATGGCTTCCCAGCAAGCAAGGCTAGAGATTGACTCTCTCTTCTGACAGGATGGTCCTCGTTGTGTGAGATGGTGTGCAGGTACAGGACTGCATGGCTCTTCTCCAGCTTGACTGTGAGACCAATCCAACAGAGGTGGTCTGTACCAAGAGTTGTGAGAGCCATAACAAGGGCTCTCAGCTGTCTGGATGGCGCAAGTATCAACAATTATCCACATAGCTGAAAAGTATAAACGCTCTGAAAGAGAGAATGGAGCAAGACAAGACCAAAGGGGAGAATACAGTTTCAGAGTTTGCTCTGGTCAAAAGACACAGGTCTTCTTAGAGGGCCAGAAGGAAGGAACTGCAGAACAGCCCCCCCCCCCCCCCCCCATCTCACACAATGGAATCACCCTGGCAAAAGGCAGTACCATACAATACTTTTGGTATTTACAAAAGCCAGAAAGAGGAGGTGCAACGTTATTCTTTTGATGGGTCACTATTTTTCAAAATGCAATTAATTATATTAATTATGTCAATGAATAAGACAGTTCTTGAAATGTCATGCTGCTGTTGAAATCCCACTTCATCTCAGACTACACATTATTTGAAAAGTCAGCTGTAACTGACGTAATGCAGTGGAAATTCAGGAGCCCATCTAAAGCTACCCAGTCAGATGGCAGAATGAAACAAGACTTATGACAATTCTAAAATATGTGACAAAGCTTTTCCTGGCATATCATTCTTTTAAAGGCTGGTAAAAATGAGCCAATACTAACTCTAAAAAATAGGTTGTGAGCAGAAGGTTTTCTCTCGCAAGAGGTTTTGTGTACATGTACAGAATACATTAAATTAAAACAATTTGCTTAGGCTTCTCCTGGTTTTTGCAGCATTAAGTGGACTGTGGTAGTGTAAACCCCTTTGTCCATTTCAGGGTTACCTCCAGCAAAGCTGGTAGCTGGTACTCCTATATCCATCTGGAAGGGCTGTAGCTACTGGGGTAAGGGACACAATGGAAGCTAAGTGGAAGCTATGGGAGACTGGACCAAATGAATTCCCTGACTACTTTCAAACGTGTCTAAAAGAGATCTTCGGATCATTCACCTTCGCCCTAGCAACCAAACAAAGTAAATTAGCAAAATAGTTTCCCCTTGTGTCATACGTGCATGGGTATGGTACATCAAGGGACATCATTACTGCTGCACCAAGGACATTGTTTTACATAATTGAAAGAAATTGAGTCAGTTTGATGCACAGAGCTAATTTGCTTATTGTTATTATTGTTGCTATTGCTTATTAATGGCTGTTTTGACAAAGTCCCCTTGTGGAAAGTGGCATCAGAAGGCCTGTGGTCCTGCACACCACCATCTTCATTAGATGTGGGCTCTGTTTTTTTAAATGGATTCACACCTTAGAATGCAATGGCAGAAATATATAATCACAATCAGTTACTCCTCATTTCATTAGGAACACTTAGGAGGCTCTCAGAGAGGAGAGTCCCCAGTCTGCACCTAGACTACAGAGAAGAAGGAAAGAAACCTGATACTTGTTCTCCTAAGTTAGGGGCACCTGGGAATCAGAAACTGTGCAAAAGATGTTGTTTTGTTTTTACAGCTATGAGTCCCTAGCTAATCAGGACCAGCCAAGATAGCATGGGGCTCTGTCAGTTTAGGACATCGCAGTTAGGAGGAAAAGAAAAACAGAAAAACAAACCCTCCAAAAGGTCAGAAAGATCCAAAGTAGTGGAAGAAGGCACCTCATCCCAGTAGGCCAGAGCTCAGGCAGCACCAGTGAGAAGAGTGGAATACTTGAGAAAATCTAGAGAAGGAACTCAAAGAGGAGAGGCAGTGGCTAGGTGCAAAACTGCCGTTTCTAGCACTTCCATATTGGTGATGTCCCAGCAGGCTGAAAAATGTATTAGGAGAGTAGGAGAGCATTGCATTTTCTACCATATAGTGTGCAGCAGCAGAACAACCCTCTAGAGAGAAGGGGGAGCCTAGACAGAGCACCAATCAGGACCGAAACTGGGGAAAGAAATCTATTATAGCCTCCTGGGCAGGATTAAAGCACATGCTCAGAGAAGAGCTAATTTCTTGGAATGAGTGAGGGAGTAGGGAGAGCTATCCCCCAAAGAGGCAGTATAATAAGATGTGCAATCTTATCTCAGAGGTACGGTAGTTAGGATCAAGGTAATATGGGCATCATAAAACAGAGAGAAGGGGTCTGTCATATAAAAAATCTGAAATATGAAACTAGAAGAAGTATTGAGAAGTATTGTTCAAGCAGCCTGTGAAAGCTTGCCACACAAAGACTCCTAGACTGGTAGTGTGCAGTGGAATGTGGCTCAGTCCCAGCTATGTGGTCAGTTCTACTTTAGTAAAACTTCCAGATTATGAAATTATTTCAGAACTACATGGAGCCTGTGTATGGAAGATTTTCATTTCTTTAATCTATATTTATAAAGTTACACCAAGTTCTTCAGATACTGTTGCACCAATTTAATTTAAACACTAACAGTTAATTTAACATTTAACTGTTGCTCATTGATTTTGTTTAGTCTTTTATACTGTATGGCTTATTCAACATCTGGCTCTAAGAAGAGTATTACAAGATGACCAGACAAATAGAAGGAAAGACAGAAATGGAACTTGTTCTTATTGCTAGGTTTGTATGACCACTTTTTCATCTGCCAAGTGGATGACTTCACATTAGTCAGCATAGTGTTTATCAAAAGGAAACGATTGCATTGCAAATAAAATCATAAGTTTCTTTCAGCGATAAACAATAGTTTAAAAGGCTTGCAAAACATAAATTGTCTTTGATACATTGTTTGTAGCAAAAGCCAAAGTTAAAAAATTTCCATGTGAGTCTGCCAGACTGAAGTACAGGATACCAAGTGCTTTTTATGAAGCAGAATTTTCATTTTCAACTGTTGAGTAAGTCATTACTTTCTGTGACAAGGTGGCTGAACTAACCTTTTTGTTAGACTAGACACCAATAGGATCAATATGTTTTGTTGAAAAGAGAAATACTGTAACAAGGAGCAAGCTGTTTGTTTCTCTGATCCAAAATGACTGCACACCAGTACTGAGAAGAGCTGAAAAAACTGAAAAACATTGTATTCAGTCTGTTTCATTTCCAGCAAACTATAGTCATGTTCATCCAAGCATCAATTTTCTAACCATTTCATCCAAATTAGGGCCCCTGGGGAACGGGAGCCTATCTCGGCAAGCAATAGGCACCAGACATAACGCCTTAGATGGGATGCCAGTCCATCACAATGCACACACAGGCCCAGACCCCTACACACACTCACACCAGGGCCAATTTTCCCAGAAGCCAGATAGGCTGCCAGCATGTCTGTGGACTGGAGGAGGAAACTGGAGCCATTTGATGATACCCACATGAACATACAAACTCCACGTAGGACAATAGTAATTGTGATTAATCTTAGATATATTTTTACATCACAAAATTATATTTAAAATTCAGTTTTAATAAGCAGATATGTGTAACGGACACGTGCAGTTTGTTTTGGTTAGGTTGAATTTCTATTAATTGTCTTATTAGGTTCAGTCCCATATGTACTATCCAACCTTATCATGTACAACCATTGCACCTTGTAACAACCTGATATCCTTTTCTGATTTAAATCTGCAGTAGTAATTTGAGCTGTATGTTTTTCAAGCGTGGATTGGTCAGACTGTCTTAAAATATTTTAAGTCAGTGCCAAACGATCTTAAAGATTGATGAAAGGTATTCAATATACAGCAATTCTAAAACTTGAAAGGTAATTTTATATACAAAAATCTCTTTATCCATGCATCCATTAGTGGTCGGTCCATCCTGTTTTTTTCTCTGATAGGATTCAGATGAGTATACAGTACCTAAAAGCCTTGGATTCTGTTTTTCCACAGAAGGGTGAAGAGTGGTCAGAGGTACTTCAATAGGGGATGCAGCTTACTGCCTCTTAGTTTCTGATGAAGGTATAAAACCTCACAATTGCTTACTGCATTGCTAGTACACTTGGAAACATACTGTACGAAGGACGGAGTAGCTGTGTAACAGCCCCAACATGTGTTCTTTGAAATACATACTGTAGTAGCTTTTGTTAAAAAAGATCACCAAAACCACTCTGGTTCTTTGACTGGTAAACTGCAGTGGTTTAAACGGTAATACAACATATACAGGCTTGCTGCAAAACCAAGACTGTGCTTTACAAGTCCACTATGTAGTTTTATGGTAATTAGATAATTTAGCAGAAAATTGCATCATTCAGTAATAATATTTTTCATTGAATGAAATACCCTGTAAATTTATGTGGAAAAGTAGGAATTCTTGGTATTTTAATCTCATAATCTTTTAGAAGCAAAGAAAACGTAATCCAAAAACAAGCTTTTCAAAAAGACCTTATTCCTGTGTCCTGAATTCTTAGTTGTAATGTTCCAGGAATATTGAATTTACCATTTATTCAAGAAGAATGATAGCAGCAAAACATTACTATTTACAATCTAAAACTGCAATTACTTTTCTGTTCTCTAGGTGTTTGACTAGCATTAACATAGAAAAACAATTGTACAGTACCTGATTGTAGTTTAGGTTTTGTGGCCAGAGTGTTCTGTAGTTAAGGTTTTGTGGCCAGAGTGTTCTTGTACATATATTTTTAAAAAAGATCAGTTTTTCAAAGCCTTGAGCATTACTGCTTTGTTGGAGGGGCTATTGCTACTGTTTTATTATATACAGTATAAGGATTTCTGTGTCACGTTCCAGCATTTCAAGACACAGCTGGAGGTAAATACTGTAGCACTACGTGGGCACTTTATGGAAATAGTTCAATCTATTATTCCTCTGTCTGTATAATAAGTTCACTCCATGGGGTAGCATTTGTCAAAATCCAAAAACAATGTGTGTAATTCTGAGCACACTTAAATCAGCTTAAAAAGTATGTGAAGCAAATGCCTGTTGTGCTGAATATAAGAGACAGAAGATTGTAACATTGATGTTTAAGAAGGTATATATTGGAACAGCAAATAAATGTACTGATTTTCTCTTGCATTTCATCACACAGAATTATTAGCCACCTTCTGAAATGTCACATCTTGGGCTACATTTCATAAACAGTTTAATGGGAAAGGTCTGTTTTCAGAACAGTATCAAAGCAGTGGTTTGTTCAGTAAACGTATGTTAGTTTATAGAACTGCTCAATAAATGTGCAGACTTTCCACAGATTTTGTACGTAAGATTTGAATATCAGCAAGGTAGCAAAAGCTATATTTATCTTTCGTTTCAAATTTTGATAAGTCTTTGAAAGATGTTCTTTGAAAAACGCAAGATAAGATCTGGAGCAATGTGATGAAGTAGTATAAAAATGTATGTAGCTATTTTTTGGGGGAGAACTGTCCTATAGCTATTCTCTAGTGTGGATGATAATGGGGAGACAGGTGAGCGCTAGGTACTAAAATATAAGTTTAGTGAAGATAGGAAAACCATTATTCATTCCTCAGAGAGTTGATTCCGTTTTCCATCCTTTTTCAACCCCTGCAAATGGCTTCCCGTTTTTATCAGCACGGCTCAGTAGACGTGAGCACGGGATGAGAGTGGAATGCCCATCTTCTGATAATATAATCCATTTACACCCAGCACATGGCTTTTCTTTGCATGAGGATGAAAGCTCTCTATCTCCCAGGAAGGTGGAAGTAGGAAAAAAGTAGCAAGCAGCTTGGGAGTAGCATTCCTTATCAGGCCTCCCATATTGTGACACTGGTACAGAGTGGTAGGGAAGTGGTGCAGAGCTGTTGGGGATTTAAACTGTAAAGGGCAAAAAAGGAGTCAATGCCACCAAAATTCATTTAACCTGAAATTGCCCACTTTGGTAAAACTTTAGAAGAAAAAAACAAAGGCAAAACATTGCATTCTTTGGAAAATTGCATTTATTCTTAGAAATTTTGGTGACTCTGAGCCCCTGTTCAAAAGGGCATACAGAATGAGAAAGTGAATAAATGTAATGTAAAAAATGTGTTTTATCCATGAAAAATAAAAACAAAACGACCTTTTCTTAGAGCTATGCGTGGGCTGTGTTTGTGTGGTAGTCTTGCTGTGCCTGTGGATAAATAAAGCAAGTAACTAGTTATTCCCTGCACTTAATGATCTTTGGACAGAATGTCTTTAGCATTACAGATGCATACCATATTTAAAACACCAACAAAAATGCAACTGTTTAAAAACATCCAATACTGATGTCAACTCAAGAAGAAAGTTCCAGAGAATTGTTGGCAATGCCAAGCTGACCACTGTCTGACTTCACCCAGGTTTGTCTTCAGTTTTATCCACTGCAAATGCTGAGCACATCCTATTTATGGTGACAATAACTGTGGTGTCATGATAACCCTACTATGGTCCTGGCACCAGGCTGGTGAAATCAGGACTTGTTTTGCTTGTCCATAATAGTACAAGATATTTCTAGTAAGATGTGTGCTCTTCATAGAGTAGCTGAATATGCTTAATTAACATATAAAATGATGCAGCAAAGCAGGAAAGGCCAAGGAATTTGTGTACAGGCGCTTCTGCACTATGGCAGTAAGGTTTCAAAATGAATGATACTTACTGGAATGACTACATTACGTATGTAGTTGACAGTGGCTTTGAGGTTTTGCATGTATCAGCATGATATGGGAAGATGCAATGTAGCAGTTTGAGGAGACGTGACCATAACACACTTCCTCTTGGTTAGTTTCAATGTATGAATCACTGGCAGAATATTTTCTTCAGTTTTAACCTCAGGGCACCATGTTTAAAGGTCTACAGCATGATGCCGTGGGTGGGAAAGAATTGACAAAGAGTATACTTGCCATTCAGCAGTAAAAATAGAAGGCTTCAATTTAGCCACAGATGAGCTGTTGCATGAAACATCCTCCTTATTCTGAAGAGCCAGGGTATGGAATATCTCTTGTTGTTTTTATTCTGCTAAATATTCCACAAAATCACTGTGGTACATGGTAAACCTAAGTAAATTGTAGCAAATAGTGAAATAATTGTAAAAATAAGAAAAGAAAACATGAAAGCGGTGCAAATCATGAGGAATCAAAGAATGTTAAAAGTGTGTTAAAACCACAGGAAAGCAAAAAGTATCATATAGTCATATACTGCGGTGAACACAAGCGGAAATAATTTTTTTTTCTGTAAACATTGTTTCTGTTAAGGCATTTAATCAAATCATAGACTCTGTATATTATTTAAGAATTCTATGTTTCTCATGAAGTCATAAGGTATTTATTGGAAACACATTTTTAAATTCCATTTCCAAAATTTTAACAGCTCTTAAAATGAATTGTTACAACACCGCATCATTTGTGTTACTTGGAAAGCAGAACTTTCTGTGGAAATACAGTAAGCATTGGTTATCAGTTATCGGTTATCGGTCAAAGAACGTAGACAACATTAATGTACAGAATTATTGAAATAGTCTTTCAGTTTATTAACTTTGACTTTGAAACTTTATATTTTACATGCCTCATTGCATTTCATTTTTAAAACAGTAGTCTGTAATAGCCCATATAGTTTTTATCAAACCTTCACACAGTATTTACGGATTACAATTTGGTGTCTTTGATATTCTCACAATAGCAAGTAAAACTGCTGCCAGGAAACACATACTGTAGAGTGTTTATTTTTTTGATAAACTTTTTTTCACTTTTATTTAACTGTTCCTTATATAGTACCAAAACGTTCCCAGTGATGTCTTTGAAAATGCCTAACACTTATTTTATGCAATCTTTCATTCAAATTTGCTGTTTGGATTAGCCAAAAATTCTGTGATTGTGTCATTGTCGTATTTTCAATCATGGATACCAGCTTCCATGAATACAAACTTCCAGGAAGTTTACAAAAACCTTCCTGGTACACATGTTGCAACTAATCCATTTGATTACTAACAGTTGGAGGTGAAATGCCATCAGCCTGGTTTAGTCCACCCATGATTACATGTTCCAGATGCCAACCTGACCTTGCCAGAGCCCAAATGGATCTGTTGCTTTGTAAAATGGCCTCAGATAAACCTCTCGGTGCAATCTGACATGCAGATGAGAACAACATATATGACCTTAATTTCTAAAGCATTTGCAGGGATGTATTGCACAACTCTTCTGATCTCTTGGAAAGTGGTTTCAGAGTCTATATTTAGGGGTATTGTGTTATGTCTACAGTCACCAGGAAAATTGTAACTTGCAACCATAAACCTCATTTTGTGGAAGTCATGCTTGACAAGAACGTCAGTCCCATTCCCAAGTATCTTCTCCTTTTCAGTTGCCCTGCAGCATGACATACATCTCAGACACTTTGCTTGCCTTTGCTAACTCAAATTGTTTTATTTTCCTGTAGCACAAGACATGCACAGAAAAGATGTTCTGATCCTGTGATTTCCAAAAG